>NW_028318045.1:2922500-3275000 GCF_062004578.1 Staurois parvus | reverse complement strand
TCAGATATTCAAATATACTGCAGTCAGTCCTTTTGTTCACAAGTTTCTGTGACCTAGCATCAGGAGGGCAATCTCACACACCTCCTGAAAAATGTCATGTCATCATATTCTTTTGCAATTTCTGCTCCTCTTTAAAGGTGGCATCAGTAGTCTATTAGACTCCTTGTGTCACCTCTGCACTGAAGTTACCTGAATGTTGTCTTTGCACTGAAGCCAATCAAGCTAAAGACATCTCTGAAACCAGAAGTGACAAAATGGAAGAACATCGATGGCCTAAAAATGCCATAGACATCATTGGTCAGCAGGAGGGATAACGGAGCCCATGATACATGGTGGGGTAGTTAGGACTGGGTGTTGGGGGGCACAGCATATTCTGGTGTATGTGGAAGTGACAGGGCAGCTTTACAGCCACCCAACTTACTTCCAGTAGAAAGCCAACAGTTGGCTAATGAAGTGGAAACACACTGCCAGATTCTATAGCAGCTGGGCATGTTTACAGGCCTGTGCTGTTGCAGATATGAGCCTTATATCGGTGGCAGCAGAAGGGTTAATCACTTTTGGTCACAAATTTGTTAAACCCATAGATTTGCTGCATCAATGAACAATACAATCAGCTATAATTATGACTCAACAATCTCTTAAAACACCTGATTATAACACACTTTTTAAGGCTCACCATATCAATGTCTTGTTGGGTAATCTTGCTTTGTAACCTGAAGTCTATGTTCGAGTCGTTCAACGTATCTATGGAGACAAGAAAGCTTAACATACCAGAGCTAAAATTGTCCATGTTGGTTGTGATTTTGTATATGTGAACAGTTTCACAAAACAACACCACAATAATGTCCTTACATCTTTTGCATGCGACTCTGAGAAACACTTTACTCACCTTGGAGCCTTCTAGTGCTGAAAGATGTGCTGTTGAGCATTGATTCTGGGCTGTCGTTTGGGGTGTACTGGAGCAGGTAGTATTCTAGGTGGCGCCATAGTATGAACAGACATGTTTCTATGATATCTAATTTAGTGACTAGTCAAAGGAAATTAGTGGAAATATGTTTACTCCAGTCAAGAAGAAAGTTAAAAAATAGTTATCCACATTAGCATCACTGACTCACCATCAGCTGTAATTGGACAGACGTTAACGGCGTCTTTAATTGCTGAATTTTACACTAGATCTGACAAATTGTATCCTTGTTTAATAAAAAGCCACTAAAATTAACCTGACACAAGTAATGTCACATTATAATAGACCCAGCCGGCAACTTAGCAAAATTGCAGAGAAACCACAGAAAATGAGGATGTTTGGCTTACCTGTAAAACCATTTTCTTGTTTTACAAAGCAGGTCACAGAGGACTTCATATTCATAACTACTTGGGTTATGCTGCCAATTTGGAGGTAAATGAACACTGGCCAAATAACAAGGCAGGAATGCTGCCCAGGTATAAACCTTCCCAGCTCAGCTATGTTTTAGTTTTGTAGCAAGTAAAGCAGAACAGACAAGTGCAAAGGGATCCTTGTGTCCTGTTATGTACTCCAAGAAAAGAATTTTAGAGAGCTATGGGTGGAAAAACATTGGTACACTGCTCTTCCCAGTGAATGGCTGTGCAGTGGGACATGCCAGCACAAGTCTGATCAATGGAGGACAGGTAAGCTGTGCGCCCAGAAAACTGATCACACTGGATGGTCGTGCTGTCGTGCCTAGCGTTTGAAACAGAAAATAATCAGGACTAGCAGTATCAGCAGGTATTTCACACAAAAAAGACATGCAAAGAGAACAGGATACTTTTTAACACAAGTATGTAGTACAACAGGCACATATCAGGAATATGAAAAGTTGCAGTGACATTCTTTAAGGCACCAAGGAGACAAGGGGGGCCACACAGGCGAACAGTGCATGTGACACCCTGCACAAAGAGTTTACCAAGGAATAAGGCACAATATGTTTCTGAAACAAAGGCCAATCCTGAAATCTGTCCCTTGGTGGTATTTAAAACCAGAGACATCTCCACACCAGACTGGAGAAAAAACAAAATCGGCCCCACAAAAGATTGTAGGGAATAAAACTTATGAGCCTCACACCAAGCAATAAAGTCTTCAATGTACAGTGGCACACCTTCCTGGAGGTCGACTTCCTTGCCTTCAGTAGGGTAGGGATTACACAGTCAGAAACATCCCTGTGTCCTAGGGCTTGTGCTTCAACAGCCATGCTGTCAAAGACTGTTGATCTCAAAGGAAGATGAAAGATTGGATCCTGTGACAGCAAATCTGGCCGATTTGGAAGAAATCATGGTTCGCCTGGCAAGAGATTTACAATGTTTGCATACTGCATCCTTCTTGGAACTGTTGAGATCAGAATCCCTGCAAAGCCCTTTAACTTTACCCTGTGCAAAAGTCAAGAAAGAAGCTGCAACAGAGGGAAGGCATAGATCAGCAAAAACTGATCCGAAGGAGTCAACAAAGCATCTACAGCAAATGCCTGTTGATCCCTGGATTGGGACAAAAACCTGTCTAATTTGTTGTTGAACATGGGTGCCAAGAGATCCACATCTGGCATCCCCCACAGCAGACAAATCTCTGCATAAACCTTTTGGTGAAGGGTCCATTCTTTCAGTGTCAGCAGCTGAAGGTTCAGAAAGTCCCCTTGCCAATTTTACACTCTGGCAAACTGCATGGAAGAGATGGCCGAAAAAATGAAGTTCTGAATCTGGGCAGCTGACATCACATCCAAAATGACAGCACCAATCAGCAGTCTCAATGGCTTCTGGATGTCTACACAATCAATGCTTTTACAGGTAAATAGCATGCATAGAATACGTTAAATGCACATACTGTATTAATCTCATGGGAAGAATCCCTTTAACCACTTGCTGACCAGAGCAGTTTAATTTTTCATACACACAAGCTAAAAAAATCAGCATTGTTTGCTTCATAATTATATTGAACTTGCAAACATTATATATTTTCTGAAAGCAGAGGCCTGGGAGAATAAAATGGTGGGGGTTGCAATTTTTATGCCACCTCTTTCTGCAGCCATTTATCACATGCAAAATTTTACACTAAAAAGAAATTTAAAGTATACAAAACACAACATACAGTAATACCCAAGTTTTTGGCAACTATAAAAGATGATGTTGCATTAAGTAAATAGATATCAAAGACTCAAAACTGCATGCACATGTGAATTGGTGGCAAACTTTATTGCTATCTCAAGGGGGTTAACAGGCCCCCAATGTGATAGCCTTGGACAGGTGACAGCTGCCCTTTATGGAGACCCCGAATGTCTCCCTAACCCTCCAATGCCGTTCATGAAGCACAGATAAAGCTTGATTAGCTGCTTCAGCTCTGAAACCATGAACTCGTCTCTTCTGACATCATTAGTCACAGAGACTGGGGAATGGATGTTCTTCCATTTCCTCTAAGAAAGCTAAACACAATGATAGGGGAACAGATATTACTCCATCTCCTCTTTGATTAGCTATCCCGACTGCTTACAGCAGCTCCGGGCTTCCCAGAATTTTAAGGCAAACCTGAGCCTTAAAGTGTTACTAAACCCACAACAGTAAAATCAGTCTGTATATGCAGTAAAGCAAGCTTGATATACTCACTGTGGAACCTAAGGGGTTAATCCACTGCATTGTGTAAAAAGGCTATTTGATCCTGACTTCTCTGCCCCTCCTCTTGTTCAAATGTCCACACTGATAAGACAGACTGAACCTTCTGCACATGCTCAGTTTAGTGTGTATTGCTTGAGGTTTTTTTTTCTTGGGAGAGTGCATGTGATCAGCATCAGCACTGTCCAGACAGAGGGTCAGGGGTTTTGCATCCTCCTAGAGCGGAAAGAAAACTCCTCCTACAAGTTTTAACCAGTGCTCTGCTGAAATCACAAGACTGCTCTAACTGCTGATGAGAAAAGGCATTTAGCAGTTTATACTTACTAAAATAATAGCATTTCCATATTCTGTGTACTGTGGAAACCAGACAGAGTGAATGCAGGGTCCGGGGTTTAGTAACACTTTAAACCATTGAGGGCAATTTAATAAGTTTGCTTAAAAGCTCACTCCCCCTGCAGAAAAGTAGTCGCTTTTCCTTTACTCCTCATCTCTTCTGTTCAGCCACTGGCTGCAAAGAATACAGAGAGGAATTTTACAGTTAAATAACATGCATAAAATACAAATCTCACCTTATAGGGGGGTTTTTAAAGACTGGATTTTACAACAGCTTGGCCCAATTGTGTTTTTATAAATCAAAAGCTACTTAAAGTGGACCTAGCACAAAAGCAAGAATGTGTAACACTTCCAAATATGTATTGGCTTTAACAGAGATCAAAGGATACAGCAGCAGACAGACAAAAGTTTGGCTTTGCTGTTGATGAGTTTCACTAGTCTCCTCCGTGCCAAAGCATACTTTTGTGTGCTGGAGATTTTATCTATCCCGACTGGCATCTCAAACTGGGACAACTGAAGACAGAAAAGATGTCACTGATTTGAGAATACCTGCCAGTTTTTAAGACATAAGGCAGGACAGAATATTTTGGTTTTGGCAGATACCTCTTTGATTTCATCGGGTGGAAGTTGCTCCACGTTCTGTAACTTGCTTACGCTCTGTCGATGGATGTCATAGTAGGTGAAAAAGTCGCTGGAGCATTGCTTGAGGAGAGACAAGACAATGCCAAGACTGGGGAGTCTCCACGAGGAGAAGAGGGACGTCTGAGAGTCTGTAGTGTAAACAAATGAAAAAATATTATAAAACTACATTATTTTAACCACAATATTTTCGCACTTACTGTTAAAGGTTGACACCTTGTCACCCTATGAACAGCATAGTTCAAAGCTGGCCATGGAAGATTTTTTTTTTATTTAGCCCCCTTGGACTAACAGAATCTTTATCCCCACAAACAAGCTGGATAGAGGCGTCCACCCTGCTGGGACACTGCAGCCCGGATCTGGAAATAAAGCTTTGCAGCATGTCAGAACTTTTTTCAGATCTGAATTTCAAATCTTTCCTTTAATGGCCAGAAGTTTAGGAAGCAGCTTTAACAGCAGGAGCCGGCAGCATTAAAAGTTGTAAAATGCAAATGCTAGGGTAAGAATTTTAGTAAATAGTTTATTTGGGAGTGTTTTCTATTGTGCTCAATGTGGTAAACCAAAATAGGAGGGTTTAAAGTATCATTAAAAAAATGTCAGAACATGTTTGTATTACATGCTGTTCATATGCGCTTAGCCACTAGAGGATTTGTCTTGGGTACACTGCAAAAAACCTGCCATTCACGGTCTCTTCCTCCAGTCTGTGTCTCCAGCTTGCGATTCTGTAGGGCGGCCATTGCCACTTTCCATTTCAGTGTGTTTCTGTACTGGATATTTCCTCCCTATTTGCATCTGAATAGCCCACGTGACTATAGAGTAACACACATTGGGCATATACACACTAGAGAAATGAGAGCCCACTCCCTCCCCTCTCCTCCATGCTTAACACAATGGGGGCAGGATACTGTCAGTCATGTATAGCTCTGCCCATAATTCGTTAGAAAGAGCTGGTGAAACGTCACCTTACAGGTATGCATTGCTTATCAACAAAGGTGATTACATTTTTTTGTTATACAAAGAAATACAATGGCATCATCAATATACAAAAATAGAACTGATAATGTAAATTAGTAAGTGCGTTTAGTATCACTTTATTACGTTTTTGGTTTACCTGTAAAAACCCTTTTCTTGTATAGTGCATCACAGGACATGGAAGAGCTCATATTCATTACTACTTGGGTTTTGATGCCACCCTCAGGTGAATGAACACTGGCCAAAAAAGGCTGGGATCCCCTCCCAGGCATAACATGTTCCAGCTCAGGTAAGTCTCAGTTTTGTAGCAAGCAATGAGGAACAGACAAGAAGGGAGGGATCTTTGTGTTCTGTGATGTACTCCAAGAAAAGGATTTTACAGGTAAAGCAAAGTTCCTAATTTCTTAATTGTACATCAAAGGACACAGAAGTTCATACTGACTTTGAGATGTCCAAAAGCATTGAACATGAGGGGTGAGCAACACTGGGCAAACACACCCCAAATCTACAAGTCACTTTGCCCAAAAGTGGCATCCGCATAGGCATAAACATCTACCAGGAATAATTAGTAAAAGGGTGAAGAGAAGACCAGATAGCAGCCTTACAAACATGAACCGCAGAATCTTGATGGTAAATAGTCCAAGAAGCAATAACACCCCTGATGGAATGGTCCTTAAACAAGAAAGAGCCAACGAATCCACCTAGAAATAGTGGATCGAGAAGCAGCCCGACTCTTGTGAGAACCCTCAGACAAAACAAACGGAGTCCACAATTATAAAAAGGTAAATTAACTCAGGCACTGACAAAAAATGAATCCCATAGGGGATTGCTGCTAACACCCAGCTGTGTGATTTTTTTTTTGGTTTGGATTGAAGATTGATTTACCATTTATGCACACGGATAACTTGTATATATTTGGTGGACATTTATTTTAGATGGATATATACTGTATGTATTATTATTTTTTTTCACACTTCTTGTATATGTGGAGCACGGATATGATGGTCTGTATTAGCAGACATTAAGAGTAGTAACCATAGTTGCATTGTGATATGTATTGTGGTCTTTATTCACTATTGAGTTAGTTTATTCACAGCATCTGTGTCAAGCATCACTTAACAATATATGAGATTTACAGCACCAGGTTATGGTCTTAACACGCTTTAATGGTTTAACTGAAAAGCCTGCAACACATTTTCCATTTATATTTATTTATTATTTGATTTTTTTTTTTTATACTTAATGTATTTACATTTGGAGCCCAAGATTGTGGGGTCACTGTTATTGCATTGGTCTCATATTGCATTAGAGGATTACCACTACACCATACATTATTTTACGTTAAACATGAAATCAGGCTGTCAAAATGAAGCTGTAGACCTCAGAGAGCTCTAACAACATCCAAAAAGTTAAACACCTTTCACTTCGGATGCTTAGGATTAGGCAACAAAATGCTCTGATTCAGGTGGACCGAAAGAAACCATCTTGGCTAGGAAAAAAGACAGAGGCCTCAACACCACTTTATTCTAGTGAAGAACCATAAAAGGTCTCTTGCAGGAAAAGCATAGCCAACTCCAAGATCCTGCAAGTTGAAGTAGTCCCTATAATAAAAAAAAAAAAGAAGACAACCTTGTGTGTTATATTGTAAAGCGCTGAGCAAACTGTTGGCGCTATATAAATCCTGTATAATAATGATAATATAATAATTGTGCGTAAGGAGACACAAAGGATACTCAAAAAGGTTCAAAGAAGAAGACTGCAAATCAGACAAGATCAAGTTAAGTTCCCAGAGATACCACGGGGGCTGCACAGCTGTAACAATCCATGTGACAATCTGCAAAAAGGCTTTAGCCAGGCAGTGGGATAGGATAAGTCTCTAAAAAAGCACAGCCAGATCCCTGATCTGTGCCTTGAAGCCAAAATATGCCCCACAACATACTTGATTAAAGCTGGGAGCGTCACACCAGGTTAAATAAGCCTTCCATGTACGATGGTACACCTTCCTGGAGTTCCGCTTTTAAGATTAAAGAAGGGTAGGGGTTACAGAGTTAGAAACTCTCTATCCTATTTCTCAGAACTTAGGTTTCATCAGCACTGCTGTCAAAGTCAGCAATCATACAGCAGAATAATTGGTTCCTGCGACAGCAAATCTGGTCAGTCCAGATGTACCCATGACTTATCTGCCAAGGGATTTACGATGTCTACATGCCATGTTCTTCTTGGCCAAGCTGGTGTGAATAGAAATCGCCAGAATGCCCCTTCACCTTTACCCTGGGCAAAAGGCTCAAGAGAAGCTGAGAAGTGGAGGGACAGCAAAGATCAGGGAAAACTGATCCCAAGGAGTCACTAGGGCATGCACTGTAAACACTAGAGGATTCATCGATCGGGACATAAGGCTGGGTGGAGGGCCCATTCCCCCAAATTCAGTTGTTGATGGTTCAGAAAATCCGCCTGCCAATTTTCTACACTGGGAATGTGCACAGTGGAGAGGGCCGATAGATGAAGCTCTGTCCAAGATAAAATCAGGTCTGCCTCTTCCTGAGCAGCACAACTTCTTGTATCTTCTTGATGTTGATATATGGCACAGCTGTGGCATTGTCTGACTGTACCCTGATAAGGAGACCCCAAAAGCAGACAGACCAGTACATGAGAGTTTCACATGCACCGCCTGCAAACACTGGAAGTCAATCTCTGAAATGATTGCTCCCTGAGGAGCAGGCCATTCAGGTACCCCAGGTACAAACCTAGAACCAAAGACATCACATTAGTAAACAGCCTTGAGGCCATGCACAGTCTGAAGTGCAACGCCACAAATTGATAAGGGCAATCCTCCACTGTGAATCACAGAAACCGTTGGTGAGGCTGGAAAATCATGATGTACAGATAAGCATCCTCGATATCCAATAACGCCAAGATGTTCCTTTGATAAAAATAAGTACACCAGCCAGGTGGACTCCATCTTAAAGTTTTGTGTTTTCAGGAACTTGTTGAGGCCCTTGAAGACCAAAATGGGCCAGAAGTCCCCATGCGGCTTGGGAACCTTAAGACGTTGTGATACCGCTCTTCCATCAGCACAGGTGGGATGACCCCCTGTGACAGCAGTCTTTCTAGGGTCACAAAGAAAACCATTTTTTGCGAATCTGAAGATACCCTTGACTGCATAAAGCATGGAGGAGGAAAAGCACTGAAACTCCAGCTTGTCGCTTATGGACACCATACTACAGACCTAGTTGTCTGAGACTTCCACAGAGGACCATAGACATCTCCCCACCCATGTGAGTGAGGGCACCCTTTCACTGTGAGGAGGATTTTCCTCGAGGAGCCGAGGACTTGGGAGTCCAGTTCTACCTATGGAACTAGGCATAGGCTTCTGTTTAGAGTCTGAGGCAAACTGCTTACGAAAGGAAATGTTCTTCTCAAGGTATCACTGGTTTCTGACTTGTCACCTTCTTCTTAAAGCCGTCATAAACTTTCCTAACAGCACCTTGTGTTTTTCAGCTGCATAAGATGTCCATTGATCAAGTAGTTTCATGTAATTTGTTGCTGTGTACACACACCCTATAGTAGAGTAAATCTTCACATTCAGATGTCAGAAGTTTCAGTTTGTGTTCAAACATGAGGTATGCGGCATGGCACTGCTCAGGTAATGCATGACCTCTGTAGTCTAAGTACTGACACTTCCTATGAAGAAGCTACATATCCCACAACCCCTGGGTCTCTCAATCCAGTGCTTATGGAGGTGAGATTTAAAACAGTAATTAGAACTGACACTGTGTGACCTGGAACATTAAGTTGCCCGTTTCTTTAGCAAATAGGGACAAGCTAAGTGAACGAATACATGGACATAAGATAATCAATCAGCTATGACACATCAAATGGCAGCCACAAAATGTGAGCTCATCATTACAAGTTAACACAAACAACACAGGGACTATAAACTACACTACTACCTAGCTAAAACAAGAAAAATATTTAGTGTACAATGCTTTTAAGGATTAAGAGCATACTCTTCCCCAGTCACATTCTGAATGAAGGTATTGAAGGATGGTTGATTAAGCTATTTTAAAAAAGATCTTGCCAGTCTTGGTGGACAAATTAATGGTGTTTAGAGACTCCATGGATAAGAGTTTAGAGGCCCTTTTTAAAGTATAACTGAAGGTAAAACTTTATTAGTGGAGATGGATATTAGGGTAACCTATTAAGTTTTTTTTTTTGCTGTTCGTCCTCTCCATTTGTTCTGTTTACCATACCCAGAAAAGTATTAGAGGGTAATTCAATGGGGACACTAGTTACCTGGAGGGAACCAAGGGATTTCCCAAAAAACTGACAGGAGTTATAAACCTCCCTTACGCTTTCCAAAATGAAAAGAAGTTTTGCCTATAGTTCTGATATAAGGCATCCTCCTCTGTTAGAAGTGGCTCTAGAAGCAGAGGTGACTGTGGTGAGAGTTCATCAAGCCCGTAAAAGGGATACTAAACGTAAAAAAGTTTTTCACCGTAATCGATTACTTGCATTAAAAAAAAAAGTTTAGTTTCCCTGTGCTCCCCCCTTCCCTATGTGAAGGAGAAGGGAGGGGAGAAGAGATTAAACCATAAAAAAACATAAAGAATCAATTGCCTGGTTAGTCTACCCCACAGCTGCATCAACAGATAAATTGATCGTAAAAAAAAGTTTCCCAATTACATACCTAATCTTGGGCCTTCTCTAGCAGTGCTCTCGCTCAGACTGGGGGTGAATAGACACACCATTTGCTGAAGGTTGGGGGAGGTTTGTATCATTAGTGTATGGCAGTATTCCATCACATTGGCACAAACCTACAGAAAACAGAACATGGAAAAAACAAGTCAGCCATAACTTCACTCTAAGTAAATGACTACTCTACATGGAGAATGCCTAGCTGGACAGCCCAGCTTACCTGCTGCATGGCCATCTCCATGTCGTCTCTTTTGCTTACACCATCTAGCTGGGATCCATCACTCTGTAAATTGAGCTGTCTGAGTTTGTCTGAGCCTCCAAAGCGGTTTAATAATGCCAAGCAGAGACGCTAAAGATAAACAAATATATAAATTAGTGCCTTCCCAGTGTTCAAGCTGGTATTTTTTGAGCTGTGCCTTAAAGACATTGGCAAATTTAAAGTTGAACTCCAGGAAAACAGGTAAATATACAGATGTAATGCATATATGAAAGCTGTTTAACTTGCCAAAGGATTTCTCTTCCTCTCCATTAAGTCATGAAATGCACACAGCTTTGCCATACAGCACAGCTGTCTGACAAGGCAGAAGACCTAATTTGTTTTCCGTTAGGGTTTACCAAAAATGGCTGGTCTTACGGCTTACTGTACTGTAGTTATACACATAAACGGATATGTCTATACATTGTCCTGCAGTGACGTAGGGGCTAGCTTTTGAGATTGGAGTTGCTGCCAAAGGAAGTATACCTACACTTCCTTTACAGGGTGATACTATTCCGGTCTATTTTTAAAGTAAACAGAATGGCTTTAAGGTGAATCTGTACCCACACTATGGAAAACAAAGCAGTTAAGGAGCTTTAAAACAAGAGGTCACTCAGCTTCCTTGCACAACCCTATCTGGCAGGGCAGGAGACCTAATTTTTTCATTGCTGCAGTCTGAGCTCTACAGTACAGGGACTGCAGGAGGATTACATCATGTCAAATTCTTGTATCCACACTGCTTAAAAAGGAGCTCCACCCAAAAGGGGAAGTTCCGTTTTAAAGACTGGTCCCCCGCTCCCCATTAAGGATTGGCACCTTTGGGGAGCGGGTACCCGAAATTGGCAGGTAGGCGATCAGAAGCAAAGGTTGTCCTCCTACCCCCCTACCTTCCCTGTGGTCTTCTGGGGCACATGACAGATCAGAGAAAACTACAGGGCCATTCAGGAAGTGCAGCGCTACTCACGCATCCACAGCTGTGAATCTCCAAGCTGTCACAGTCGGGTGCCCACACTGAAGATGCCGACACCTGGAACACCAGGCGGCTGGTGAAACGCGCTGTGGGGAGGAGACCACGGAATTGTGGGACAGGTGAGTGGCTGTTTTTTAAAAGTCGGCAGCTACAGTTTTGTAGCTGCTTACTTTTATTTTGTAACAGTGTGAGTAGAACTCCGCTTTAAATTTAAAAGATTACAAATAATAATGTATTACTCAGTAAAGAGTGGCATTCATTTGTGTATTTTATGTCAGCCTGGAGGTTAGCATTAACAAATTAACTAAAAAAAGCATTAACATTTTTTTGCTGAAAAAGTAGTTTACAGTAGGTACCTGAAATCTGTTAATATGTCCATGCAGTTCCATCAAAGAACCATCATTCAAACTAACGTCCAACTCATTAATCACACCTGGAAAATGACATTGACTGTGATATTCTATATGCAACATATACAGTACTTTACTCTAAGAACATATTACCTGCTAACAAGCACTACATGAAAATTAGATGCCTACTACATGTTAATGGTGGTGCTGGCCACAGGGCAAGCAACCCTTTTAAGTGTCCAATCTCTTTTAGTAGCCAAGCCATGTTATTAACATTCTTGAGGAAATCACTGATGCCAAAACGTGTTAGGTGGAGTTACGCCATGGTGATATCAGCATGTAGTTGCACGCAGGTTTGGAAGAGCAGCGCTAGTGACCCTTTCACAATTCTAGCATTTGCCATATGTGAGTTTTATGAAATTTTAAGAAGTTTTATCATAAATACAATTTAGCACTATAATAGTCATCCCAGAGGACTGGGAATATATATATGGTTCATTCTTTGCTGGAACATCTTAACCCCTTCACGCCTAAAGGTAAAACAAATCTAAATGCCTAAGCACAATTCTGCAACGTTGACGTGTTCGTAAAACCGTACATATCGTCACAACTACTTTGTACATCCAGGTGGATTATACCTTGTTTTTTTCAGGACAAATTGGGCTTTCATTTGGTGGTAAATGGTCATGGATAGCTCCTAATTTTTTTTTATTATTAAAGGAAAACTGGGCCAAAATAGTAAAAAAAATCATTTTTTTAAATTTAACTGTGTGTTTCTTGTTACGACCATAACCTACCACCAAAGAACAACTCAAAATACATTCTCCAGTTCTTGACGATCGCAGCGATACCATATATGTGTATGTTATTTGTTGTTTGTACCCGTAGTACAGTCCAGAAACAACAGTGCGCATTTTGTTTTTGTCTTTTTTTTTTTTATATAAAACACACTGTCACTGACATTGACATTAACACTAACTGACACTGATACCAATTTTTTTTTTTAAATCCTAACCTTTGACCCTGACCTTGACCCAAACACTAACCCTGGTACTGAACTAGATCAAACCTTGATCTAGGTATTTTTCTTTATTTTTTCTTTTATTTTTTAATATTTATTTATCTTTTTTTTTTTTTTTTACAAACTTTTTTTTCTCTCTCTGTGTCAGGAGTTCGAGAGATACAATGTATCTCTCTTCTCCATTCATAGAGAGAGAGAAAACAAGGGGACCGGGCTGCACAGTGATTGATCACTGTGATAGCCAATCAGAGGCTATCACAGCGATCACGTGACCCGGAATCGGGAGTCCCGGGTCCCGATCGTTAGAAAGGGACCCGGGGCTCTCAGTGACACCGCGGTCTTGGTGCTGGGAGCGCGCCGAGCGGCGCGCTCCCAGCACAAAGACAGGTACGCAAATATGCGGCCCCACGGAAAAAAGCCCAGGTCCGTGAGGCCGCATATTTGTGTTACGTCGGCGTCAAGGGGTTAAAGCCCTTATAGAGCTACTTATTTTAGTGGTCAACAAGGGTCTGCGAGTTTATTCCCTTTGGTGGTTAAGTGTGTGGGTGGATGTTTTTACCTGAGCTGGTACTTCAAAATTTTATTTGAAGATTTGATTCAATTTTCCTCAACAAAAACCACATTCCTTCATTTGAGAAAACTGTTCCTTCCTACTCCTTTGAATTTTCCTGTGGTTGAAAAATTAACCTCCTTTAGCCCCCACTAACGATTAGAAAATCAAACAAATGTTCTTAAAATAAAACATTTGGGCTCGAAATTCTACTAGTGTATCGTCAGCTTTAAGCTGAGGAATGGACACAAGAAGTTTTGGAACACTTGAAACACCTTGGACATCTAAAAGGGAAAATAATTGTTTTTATGCATGAGCTTTATGAACCTTTGTTTACACTACATGGATGAATGTATATTTTTGTATTAATTGACATTTAATATTAATTGGATTGTTTTGTAAAGCACTTTTGTTTATGGCATTTTATTGATGAATTTATTTATTTAAATGAACTGAAAACTCATTGCACTGGACTAATGTGTTGATTTTCAAAATGATTTATTTTGCACTTTATTGATGAATTCATTAATTTAATGATTTATTCATATAAATTGGATTCACTTATTGCACTGTATTAATGTGTTATTTTTATAGTTATTTAGTGGTAAAAAGGTTTACGTTTGTGGTTTTTCTTGAATTGTACTGAAATGAGTTATTTTAGTTATACTGCTTATATTTTTATATGTCATCTGTAGTTATTAGTAAGGGGAATTTGATTGATTTGTTGGTTTGGTTCAGGATTGCTGTATTTATTTTTATATAAACAATGGTATTAGCCCTGCCTGAGTTCTCCCATGCTGGACTACAGAACAGCTCCCTTTTAGGAAGACGAGAGGAGCAGAAAGATGTTCTGTAGTTGAGAAGGGAAAACTGGTGCAACACAGGTAGAGTTGCCAGCTCAAATGAAGTTTGGATTTCACTGGATTTCTGGCAGATAATCAAGTATTTTTCTGTACTTGCAGTGTTTGTAAAGAGATGAACCATAGGGACATGTACTGCAGAGATTAACTGATTTTTTTTGTCTACACATACACTTTAATTACAGTCATCAATCACATTAGGTGTTTCTGTATAAGTGCACTAAAATAAAACCAAATGACCAACCTGGCAGAGCAGCTTTGCTGAGGAGTCCTGTGAGTAGAGCAAGCTCCTGTAATGATCCTAGGCTCCCTTCTTGGCCTCTTAGAATAGCTTGGATTGTGTCAGAATGAGCAACCAAGAACTGGAACACCTGACAAACAGGATGAAGAAACACAACTTATAAAATAATCCTAAAATAAACACTGCAATCCTCTTAATGTTTTTGGGCATTCACCTGTCCGGCTGCCTGTAGGTGCTGAGCCGTACTGGAGGTCAGGATCACCTGGCAAAGCAAAAGAGCAGGTAACAAGATCTGCCTGTATCTTTCCAGAGGTGCAGAGATAAAGATGGGGGTATCTCGTAACCCATATGATCTGCAATTAAAAAAGAAAGAAAACTTCACAATAGGTCAGCTCTAAAAGGATTTTCTGCTCTTGCTTGAAAAGTATGTAGCCAACTTCTTGAGCTTATTGGTTGACAGATTATACGGCACCAGTGCAAGGTTGTTCACCCTGTACCAAGAGAATATGCTGAATTCTCCTTAAATAAATTGTATGGTGGTATTATGTCATTTTGAACTACTGGTTTCAGTACTTTCTGAGCCATGGACCTGAAACAAATATGCAAATCAGAAGTTCTAACTTCATTCTGACTCGCTATCTTGCTTAGTTGTTCCAGGTCAGCGATGCAAAGTATTAAATCCAGTAAGCGAAGCAGCTAGCCAGTAATGGAAGCCTTGTGTTTCCTTCAGTGCAGGTTTCCATAAAAGGTGAATTAAACAGAAGAATAAAAAAAAAAAAGATTTTTGTCACTTCCAACTAAAAATGGGATTTTTGGTTTATCTGTAAAATCTTTTTCTTTGATTGCATCACAGGACACTAGGGGTGGAGATTTACTAAAACCGGTACGCATAGAATCTAATGCAGCTGTACATAGAACCTTATTGTCAAAGCTTCATTGAACAAGCTGAAGTTAGAAGTTGATTGGTTACTATGCACAGTTGCACCAGATTCTGTGTACACCAGTTTTAGTAAATCTTCCCCAGAATATCTTCATATCCATTACGACAGTGTTATGCTGCCACCTGTGGGTGATTGGACATCGCATTTTCTTTATCGCACATCCCAGGGTATCTTCATATCCACTGTGATAGGAATGTAGCAAAGCAATAAATATGAGGGTAATATGGCAACAAGCCAACAGGCTTCAAAACAAGTGAACCAGATCAGGTTAGAACATCATGCAGCAGCCTGAAAGACTGGTCAGCCATAGACAGCGACCTCAGCATCTTGAATATCCACTTGGTAAAGTTTCATAAGGGTATGAACCAAAAACCAGGTAGTAGCTTTACAAACTTGAGCTACCAAAGCCAGATGACAAATAGCCCAGGAAACACCAACACTCCTTGCAGCATGAGGCATCAACAAAAAGGTGGAACATTGCCCTTTAGACCATTAGCTTGAGAAATAAGCTGACAGATCATCAAGAAATGGTAGATTTGGAAACTATGACCA
Organism: Staurois parvus; assembly: GCF_062004578.1. NCBI lineage: Eukaryota > Metazoa > Chordata > Amphibia > Anura > Ranidae > Staurois > Staurois parvus. The sequence continues at coordinate 3,259,008 of NW_028318045.1, read as the reverse complement.
TTCCTTGGGCCTTCAGGAAGCACAGAGGGAATTGGACTGGGGAACTGCAGCAGTCAATTTCAGGTAACACCTGATACCACAAGCCACGTCCAAGGTGTGAAGAGACTGGTCTCTCAGCACCTGAGGCTCAGGATAGAAAGGTTGCGACACAATACTTGCTTGAGGTGGAACGAACAAACCACCTTAAAAGTGTTACTAAACCCTGCATTCACTATCTGGTCTCTCACAGTACACAGAACATGGAAATACAATTATGTTAGTAAATATAAACAGCTAAATATCTTTTCTCATCAGCAGTTAGAGCAGTCTTTTGACTTCTATCAGTGTTCAGCAGAGCACTGGTTAAAGCTTGTAGGAGGAGTTTTCTTTTTGCTCTAGGAGGATGCAGAACCCCTAACCTGTCTGGACAGTGCTGATTGGCCCTGTGCTCTCTAGCAATACACACCAAACTGAGCATGTGCAGAGTGTCTCCACACAATATGTCTTAGCAGGAGATAAGAGGGGGGAACTGGAAGAAGAGGAGGATCAGAGAAGTCAGGATCAAACAACATTTTTACACAATGCAGAATATTAACCCCTTAGGTTCAAAAGTGATTATAACAAGCAAGCTTTACTGCATATACAGACTGATTTTACTGTTGTGGGTTTAGTAACACTTTAAGTAAATAAACAGCTGAGGCCATGGAACCACCTTCTTACAGTGAAGCAAAAGAAATGATCCCTTACAGGTAAGAGCACACAATTCTGAAACTCTTTGAGCTGAAGTAGAGGGAAACAGAAAAATAACCTTCCATTTCAGAAGAACTAAAAGATTTACCCAGATGGGTTCAAAAGGAGGACATTTCTGTGATACAGAAAGTACCATTTTGAAGTCCCATGGAGTAAACGGAGTCTGAACTGGTGGAAAAATATGCATAATGCCTTGCAAAAAGGCGTACATAAGGAATGAGACACAGTTTCTGAAAAAGGATCGCCAAGGTTGAAATCTCATCATTAAATCATACTCAAGGCCAGTCTCAGATCAACTCCAAATTGGAGAAATTCAGTAAAATTAGGGAGAACTGGTCCCAGAGTGTCAACAGAGAATCCCTGCAAAGGCTTGAAGATCCCTATTCCTGGAGGCAAACTGGGCAATTTCCACATTGAAACTGGATGCCAGAAGATGTACTTCTGAGGTTCCCCACTGTTGCCATAGTTCCTTGAACAACTCTGGGTGAAGAGCCCACTTTCACATAGACAGTTGTTGACTGCTGAGAAAATCTGCCTGCCAATTTTTTACATCTGGAATGTGAAACATGAAGTTCAGTCCACAACAGGATGAGATCCACTTCCTCCTGAGCAGACTGACTTCTAGCGTCTCCTCTATGATTTATGTATACCACTTGTCCAATTGAACCCCGTACAATTAGTCCCTTAAGCTACACAGACCAATACAGTAGGGCAAGACAAATCGCCCTCAATTCTAGGATGTTGATGGAGAAAGACCTTTCCTGCAGTGACCAAGAACCCTAGACTGAGAGATAGTCCAGAACTCCACCCCAGCCCACCATGCTGGCATCTGTGGTCAGGGCCCTTCAGGACAGAGGCAGAAATAATCTGTGATGGCACTGGGGAATCCAATGACTGTGTCCTCCAGTCCCATGCTGCCAAGACATTTCCTTGGAGGGGTCTGGAATGAAACTGGGCAAAGGGAACTGCCTCAAAGGAGGCTACCATCTATCCCAGAACCCTCATGCAAAAGTGAATTGAGGGATTTGAGCAGGTCCATCTGAGCCCTCACAGCAGAACATTTGTCCAGAGGGCGGTTCACTCCTCTGGATGGTATCCAGGGTCAAAACTAAATATTCCAACTTCTGGTTTGGGATGAAGTTCAACCAGAGCCACTACATTGCAGACACACTAGTCTGCAACTTTCCCCCCCATCTATGGCCAGCCATAGAGGGCAACATAATTCTAGGTTGCAGAGGTCAACACTGTCAGTAAACACACTGTAAGCAGCCCCAGTCAGGGGAATCTGGTACAGCGGGACGGTTCTCCTCATGTCTAAAATCAGACACGTTGCGATCATGTGGGGGGTAAGGCAACTGAAGGCTCAGGGTAACACACAAGGCCTTGGGTACTTAAGAAACCCAAGCAGCTGGTAACTGATGAGTCGAGTGGTTGCAGGTGACCAAAGCCACTGTAGGCAGGTATCAAGAATGGACTAAAACATTAAAATTTCACATGACTCTTTGTAAGCAGCAGAAGATGCTTCTGAAACACTCTACAGCGGGACAGAGAACGCAGGCGAATTATACCCTATGCAGCGGATGTCATCAGCACCTTATCCCTTCTGTAGTGGAAACCGTCAGGAAGCAGGGAATTTTAAGGGCACCCAGTGACCAATGTAACTGAGGTAGCTCCCAATGCTCAGCCGAACTGACTTACTCACGGAGTGAGTCTTCAAAGACAGGGTAAGTGTTGAGGCAATTCTGGCAGCTCTGGAACTGGAGAAAGTGTTCCGGGACTAATTGGATACCACAGCTGAGACTGTAAAATGCCCTACATAGAACCCAGTGCCCAAAAGGTCACTACATGACTATCCCTGGAATGTCCAATCCAGTGGATTTTGGATAGAGCCCTCAAAAAAGGCAGGCAAGGACAGCTGCACCAAATAGCTACAAATTAAAAGTACCAGCTCTAGCTAGGATTTTTTTTAAAATGGGGCCTGTAAAAATGTTAGTCTTTTACACAGCACAGGTGAAGAAAAAAAAAAAATCTTCCTAGCACAAAAGCAAAAAAAAAAAAAAAATTAGTAGGAAGGATTATACTGGGCTGGCCTAACATTTTTTTCGCCTGCCAGTGTCCAATCCTCCTGTAGGCTGCAGTATAACCTTAAGGGGATTGACTTGTCCCTCGGTGGATGAGAAAGAAATACAGACACTCCCATATATGTACAGTATTTCACCTGTGCAATTATAGAGGGTAAAATAAGTATTGGCAGCACAGTGGCTAAATGGTTAGCACTTCCGCCTGGCAGTACTAGAGTCGTTGGTTCAAATCCCAGCCACGGCACCACCTGCCTGGAGTTTGCATGTTCTCTCTGTGCCTGCATGGGTTTCCTCCGGGTGCTCCGGTTTCCTCCCACACTCCAAAGACATGCTGGTAGGTTAATTGGATCCGGTCTAAATTGGCCCTAGTATGTGTATGTATGAATGTAAGTTGGGGACCTTAGATTGTACGCCCCTTGAGGGTAAGGGACTGATGTGAATGTACAATATATATGTAAAGCGCTGCGTAAATTGACGGGCGCTATATAAGTACCTGAAATAAATAAATAAATATTGAACACATCACCATTTTTCTCAGTAAATATATTTCTAAAGGTGCGATTTAAATTTTCCCCTCATGTTGGTAACAACCCAAGCAATCCATACACACAAAGAAACCAAAACAAATATATTTAGAAATTAATTTATGTGTAATAAAATAAAATGACACAGGGAAATATTATTGAACACATGAAGAAAGTGAGGCGCAAAAAAGGCATGCAAAGCCAAGACACCAGCTGAAATCTCTCAGTAATTAGAAAGCAATCCTTCCCCTTGTCAGTGCAAAATAATATTAGCTGGTTCAGTCTCAAATGATTGCCTATAAAAAGGTGTCTCATTACCAATGTGTCAAACAAGAAACATCTCATGATGGGTAAAGCAAAGAGCTCTCTCAAGACATTCACAACCTTATTGTTGCAAAACATACTGATGGCAATGGTTACAGAAGGATTTCTAAACTTCTGAATGTTCCAGTGAGCACTGTTGGGGCCATAATCCGGAAGTGGAAAGAACATCATTTCACAACAAACTTTGTAAGATTACTTACAGAGGCGTGAAAATAATTATCAGAAGAGCTGTCCAAAAGCAAAGGACTACTTGTGGAGCGCTTAAGAAAAACCTGGAATTAGCAGGTACAATTGTTTCAAAGAAAGCAATAAGTAATGCATTCAACCGCCATGGCCTATATACACAGTCACCAAGCAAGACTCCATTGCTGAAGAAAAAGCATGTTGTAGCTCGTTTAACTGCCTCCTGCCTGCCATATAAGGTAATGACGGGCGCAAGGCGGTTCTCTCATTCTGGGAGGACGTCATATGACGTCCTCCCACTCTAACCGCGCAGCGTGGCGCGCTGTGTCCCTCGGGTCAGCGGATCACTGATCAACAGAAAGAGCCGAAGATGTTGGCTCGGTCATGTGATCAGCTGTGTCCAATCACAGCTGATCGCATGTAAATAGGGAAATGCCGGTTATCGGCATTTCTCTACTCACGAGCTGTCAAGCTGACAGCTCGAGAGGAGAGTCAGTAATCAGCATTCCTCGGAGGGGACATGTGCACTGATGATCAGTGTGCCCTGATTATCAGTGTAGCCCCAGAAGTGCCACCTGTCAGTGCCCATCAATGCCACCTGCCAGTGCCCATCAATGCCACATATGAGTGCCTACCAGTGCACATCAATGCCACATATCAGTGCCCATCTGAGCTGCCTTTCAGTGTCACTTATCAGTGCCACCTATCAATGCCAGTCAGTGCCACCTATCAGTGCTGCCTTTCTGTGCCCATCAGTGATGCCTGTCAATGCCCATCAGTGACACCTACTAGTGCCTCCTCATCAGTACAGCCTATCAGTGCCCATCACTGCAGCCTCATTAGCGCACATCATCGAAGGAAAAAAAATCACTTATTTACAAACTTTTAGAACAAGAACTAAGAAAAAAAAAGTGTTTTTTTTTCTTCAAATTTTTAGTTTGTTTAGCAAAAAATGAAAAACCCAGAGGTGGTTCTATACCACCAGAAGAAAGCTCTATGTCTTAAAAAAAAAAAAAAAAAAGGATACAAATGTAATATGGGTACAGTGCTGCATGACCATGCAATTGTCATTCTAAGTGCGACAGCGCTGAAAGCTGAAAACTAGCCTGGGCAGGAAGGGGGTATAAGTGCCCTGTAGTCAAGTGGTTAAAGTTTGCTGCACGACATTTAGACAAGCCTGTGAAATACTGGGAGAATATAGTCTGGTCAGATGAGACCAGAATTGAACTCTTTGGATGCCATAATACACACCATGTTTGGAGGTCAATTGGCTCTGCAGATCACCCCAAAAACACCATCCCAACAGTGAAGTTTGGAAGTGGGAACATCATGGTGTGAGGCTGTTTTTCAGCATACGGAACTGGTAGACTTCATGTCATTGAAGGAAGGATGAATATAAAAATGTACCAAGACATTCTTGATACATATCTGAAGATGAAATGGTGTTGGACATTTCAGCAAGACAATGATCCCAAACACAAAGCTGTCATTACCAACAAAGTATTTTGTACGCAGTATTAAATAAATTTCAGTTAACATGTTTAATACTTCCTTGTGTCATTCATTTTATTACACATAAGTTAATTTCTGATCTTATTTGTTTTGGTTTCTTTGTATATATGGATTGCATGGGTTGTTACCGATATGTTGTGAAAATTTCATGTCAATAACACCTTTAAAAATATATTTACTGGAGAAAAATGGTGACGTGTTCAATACTTATTTTACCCGCTGTATCTGTTTGCATGGTGTTCGCTTAAATGTGACCCTCCCTTATAACTAAGGTATACTGAGCCAGAGTAATTATCTTTTGAGAACACCTATCAAAATTTATCCCTGTGTTTAGAAAAACTACCATGGAATTATACCGATAATTGATTTTTTTTTTTCTTTAAGGCGAATTGTGGTGTGGTACAGTTAGGTCCATACATATTTGGACACAGGCACAATTTTCATACTTTTGGCTCTGTATGCCACTGGAATAAATTACATTAAAACAAAACAATCCAAATTAATTTGAAGTGCAGACTTTCAAGGGGTTGAACATATAGATCAAGTACAAATTTTAGGAACTGCAACCATTTTTATACACAGTCCCTCCATTTTCAGGGGCTCAAATGTAATTGGACATATAAATATAATCAAAAATAAAAATGTTCATTTTTAATATTTTGTTGAAAATCCTTTACTGGCAATGACTGCCTGAAGTCTGGAACCCATGGACATTACCAAAGACTGCGATTCCTCATTTCTGATGCTTTGCTAGGCTCTAACTGCAGCTGTCTTCAGTTGCTCTTTGTGGGTCTTTCTGCCTTTAGCAAGTGAAATGCATGTTCAATTTGGTTGAGATCAGGTGATTGACTCGGCCATTGCAGAATATTCCACTTAGTTTCCTTCAAAAGCATTTGCAGTGTGTTTTGGATCATTGTCCGTCTGTACTGTAAAGTGCCGTCCAATCAACTTTGCTGCATTTGGCTGACAGTATATCTCTAAACACTGCAGAATTCATCCAGCTCCTTCTGTCTTCACTCACATCATCAATAAACACCAATACCCAGTGCCACTGGAAGCCATGCATGCCCATGAAATCACACTGCCTCCACTATGATTTACAGATGACATTGTATGCTTTGGATCATGAGCTGTTGCAAGCCTTCTCCACACTTTTTTCTTCCCGTCATTCTGGTACATATTAATATTAGTTTCACCCATCCAAAGAATGCTTTTCCAGAACTGGTCTGGCTTTTTTTAGATGTTTTTTGGCAAAGTCTAATCTGGCTTTTCTATTCTTCAGGCTTATGAATGGTTTGCACCTTGTGGTGGTATTTGCTCTTGTCTTCTCTTGATTGTAGACTTTGACAATGATACGCCCACCTCCTGGAGAGTGTCCTTCACTTGTCTGGATGTTGTGAATGGGTTTTTCTTTACCATAGAGAGGATCCTGCGATTATCCATCTCTGTTGTCTTCTGTGGACGTCCATTCATTTTATGTTGCTGAGCTCACCAGTGCGTTCTTCTTTCCTCAATTTGTACCAAACTGTTGATGTGGCCACTCCTAATGTTGCTGCTATCTCTCTGATGGATTTGTTTCGTTTTGAAGCTTTGCAATTGCCTGTTTCACTTGCATATACAGCTCCTTTGAACGCATGATGTAGGTTCACAGCAATAGATTCTAAATGCAAACACCACACTTAGTATCAACTCCAGACCTTTTACCTGCTTAATTGATGAAGAAATAACGAAGGAGTAGCCCACACCTGGCCATGAAACAGCTTTAGATTCAATTGTCCAATTACTTTTGGTCCCTTGAAAAAGGAGGATGGCTACTCTTAAGAGCTGTAATTCCTAAACCCTTCCTCTAATTTGGATGTACATACCCTCAAATTAAACCTGAGTGTGTGCACTTTCATCCCATATCCATTATACCACTATAGCTTGAATATGTTTTGGTAAATACCGGGAAAAAAAATAAAATTGCGCCTGTGTCCAAATATATATGGACCTAACTGTATATTTCCCTGCCCTTCAAAATATTTTGATGTGTGTTCTGCCTTTCCAATTATACTGGAGAGCAGGTTTGGTGAATCAACTCCACAATCATCCTAAAACTACCAAAAAAAGGACCATGAAAGATATGACTAGGGCAACAAAACCTACTCTAAAATGGTTACATTATACTGTATGTACATACAAATATTTTTCTCTTTTCTTCAACAACTGAATTTCAAAGTGGTAGTGTAGCACCTATGCACAGCCAAATATTACCCCTATTAATCCAAAGGAAATCCATCACTTGGAATTCCCACTGCTTTTGTTTAACCACTTCCCAACCGGCCGTTGTATATAAAACGGCCGACCGGTGGCACTGCAGGGTCAGTGGCCGTTTATAAACAGCCTCCCGGGAGCACGCAGCACCGCGATCCGGTTGGCCAATCACTGATCACATGCAAAGTAGTAAGCAAGATGTCACTTGTGACATCATTGCTTACTACGTGTGAAATCTGTGAATGATCACAGAGGTCACAGGGTACAAGGCTATTCACAACAGCCTTGTACCATGTGACAAGCTGTGACCAATCACAGCTCACTCAGTATTTCTCAATGGCTGCAAGAATGCAGACAGAGAGAAAGAGAAATGATTGCTTTTACATCCTATATGGGTATAAAAGCAATCAGTGTAAAAAAAAAAAAAACAAAAAAAAAAATTCATCACCCCCCAAAAGTAGTAGAGTGTCACCATGGTGACATTGTACTGCTAGGGTGACAGTATGTAAAAAAATAAATAAATAAATAATAATATATATATATTAAAAAAAAATGTTTCAAAATTATAATTTTTGGTTATAAACTAATTTGGCTTATTTATTTTTTTTTACTAAAAAGGTAACGGAATAAATTTTGGCCAAGATTTATGATGAAATATTATTGATTTGCAAAATTTTATAAGAAAAACACTTTTTTTTCGAAATTTTTGGACATTTTCATTTACATAGCAAAAAAAAATTAAAATCCCAGCGGTGAATAAATACCACCAAAATAAAGTTTTATCAGTCTCAAAAAAATGGTTAAAAATTCATATGGGTACAGTGTTGCATGACCACGCAATTGTCAAACTGTGATAGCGCTGAAAGCTGAAAATTGCCCTGGTCAGGAAGGGGGTAAAAGTGTCCGGACTGGAAGTGGTTAAAGAGGTCTTTCACTACTCAGACCTTCTCAGTCTTCTCCAATGCAACAAAGCTCACCCTTAGAAAATCATTGCTTTTTTAATGATTTCTGAAGCCAGACTCTGCCTGCATTGGAAAGTAACATCTTCCTGAATTTGGCAGTTGTCTCAATTAAAGCCAAGCAGTTTTTTTGAGTTGCATGGCAGAACTGCATGTACACAACTTCAAGTCAGAACAGATTTTCTTCCTATCAAATTCAGTAGGAATGCAAAAATAACTTAAAGCAGATGGTGAAGCTAAAACAGAACTGCAGGTCAGAAGGAAGTCAAATAGAGTTGTAAAGGAAATCAGAAGCATTTTAAGGACAAGTTGAATACACTTGAAAATGCTTCATTTTCACAAGCTCATAAACAGTTCAAAAGGACCGGAGGGATTATGTGTACAATGTAACAAAGCAGGACAACAAGAATCACGGCATCCCTTTCTAAAAAATGGATAACACATCTGGACTCTTCACTTACCCGTGTTGGTCAACTTCTGGGCGCATATCGTAAACTTGGCACTGTGCCAGTCTTACAATCACCCCACACCGCAGTAGCTCCAGTGCACCCTGTTGGCTTTTGGCTACTCGGGTAAGAAAGGCCTATGTAAAAATAATTGTACAAAAAAAAAATTATATAATTCACTCCAATTCTTTTTATGTCTATGAAGAAATTAGCTACTAACAGAACAAAAGATGTCTAGTTGTCTCAGGATTAGTAAAAAAGTGCACAAACTGAAATCTTCTCTACACAGGTAGAATTTCTATGTTAGGACCATGCAACATGAACGATTCTGCTGCTGGTGAGGGAGACTTTCACTTAGCTAAACCCCTTCCTGTGCCTCTACACATCTGGCAGCACAGAGGTGGGCCATAGTCTGTGCTGCCAAATATATAGGAACCTGTTTTGTGCTGGGAGTACGCTCATTTGAATGCCACTGACAGCTTGTGCTAAAGGATACATTTTCCAGCATACCAAGTATCTTTAAAATAGAATCCAAAAATGTAATAAAATGATCGCATCACAGCAAGAAATTCTGACATTTTGGGGCCACACAGGAACCCTTTACCAGGGATGTGATGAAGGGGATCTGCGCAAACCCAAAACTTCGCAATTCCTGCTGTGATGTAACCATTTAAATACATTTTTGAACACCATTTTGGGGATCCATGGTGTTCTGGCAATAAATACTTTGAGGTGTGTTGCCACGGGCACCCAGCTGGTAGTTGCTACAGCACCCACCTGTTCTAAGCCATTCCAGGAACATGTGCGATGGGAATATTCTATTGGACTGACAAATAGCAATGATTGCGGGTTGGCAGGATGGACTCCCAATCAATTGATCACTGACAGCCAATCACAATGGTCACACAATCAGGAAGCCACATGCTAAGATCCACAAAGGGTTGGGAGGAGGGGGACAGCAGAAAGGGGTTAATGAAATTACTGTATCTAACATCTAACTGGTCTGGCTTGTTAGGAGAAACTTCACAGAAAAAGAGAAGTGGCCCATTATTTATCTGTCACTAGCAAGTTGCTGCCAGCAACAAGATCAGTCATGTGTCATAAGCCTTAGTACACAAGTTCCAATAGGAAGAGCAATCAATTAGATAAAAATAATATACAGCAAACCCAGCAGAATTTGTTTGAGAGTGTCATGCAAGTCATTACATTAATTTGAACTGAGGGTGCACAATACTGCATCTATGAAAGAGCACCAGCATCGTCACCCTAGCCTGTCCTCCTTATGTGGACTACAAAAGCCATACTCTCTCCATAACATGAGAGGAGACATAGTGAAGTGCATTGAGAATAGGTGACCAAGTCGATAACATTGTTTGAGAATTCAGGTACACCACACAGGGAGTCACAAGAACACTGGATTATTATCAGGAACAACAAGTGTTTTGCTGTATTTGCTGAAGATGTTCTTAGCCTGAAGAGAAAACTAAAGCATCCAAAGACTGGTAACATGCAATATATTACATCTTTGTTCTTGGGTTTAGACGTACATTAACATAAATGCATATAAAAGTGACCACACTGTATTGAAAAGGTATAGATGACTAGTGCTAAGTATTCCCCCCCCCCCAAAAAAAATAAAAATATATAAGTGCCAAGTGCAAAACAGGTCATGCGTTTGCTGACTGAAACGTGCCAAAATACAATATATGCAAAGTAACAGTAATACACAATGACATTGCACACTCTAACTGAAAGTGACAGGTGCTCAGTAGGAGTATAAATGTAGGTTAAAAATAAAAATCCACAATAAAAGTGCAATAACAAGTGCTTGACATTTCATGTGCAAACAAACACCGCAATGTCAGTGCTTCAATTCTTCACTCCAAACATGATGCGTGTTAGCATGCCACACGTGTATATCATAATCCAAAAGTGGCTAAAGTGCCTCCTCACCTTAACCATGCGACCTCTAAGGGCCACAATGCTTTAAGTAATAATGCTCCACCAGACTGGGGATCTCTGTTATAATACTCCTGTAGTACCACTCAGTCTCCTCTGCCAGGTCACTTATGCCCTCAGATGGTGATACCCCCAGGATTATCACAAGGCCATAGAGAGGTAGACAAAGAGAGCCTCCATAGAGAACACTCACAGTATTGCAGATCTCATACAGCAGGTCTCCTATGTGCTGTGGGTGTACTGCAAGGTGATGGGTGTCCAAAGATGGCGTCTGCCAGATGTGCGTAATGGGAAGTACGTCATCGCGCTGTACGCGTTACTCCACGATGATCCTGACGAAGCCACGTGATTACTTTTACTTTGCATATATTGTATTTTGGCACGTTTCAGTCAGCAAACGCATGACCTGTTTTACACTCTCAGTACTTATATATTTTTTGTTTTGGGGGGGGGGAGAAATACTTAGCACTAGTCATCTATACCTTTCAGTACAGTGTGGTCACTTTTTATATGCATTTTATATTTTTTAAGAAAAAAAAAGGTTCCGCTTATAGTGTTCACTTCCCTCTTACACTCCAGATATTCACGGATTCCCACAATGAAAAATATAAAAAGTAAGAACAGCATAACCAGTTACTGCTAGTAACAAATATACAGACACATGAATCAAATAAAACAAACAAACGTCAGATTTATGCAAACATCTTCTCTGTAGTTCAGAACTACTTTAGAAGCCACATACCATTTTGGATTCATAGATGTACAGAGCCTTTAAGACTGGAGACTGAGGCATTAGAAGATTCTGTAAGACATTGTCATCCTGAGCCAAAGTGTCTACCAGCACCTTAAGATATCCGCTGTTGGATAGATAGAGAAGCCACTGTTGCTGCTTGTCCATACAAACCATCCGATCCAACAAGGCTAGTGCCAACATCTGAAGGACAAAGTAAGACGTTTGGGAAAAAAGAATTTTGCTGCGACAACAGAAAATGAGGCATGACACCCCCTTACCCTGCTTATCTCACGTCCATCGCAGGCATCTCTGCAGACAACTTCCATCAGAGGGGCCCAGTAGCTCTCAAATATTGCCAGATTGTCCCTCTGTAATTTACTGAACACATCTTCAGGGGCTGTCAGCCTCTCCCACATGGTCTTATTAGCTGAATGAAGAACATTTAAGAAGGCTGAAAACACACAAAAAAACAAAACAAAAAAAACAAAAAAAAAACAAAACAGACGACTGTTCTATAGATCTTTCACTGAGTAATTCATGTTTGCACCCTTACCACAGCACTTCAAAAATTACTGCATCAAGTGTGGCTGTGGACATACCTGTATAGCCACACAAAAGAGGGCCACATGACAGGCCATATTTTGGGCATCTTGACGTAATGCACATTAGGGTTTCACAGCAACATTGTTGCCTGTAGACGAATATTACATAGACCTAAATGGAACGCTGCTCCTTCAACAGGACAATAGTGAGTAGGCAGCCCAGGACTACAATTTTACAGGCTGGGCTGAAGACAGTGCAGAAGACTGAATATACTGACAGAGCTAGGCAGATAATGTAAAAAAAAAAAAAAAGTTCACTTTTAAGTTGAGTTTGTTCAGGCAGAAATTAGTATGACAGTAATGTCTTTACAGGTCCAAGATCTTTAAAGTTCTCACACAAATGTTCCTAGATCATCCAACATATTTTATGGAATCTGAGATTTTTTTTTTTTCATAATGGGGAGAGGGGATTTATTTAAACTTAATACATTAATAAAACAAGATGAATTTCCCCTTCTTTTTTTTTTTTTCTTCATGTATGGTCTGGATTTGATACTTGGAAGCCTGATCCAGCACCCACACGCACCACATACTTTTGCAGTAACAGATCACTTCTAACACTAACCTACTGCTGTATGGGGGCTTTCTGGTCAGGTGGGGATTTGGGCTTGAAAGCTATAAAAAGGCTAACCTTAAACATTTTCCAACATACATTTCATTAAATTAGCAAACAAATTGCTTTAAGAAAATGTGGACCTTTCTTACCGGCTACTAGTGTATCGGGTTCATCCGGTCTCTGGGCAATTTGCAAGTAATAAAGCAAAGATCCATACAAGTGGGTCCGAACTTTCTGAAGCCCACCTCCTGTACAAACAGTAGACACAAAAATGTTTAGTAGAAATTCAAAGCTGTAAAAGTCAATCAAAGGGAATACAAACAGCTAAAAATGCATTTAAAAAACAAACATATAGTGTTCTACCAGCTAAAGGATTTGTAATTCTGTGCAGTAAGTCTTGTGGTTCACATTAAACTGCAACATCGCACAGTCAGGAACACTATTATGTCAACTTACCATATCATCTCCCTACACCAGATAGGTGACACAGGAACCAGAAAATAGTGAAAGGGGAGTGTATCTAAATATTAGATTTTTCCTTTAATGAAGTTTTGACAACAACATTACCTATGAAAAAACAGTAATGTCTAGATCAAGGGAGATTGTATCTCAAGCAACCCCACTATATTCATACCTGTCTTGAGAATGAATTCTAACAGTTTTCTGAGGATCATATGAAGTGATGAATCTCCGATCGAGACATATCCTGTAGACAGAGATTCACCTCCTGCAGAAGCAGCAAAAGACCCATCCAACATCTGGACGTACTGTGACTGGTTCATCCCTGAAGTGGACATTGGTTGCTTCTGTTCAGTGTATATGGCCTGCTGCAGGTGTGCTGTGAGAGTAAATACGGCACCAGCTACCACAGGCATCAGCTCTTTTGTGGCGTTGTCATCCAGGATCTGTGGTAAAAAGGAGGCAAATTAATCTCTGCTTAAACTCTGTCAAGCTAGCAGTTGGCAAAGAATCAGAATCACATAATGAATGACGGCTGCTATTACAGAACTTCAGTTAACATTTCTCAGGGTTTAAAAAGGTGACTGACAAAGATGAGCAGCTAGATGCCTGCTGGGCCAGATTCACTGACTAGGAAATTCAATTCTTGGTAATTGTTGATCAATAGCTGCTATTTGCTCAGCTGGCAACAACGCCTGCTATTTTACTGTAATGGAATTCAGCTATGGTCTTTCCTTACGAAAGCAAGGACCAAGGTACAGAACACATTAATGCAAGGTCATTAGAGTACACTTCTGCCTAACTTATGAACATTAAAGCGGAACTCCACCCAAAAGGGGAAGTTCCTTTTTTTGCATCCCTTACCCCCCTCCAGTGCCATATATGGCATCTTTTTTGGGGAGGAGGGAGTGGTTACCAGCTCCCACTACCAGGTCAGATTGCTGCGGCCGGAAGTTGTTCCCCCCCCAACCCCTGCAGCCTTCTGGTGGGACACTTCACAGGTCCCAGAAGACTGCGGCCCATTCACAAAACGCAGCGGCCTTTGCGCAAGCGCAGTAGGAAACCAGCTGTGAAGCCGAAAGGCTTCACTTCCGGTTTCCCTTACTGAAGATGCTGTCGCCAGCACCTAAGCCAATTGAAGAATCAGCTTGGGTGAGGACATTGCAGGACCCCCGGGACAGGTAAGTGCCCATATATTTAAAGTCAGCAGCTACAGTATTTGTAGCTGCTGACTTAATTTTTTTAGGGGAGCTCCACTTTAAAGTATTTACCTATTCCTAAACAGCAAAAAGGTTAAAAAACAAGCTGTTGCTTGTACTATGAAGTCATTTTCAAAGACCTTCAGAGATCTCACCAAAGACCCTAAAATGAAATTCAATCCATTTCAAACAGCTTAGAAAAATTTGCTTATATTATTGTATAATTTTTGGTTGAGGGCTGGTCGGCTGCAAAGATTCTGTCCAAATAGGAAGTGAAGTAAAGCTTCTGTGCCTGTGTTCTGGTTGTGAACTTTGAAGATTATCTTCACAATCCCTATAGCTACAGAGGTGCATATTTTCTTGATATCAATTGCTTTCTACTGCTTGTTCAGAATATTAGGATTGTTGGTTTACCTGTAAAATAATTTTCTTGGAGTACATCACAGGCAACAGAGGGATTCACATTCATTATTGGCACTATGCTGCCACCATCTGGTGAGTGGACATTGAAGAAAAAAAAAGGGGGGGGGGAGGGGGGTTGGGGAATCCCTGCATAGGGATAATGCATAACCCCTTCCAGCTCAGTTAAGCCTCAATTTTGTAGCAAGCAATGAGAAACAGACAAGGAGGGAGAGATTTCTGTATTCTGTGATGCACACGAAGAAACTAATTTTACAGGTAAGCCAAAAATCCTAATTTTGTAATCATACATCAGAGGACACAAATGGCTTCACATTTATGAATACTTGGGATGTCCCAAAGCACTGCACATGAGTGAGGGACAACAAAGGACCCTCAGAAAAAACAAACAGGAAATGAGACTGTCAAAATAAAGCAGAAGAATTCAGATAAACAGGAACAGTTCAAAAGTAGAATTCTGCAAAGCAAACAAGAGAGACAAAAGGGTGCACAGTCAGAACAATCT
The DNA here is from genome assembly GCF_062004578.1 of Staurois parvus. NCBI lineage: Eukaryota > Metazoa > Chordata > Amphibia > Anura > Ranidae > Staurois > Staurois parvus. Next base: position 3,243,564 of record NW_028318045.1, on the reverse strand, counting down.
GTGTGACACCGTGCACAAAGGCTTTTACCAAGAAGTGAGACGCAATAGATCTCTAAAAAAGAAAGGACAAGATTTATCCCTTGATTGTTCTTCAATCACAAGACAGTTCCACACTAGCCTGGATAAAAGCCAAAATGTACCCCCACAACATACTGTGGGGCATGAAGCTTACAAGCCTCACACCAGTCAAAGTTTTCCCATGCACGGTAGTACACCTTCCTGGAAGTCAAATTTCTTGCTTCAAGGAGTGCAGGGATTACACAGTTAGAAAATTGGATTTTTGTGCTCACCATAAATAGCCTTTTCTCCAAGTTATATTGAAACTGAACTTCTCATGGATGATTTTGATACTGCCACCTTCAGGATCAGGACGCTAGTGCAACTTATAATAAATGTACGCCAAACTCCCCCCCCATCTACAACCCAGAATTCAGTTAGTAGTCAGCAGTACAAGGACGACAAGACCAAAACAAGGCTGTGTCCTTCAATGAAATCCAATTTCTCTACTGTTCATTGAGGGACACAGCTGAACTTCTCACGGAAGGAGTGGGCCCACAACAAAAACAAATGAAACAGGAACCGACTCCAAATGAATGAAAAGTAATCACCACTCATGGTTGGTCTCCACCTGTATCACCTCCACTGCATACTAGCAGGAGCTGGCCCTGTTGTTACAGGCATCATAGCAGAGAAGAAAAATCCGGTCGGCCGCACGTCCGATAACCTTTATTTGGACATTTTCAAAATAAGACACTCCGCAATGTACAAAAGAGAGAACATAGCACTGCAGCCAATGCGTTTCATGTCGCCATCAGCACTTATTCATAGCTGATGTTGAAATGTTCACACACACATATATACACACACACACACACACACACACACCTCAAAAAAATTAAAGGAACACTTTTTAATCAGAGTATAGCATCAAGTCAATTAAACTCCTGGGATATTGATCTGGTCAGTTAAGTAGCAGAAGGGGTTGTTTATCAGTTTCAGCTTCTTTGGTGTTAATGAAATTAGCACCAGGTGCACTAGATGGGCAACAATGAAATGACCCCCAAAACAGGAATGGTTTTACAGGTGGAGGCCACTGACACTTTTTCCCTACTCATTTTTTCTGACTTTTTTTCACTAGTTTTGCATTTGGCTAGGGTCAGTGTAACTACTGGTAGCATGAGGCGATCCTTGGACCCTACAGAGGTTGCACAGGCAGTCCAACACCTCCAGGATGGCACATAAATACATGCCATTGCGAGAAGGCTTGTTGTGTCTCCCAGCACAGTCTCAAGAGCATGGAGGAAATTCCAGGAGACAGGCAGTTACTCTAGGAGAGCTGGACAGGGCCGTAGAAGGTCCTTAACCCATCAGCAGGACCGGTATCTGCTCCTTTGTGCAAGGATGAACACTGCCAGAGCCCTACAAAATGACCTCCAGCAGGCCACTGGTGTGAATCTCTCTGATCAAACAATCAAAAACAGACTTTGTAAGGGTGGCCTGAGGGCCTGATGTCCTCTATTGGGCCCTGTGATCATTGCCCGGCACCATAGAGCGAGATTGGCATTTGCCATTGAACACCAAAATTGGGAGGTCCGCCACTGGCGCCCTGTGCTTTTCAGATGAGAGCAGGTTAAGCACACAAATAAATGTAAAAAAGAAAGGTAAACACTAACAAAAACAGAACAAAAATATATATAGTAGGGAAAACAGTAGAAACTTGTGTAGATGAAAAATAAAACTGCAAAGTTTTTTTCTGCAACACAAATCTATTGCTGAAATCCGCTGAAACGTAAGGATTCAAGTGAAAATGTGATGAACAGAATACAGGTGAAATCACAAAACAGTGACCCCTAAATCAGGGGTATGTGAAATAGATAGTGTACAAGTGACATAAATAATATCAGGAGGAAGTCACGTGTTAGCGTGACGCAATGCATAGGATGTGGTGACGTAATTTCCGGCGCGGACGCCATATTGGGACTCCAATACAATCCCATGCAAGTACACCCACAGCATGTGGTTTAAGGCTTATGTAATATTCATTACATGTGAGTGGGCATTTGATTGTTTCTTTTATTAAATCCATGACATTATCTATTTCACATACCCCTGATTTAGGGGGTTACGGTTTTGTGATTTCACGTGTATTCTATTCATCACATTTTCACTTGAATCCGTAAGTTTCAGCAGATTTCAGCAACAGATGTGTGTTGCAGAAAAAACTTTGCAGTTTTATTTTTCATCTACACAAGTTTCTACTGTTTATTCATTTATTTTTTCACTTCCACCTATCTGTTATTATGTTCACTGTGAACACTTAAATTTTGGGAGCATTTCCTATAGCAACTAATCAGTTGCAGGATAGAGTTTGTGTTGCTGTATTTGTATCACTGAGGTTTGGGATCCTCAGTAGGATGATATCACGATTTTTTTGGGCACAATTCAAAAAAGAATACATCTATCTATCTATCTATATACAGATATCTATATATATATATATATATATATACATATATCTATATGTATACACACACACATATATATATATATATATATATATATATATATATATATATACATATACACACACACACACACACATACATACACACTTTGTAATTATGTGTTTTGTTCACCCATAGTCACCTATTTTATTTCTAGTAGTGTACCTAGGTTACACATTTTTACTTTTGGGTGGTATTCATTATTATCCACATATTTTGATGTTTTCATGTGCATTCTATTCAATTATTTATTTATTGAGGTTTTGTGTATATTTATTTTACAAGTTTGTTCACTGTGTGGGGTATAAATATCACAGGAGTTTATCACCTAGAGATAGCGCAGCACCAATTAGACTTCAATTTGTCATTTTCCATCAGGTATATGGTAAGGTGTTAGCAGCTTTTTAGTTTAATGCAATAGGGGACCCAGAGAGTGTGAGGACCATACAGATATAACATCTCTATCGTATATGTGTGGACAGCATGAACAACTGTTTACTCCACAACAGGTGCCTTTAAATTGCAACCAATGAGAAGGAGTTCTACCCTTGCTAGAATATAAACTAGGAGACAAAAAAAAAAAAAAAAAAAAAAAAGAAGATCTACCTAGCGTGATGGCTCTGCGATATACAAATTATATACCTTTCGACAGTATTTGTGCATAAGTGGCGTCATTAAACAGAATAGGTAAGTATCTCTCCACTATAGTCTTGATTTTATTAAATTGCACACTATATAAAAGTGAAAAAAAATCAGGAACATTACTATTCTGTGGAATTTTGTTTTTATCTCTTAACAAATCAGCATGAGATGTGCCCTTAGCAATAACAAAGGCTATATTCAACATAGAAGTGGAATAGTCTCTGGATTCAAATCTCTACAACATTAACCCTGCTTCTTCCTCAAAATTAGTGCCGCCACTGTAGGCCCAGCATAGCCTCAAACTGTCTAACAAGGATATTCCTAATAATGTGGCAAGGATGGCCGGAATCAGCTCTCAACAAGACACTGCCGGCAGATGGTTTCCTGTTGAGTTTAGAGGTAACGTGACCATATTCCATGCGCAGGGTGAGCAACAGAACCAACTTGTGCAGATTGAGGACTCACTCGAGATCCTAGAGGGTCTTGATCGTAATGTGATGGACAGGTTGCGCTCTAAGTCTGAAGCAGATTGAGGTTGCAGGAACAGCTTGACCATGTACCCCACAATCAAGATCCCTACAAGTACAGGAGTGCCAACACGGGGGCCAGGACCTTGGTGAAGGCCAGCAGAGCAGAAGCCAGGCCAAACTGGTAATGCAATTCCCCCGTGGCATACAAAAAGAACCTGTGATGGGAATGACAAGTGGGGACATGAAGATAGGCTTCCTCAATGTCAATAAAGGTCAAAAGATCCCACTGATGCTACGATTCTACGAGGTTATGATTGAGTATACTAACTCCATGCAAAACTTGTGCACTTTCAGGAAGGAGTTCAGGGACTTTAGGTACAGAATAGGATGAATTCCATCCTTCTTTGGAAGGACAAAGAGGTTGGAATAAAATCCACTTAACTGTTCGCAAGTGGACCTGGGGCTATGGCACCCTGATCCAAGAACCACAGAACACAGGCCAGCTAGACGCTGCGGAGAAGGGCAGAGGTTGGAAGAAAAGAAAGGATACGGCAGCAGGGACTATCATCTATCTTGTAGCTCCTGTCCCAAGCAGAATAAAGCCTGTAAAAAGAGGGGAAGAGAGGAAAAGCGAAAAAAGTGGGGAGGGAAGGTTACTACCACCAAAGAACAACCCAAAATAAATCTTCCAGCTCTTGACAATCGCATCGATACCATATATGTGTTATTTGTTGTTTGTACCCTTAGTACAGCCCAGAAACAATAGTGCGCATTTTGTTTTTTGTTTTTTTTAACATAAAACACACTAACACTGATACCAATGAAAAAAAAATTAAAATAAATAAATATCCTGACCTTTGACCCTGACCCAACCACTAACCCTGGCACTGAACTAGATCAAACCTTGATATCGGTATTTTTTTCTTTTCTTTTTTAATATTTATCCCAACCACTAACCCTGGCACTGAACTAGAGGCTATCACAGAGATCATGTGACCCAGAGATGGGAGTCCTGGGTCCCGATCTTTAAAATGACACCCCGGTCTTTGTGCTGGGAGCGTGCTGTGCGGCATGCTCCCAGCACAAAGACAGGTTTGCAAATATGTGGCCCCATGGAAAAAAGCCCAGTTCTGGGAGGTCGCATATTTGTGCGACGTCGGCACGAAGGGGTCAAGTTTAAGTTGCACTAGCATCCTGCTCCTGAAGGTGGCGACATTAAATCCACCTGTGATAGGTTCAGCTGTGATCTTCAATGAATGATAGAGAAACACCCCTATCCTCCAGTCATGCCCTCAAAGCCAGCAACTATAAAGTAGGATGGAAGACCCTGCAATAGAATGTGGCCACTCTGAAATAGCCCTAAGTTTATTAGGCAACAGATTTACACTGTCTGCATACCATGTTCTTCATGGCCAAGTAGGTGCAATCAGAATAACCAAAATGCTCTCAATCTACCCTGTACAACAAGTGATATAAAAGCTGCAGTGGGGGGAAAGCAGAAAAACTGATCCCAAGGATTCACTGAGGCATCCACCGCAAACACTTGTAGTGTAAGTAAGGGGTCCATTCTCCTGGATTCAACTACTGATGACTAGATCAGATCCACATCTTCCGAAGCAGGGCAACTTCTTGTGCCTCCTTGATGATCACAGCCATGGCACTGTCCAACTGCACTGACTAGCTGCACTAACACTGTCTCTTCAGTTCCACGTCAAAGTGATAGGTCAATCATTGCGGTCATTTGGAGTGAGAGTCACGTTACTTCGTATCCAGAAGTAATAGATATATTACTTGCTGCCAATGGCTGAATGGATAGGTAAAGGAAAGAAGTGAAGGGGACTGCTTTCCATTGGGGAACTGTATTTTAAGCGAACCTGTTATGGTGAACGGCATGGGCAAAACACAGGTGGTGGGAGCGGAACTGGTACTGTCCTACCTAGTAAGCTTCAGCATGATTTAAAACTTCATTAAAGGCTACCTTCACCTCTTACACCATAATAAATCCGTGTTTAGGGTGTAACATAGTGCCAATTGCCCTCCTCCCTGGTACAGTCATGTGATCAAGCAGTATCTCTTGGAAGAAGTCAGCAAAGATGGTGTTGATGGGTGTAAACAGAGAGTGAGTTTATGGATTCACTGTACATACAGCGGTCATGTGAGTTATGTCGTAAGTGATATGCTGAGTTTCAAGAATTTGTCTTGTGAGCCTCATTTTATACGGAATAAACTATAGAGTTTTGGATTATATTACACTATTGGAAGAGCATTTTTTTCCCTTACACTTCATGAGCCTATTTATTACACTGAAAGTGGAGTTCAGAAGCAAAATAGGTCTGGATGCTGTTCTAAAGTGCTTTTGCCTATCTGGAATATGAAAGGCAATAGGATCTGGTGAATTACACTGGATGTGGACTGGGTCATTGGTGGTAGTCACTGAAGTCACTACTGGTGATATATGTTTAACCACTTGCCTACTGCACGCTTTTACCCCATTCCTGCCCCGGCCAATTTTCAGCTTTCAGTGCTGTAGCACTGTAAATGACAATTGCGCGGTCATGCAGCACTGTACTCGTATGAAATTTTTTCATACAAATAGAACTTTCTTTGGTGGTATTTAATCACCACTGTGTGTTTTATTTTTTGCTAAAACAAATGAAAAAAGACAGAACATTTTTAAAAAAAAGTTTTTCTTTCTATATAAAATTTTGCAAACGGGTAATTTTTCTTCTTCACTGATGTGTGTTGATGAAGCTGCACTGATGGGCACTAATGCACAGCACGGAAGGGCACACATTGGCAGCACTGACAGGCACAGATTGACAGCATTGCTGGGCACTTTCGGGGCTGCACTCATAATCAGTGTATAGGTCTCCTTTCAGACTTGCCGGTTATCGGCAGTACTTTCCTCACACTGAGAGCGTGAGGAAAGTACTGCCGATAACCGGCAATGTATTTACATGGTGATCAGCTGATCACGTGGTAAAAAGGCCGCTGTGATTGGCCCTTTACCATGTCATGTGATCAGCTGTTTCCAAAGGACACAGCGATCGCACAAACTGTCGGATGTGCGCTGCATAGGGCACTGTTCTGGGAGGACAATAGGATGCCCTCCCAGAACTGGACGACTGCGCTGTAGCCATCATTCAGCTATAGCTCAGTCAGGAAGTGGTTAAAGTGGAAAGAAGACACAGGAGTGGACTTTGTTTATAAAATTATTTCAAAGTTTCTTGGGACTGAATGCACTGGACTCTTCTGCTTTGTTTAAAATGTTAAATTTTTTTCACTTTTTGTTTAGCTGTTTATAGGTTTTTCACAGCTCTAATAGTGATCTGAGCACTATATTGTTTGATTACTGTATGATATTTGTGGTATATAAACATGTTTTCCCTGAGGATTATGTGTTGAAAGCAAAAAAAAAGTGTATCAAAGTTTGTTACATATGGAGCTGTGTAGCCGCAGACCAGTCAGGGTGACCATGATGACCTGTGTCCACAGCCGATAGCGCATACAATTGCCTTGAGATGAGCAACAATGAGCATCAGTACTGGACCACAGAGCAGTGGAACAAGGTGGCCTGCTCTAATGAATCAGGTTTTCTTTAACATCATGTGGATTGTTGGGTCCGTGTGCATCGGTTACATGGGGAAGAGACGGCGCCAAGATGCAGTATAGGAAGGAGGCAAGCCAGCTGAGACAGTGTAATACTGTGGGCAATGTTTTGCTGGGAAACTTTGGGTCTTGTGGATGTTTCCTGACATGTAGAACCTACCTAAACATTGTTGCTAGCCGAGTACACCTCCATGGAAACTGCATTCTCTGATGCCAGTGGCCTCTTTCAGCAGGATAATGCTGCCTGCCACTTCATAATGGGTCAAGAATGGCTTGAAGAACACAAGTTTGAGGTGTTGACTTTGCCTCCAAATTCTCCAGATCTCAAGTTAATCAATTATCTGTGCTGGAAAAACAAGTCTGATCCACAGAGACCCTGCCTCTCAAATTACAGGACTTAAAGGATCTGCTACTGATGGCTTGATGCCAGATACCACAGCAAACCTTGAGAGACCTAGTGGCGACCATGTCTCAACAGGTTAGGACTCTCTTGTTGGCAAAAGGGGGACCTACTCAATATTATATGAGTGGTTATAAAGTTATGGTTGATCGGTGTAGAACTTAACTAATTTCCTTTTTTAATTTCATCTTAAAATTCTTAAATAAAAATCCTCACTGTCTTCTAATGACAGACAGAAGCAGTGCATCCAGATGCCCCCTTCCTCCTTGCATGTCATAGTCCTTTCCTCTGTCTGTCTGAAGACTTTGCAAATGCCTTGTAAAGGCTTGTGTGTGTATTTTGTTTTTTCAAACAGCAGAGGGGGAAGGGTTGTAGTAGGGAAAAAAGTGCAGTATTGGAGTGAAAGCCCACTAAATTGTGACTGGACTAGTGAATGGTCGCAGTGCAATACGGATATTCACATCAATTTAGCTGAAAGATGCCAAGATAACACCCCTCTGCAAAACATACCTTATCATGTACATCCTGCAGCAGGTCTCGGATAATCAGCTGTCTTTGCTCAGCCGGAATCAGATCCTGAGGACAGGCTGTCAGTATGATCTCCACCAACTGTCTCCAAGACTCCAGGACATGACGTTTGGCATGGAGACATTGTAGGAGTCGGTTCCTCTGGACAACAAACTGCAGGATAGTATTTATTTCCTGGGGAAAGAAGGAACATAAAAGACAATTTAAAGGAATATACACCTAACTACGAATATACATAAAAAGGGTAACTGTTTACTAAAGGGTTACTACCAAGAAACTTGCCATGCAGAAAATGCTGAAACCCAAAAAGGAGATAAAGAAAATAATGCTATGAGGGATTTTTGTCTCTCTGGCTCACCTACATAGAGATCCAAGGATGCAGGTTTTTAATGTATTCATTTGTGGCTTTTGGTGGACCTCAAAAGATTCGAGCCTTTTTTAAACTATATAACTATATTTTGTATATTTTGATGTTTTACACATTGAATAACAAATCAGCAATCTGGATTTACAGCACTGGAGTTCTGAGCTTGGTTCCTGCCAGGAAACAATCTATATGTTATATATATATACATATATACGCCAAAAGTTTTTGGACACTTAACAGTCACACCTGTATGAGTTTGTTGAATATGGAGTTGCTCTGCTTCCCTTTGCAGCTTTATTTTTTTTTAGATGTACTACCTAATCGATAGTGAGGGCCTAACTGATTGGATACAAATAAATGAATGAGTCTATAAAACACACAGTTTATGCACACCTGATGGTCAACCCTATATGAGCTTGTTGGACACCCAACATAGCCATTAAATATGAAGTTGACTCTCTCTTGTGATTAGAACAGCCTCCACTCTACTGGGAAGGCTTTACACAAATTATCGGAGTGTCTGTGGGAATTTGTGTTCAATCAGGCAAAAGAGAATTTTTTGTTGTTGAACAAAATACCTGGCTCATAGTCAGTGTTTCAATGTATCATCAATTTTTGTAGGGTTGAGGACAGGAATTTATGCAGGTCACATTATTTCCTCCACAACAAACTCACCAAACCATGTCTTTATGGATATGGCACAGGGGCACAGCCAAGCTGAAACAGAAAAGGCCTTTCCCTAAACTGTTCCACAAGGTTGGAATCACACAATTGTCTGTAATTTCTCTGTGCTGCAACATTAATCGTACACTTCACTGGTAATGTGAAATTTGGAGGAGTGTTCACTTCACTGCTATCAGTTGCCATACAATGTTTGCTCTCATAAAATTTGCAGTGGTCTCTGCCCAAAATAAAACATACTGGAAGCTCAGTTGTGTTCTGTTCAACAGGCAATACTATACAGTAAGTATCACTGCTCTAGAACATTAGAAGCACTTGTTGGCTAACCAGATAACTTACCTCCATGATTAAAGGTCTCTGCCCAATCGCTGCCATTCCCTGTAAGGCATTAACTTCTGCCAATAGAATACGCTGGAGATGCTGGCAAACACAGACAAATTTGTAAATGAACATGTGACACACCTATTATCACTAACAGTTCCGAACAGAAAAGCTGCCTTACCCTGATGCTGCAAACTGTCTGCCCTTGGCGGTTCTTGTGCTCGCAGTTAACCATGACTTGCTCTATCTGGCTGCGGTCAAAGAAATCCAACTGTGGCAGCTCTGGGATCTCCTGGCTGAAGTCGATTGAGTCTAGAATGCTCAGAATCTTTCTACGGGCTACATAGATAATGATTGGGAAAATGCAAGTAGACTAATCAGTAACTTTACAAGCTCTGCATGATCATATTTGGACATGTCATAACATAAAGCAACAGTATGTTTTTTCAAAAAAGTGCCATTGTTTATAAAATTTAAAAGCCATCCTTGAGATCTGGTTCAGTGACTTTGCCATGGGTGAGATAATACTGTCCAATCCGCAGTAGGCAGGAGGAAGCATTTCCTCAGTCTGCTCTACCCTAGTGGCTTTTGCTGCAATACTCGCCTTTAATCTGGAGTGAACCCCTTCTCCACCACTCTGGAGTTAAAAAATGGCCAATGTTATCCAAAGCACTCCGTGTGAGCCTAGACGGTCATAGACATACCCCCTGAAATATCTTTTTTGGTATAGTTTTACAGTAAGAGGAAAGCACAAATCTTTTTTTTTTTTACCTTTGGAGGTGGTGTCAAAGTGAAGAAAAGCACTAATATTTCTGCTTTCATCTTCCATTCCCAATTCACCGTCTGCTGTTTGAACAAAGGGAAAAATTACACAAAACTAAGACACCATTGCAGAACTGTACTCAGTAACTTAACCAAGGTCTCAGCTTTCATGACTTTACATGGAAACTGCTAGAAAGCACTTTCAAGTTCTAAATCGGCTTGTAACTGTTCAGCCATACATCTCTATGCTTTGGCAGAAATCAAAACTGTCGCTGTAATGGAATAGATGTGTCTAAAAATTGTATACCCATGTGAGGGCATGCTCCTGAGCAGGGCTATGTGCGCCCACAGACAAACCGGACACAGTCTGGCTTGGCCACACCCCCACTGTCCCCTCACAGGATTGCACTGACTGCAGGAGCTGCTCTCAATGTGTCCTGGGAAAAGAAAAAGAGAGCCGTTTGGGGGGGCGGGGGGTTGAGGCACATACATTGGGAGGTTTCGTAACTTGATGCAGAGAATGCATTAAGGTAACAAAAAAACCTTTTGCCTTTAGAACCACTTAAAATGCACACCAAAAGATTGCAAACACTTCAATATTGCAAGTTAAAAATAGTGCATGCATGCACACTTTCAAAACTAAGCGTCTGAGGCTTACTAAAACTGAAGAGTGCAAAAATCTGTTGCAGCTGTGCATGGTAGCCAATCAGCTTCTAACATCAGATAGCTCAATTAATGTTTGACAAAAAAGCCTAAAAGCAGATTGGTTTCTATGCACAGTTGCACCAGATTTTGCACTCTCCAGCTTTAGTAAATCAACCCCTATAAGTCTTGTGCATTTTCCAGAAGATCTACTTAGCTGCTGTACAGGTACAGAGCAGGACCTAGGATTCACTATGACCTCTTGGACAAATCTCTGCTAGGTGCACAGCCCAGAGATTATAGACTTTTCACAGGTCCGGCTTACTATGTTCTTATGCTCCTACATTTACATAATGGTCAGCAACCATCACTGCAGAGAACAATGTGTTCCCACCCAGTCCTGCCCTGTGTTCTACCTTTTCAGTTGATGAACAGTTCTGTTTGGTAAAACAAGTAACAACAAATGGCCAATAAAAGGGCAAGAGAGTGAGGATTAGGGTGGGGTTAGAACTGCCCTATTACACAGCCATTTCCTTGAAAACAATGACATTTATTCCCACAAGGAACTTCCTCTGGGTAAATGATTACATCACATCCCCGAGAAGGTAGCACCACCTTCATCACCTTCCACCATTGCTAATTAACAGCCTATCCAAGGTAAAATATGAGGAATTTAAAATATGGATAACACAAAAGCGAACACAGATTTGCAAGTATGCACACAAGCACAAAAGTAACTTGCAATTTTAGAGTGTCTGCATTTTCAAAAACACGCTTTAGTTCTGCTCTAACCCCTTTTTCAGCCAGAGTCATTTTTGTATTTAAAAAAATAATAATTTTAGGCCTGAAGATTGTTTTCAGAAAATATATAATGTTTTGGGAATGCAGACACCCTGGAGAATAAAATAGTGGTAGTTCCAATTTTTTATGTCACAAGATATTACCGCAAAGGTCTAGGCATCGCAAAATTTCAGCAAAAAATACACTAAAATTAATTTAAGGGCACAGAAATGCAATCAATTACTCAATTTTTTTTTGGTAAAATATAAAAGATAAGGCTGCACCAAATAAATAAATACAATCACACCAGTGAGGAGGGAGCAGGGGTCAGCTATTCGCTCTGTGTGTCTTATAGATAAGAGAGGTAAGAATCCAGGACCGCCAGTGGGGGACCCGAGAAGAGGAGGATCAGGGCTGCTCTGTGCAAAACCATTACACAGAGCAGGTAAGTATGACATGTTTGTTATTAAAAAAAAAGAAAAAATCTGAAACTTTAGTATTACTTTAATAATTACTCTATAAAAAATATACAGTATATGTCAATCCAGTGCAGAATACCAAACAAGGCAAAGAATAGTCATCATTCTGTAAAACCGGGCCTCACCTGCAAATGGTCGCACAGGCATGTCATTCAGCAGTAAGCTAAGCAGCCTATGTGTATGGGAGCGCTGGCGGTTCAGGGATGTAATGCGCAGCTCAATAGATGCTGTCTTCATCAGCCAGGACATCTGATTCAGAGCAGCGATCTCATGTTCTAATGAAGGGGGAAAAAAATTATTTATAATCCCCACCACAAGCAAATGCCAACTTCTGGCAAAATGGATGGATTAAAAAAACAATTACATTAGGAAGTACCATGTTAAACTGTGCTTAAAAAAAATACCTGCCAGAAGAGGTTTTTCACATACTGCATTTTCTCACTACTACTACTACTACATTTTAATATATCTAAACCTAACAAAAATATAATATTTTGCAGCTCACAAGTCCTTATATGTGATGGCTGCTTTAGTTTTCCTTTTTCCAGGCAAGAACATTTTTTGTAAGTACAGAAAAAAAAAAAAACCTGTGTCCATTAGAGTTTGTCTGATACGTCCTGTGAATTAAACAGAAATCTCAAACAACCTTAGCAGCTTTCTCAGCTATCGTCTGTAAACTACTAAGCTACCACCCTTTATGTCATGCAAATGAGGAGGGGGGGGCAGTTTTATTCTACATCAGGAAAGCGGCCCAGGGTGACAACACTGCTTCACTATAGATACATCTGTGTGGTTCAAGGCCAACTCAAAGAGACCCCAATCCTTGTGCCACCTTTTCCACTTAATTATTTATTTATTTCAGGTACTTATATAGTGCTGTCAATTTACACAGCGCTTTACAAATATATATATTGAACATTCACATCAGTCCCTAACCCTCAAGGGGTGTACAATCTAAGGTCCCTAACTCACATTCATACATACACATACTAGGGCCAATTTAGACAGCATCCAATTAACCTACCAGCATGTGTTTGGAGTGTGGAAGGAAACCGGAGTACCCGGAGGAAACCCACGCAAGCACAGGGAGAACATGGAAACTCCATGCAGGAGGCGCCATGGTTGGGAATCGAACCCATGACCCAATTACTGCAAGGCAGACGTGCTAACCACTAATACTCGCCTCTCTAGAAATCCTGTTATTCATTCCCTGTAATGGCTGTGGAACACCCAATGCTTCACAGAACATGGCAGCATATAATTAATCACTAGGTCTGAGCACATGATGGAGAAGGTGACACCTCTTTCCCTGAACTTTGATACCAGCCACCATCTGGTACTGTGGGGACACCTACAGCAGAGGAGGTGAAGTATAAAGCAAAGTGGAACACTGCTAATTTTCAGGAGGAATTCAAGAAAAAAAAAAGAAAAAAAAAAAAGAGTACATTTTTCTGCATACTGCTTGACAAATCTTCACTTGGGAGTGATGTCCAAATCAAAAACAAATTCATTTAAACCACAAAACACTTCCAGCACCCATGAGCCTACCTGCCACAGAGAAAGGCAAGTGCTGCAGCTGGGTAATGAGGAAATCTTGGCTGGTCCGGAGATAACGCAGTGTTGGGCCAGAGGTATCGGCACAAGCACATAGCTGGTAGATCACCTGAAATGACAATGCAATGTACCGTTAACCACTAGAGCAAGCAGATCCTTCATTTTCTGAAAGGACTAATAGCTTTAAGCCAGCTGGTTCCATGACACTTTTTTCCCTACCAGCACATTTGGCTTAATTTATCAAGGTTTTAGAAATAAATGTGGGCTGCCCTACTGTATAAATACTATCTTTTCGATGCTCCCTCTACCACCCCCAACAGTGCAACAACATATATCAGCAAATGTCCACATATGAGTCCATATATAGTGCTTTTCAATATATAGTGCTTTTTCAAACGTTGAGGACTATTCCACTTTGCTGATTATTCAATCCAGGAACCTCAAATCAGGATACCTCAAAAGAAATAAACTCAATATAGTGCATTATCATTACAACAGAGAAAAACACTCGTGAAAACTAAAAGTGATTCCTCCTAAACTCCCACCCGTGACAAATCAGCACTCCAAAAAAGTGATTTAGTGCAACACTCCACAACCAGTGTCACCATCCAAATAGACTAAATACCATTACCCTCTCATGGAAAATCACATGCATCCAAATGAAATAGTGCCCTCTTTCTTGTGATATAGAATACCATTACCCTCTTCCAATGCAGACCAAGCAAAAACTCCTTCAAGGCAGTCCAAAGATTCCCCCTCTCCGGAAGCTTCCTACTGCTTGCATAAGCAGTAGGAAGCTTCCGGAGAGGGGGAATCTTTGGACTGCCTTGAAGGAGTTTTTGCTTGGTCTGCATTGGAAGAGGGTAATGGTATTCTATATCACAAGAAAGAGGGCACTATTTCATTTGGATGCATGTGATTTTCCATGAGAGGGTAATGGTATTTAGTCTATTTGGATGGTGACACTGGTTGTGGAGTGTTGCACTAAATCACTGTTTTGGAGTGCTGATTTGTCACGGGTGGGAGTTTAGGAGGAATCACTTTTAGTTTTCACGAGTGTTTTTCTCTGTTGTAATGATAATGCACTATATTGAGTTTATTTCTTTTGAGGTATCCTGATTTGAGGTTCCTGGATTGAATAATCAGCAAAGTGGAATAGTCCTCAACGTTTGAAAAAGCACTATATATTGAAAAGCACTATATATGGACTCATATGTGGACATTTGCTGATATATGTTGTTGCACTGTTGGGGGTGGTAGAGGGAGCATCGAAAAGATAGTATTTATATTTTGTTTACACTTTCAAGGGTGAGAGTGATACTTTTCGTAGGGATATTTAGAGTTTGCATTATATCTGCCCTACTGTAGCCTATCAAACTTAAAATTCTCAAACCTTAAACACTGTCCCGTTGTCCATTCATGGCAAAGTCCTGACACTTCATAAACATTTTTACAATTTTTCTCCCCCACTGCTCCTACTTCTGTTGTAGACGCCAGCAAAATCCTCCACTGCTTCTTCAGTCACACCCGCCACCAGCTTGTGGGGGCGATTTACTGTAATTCAGTGTTATTTTGGCCGGTGCTTTTAAATAAATCTCTTGGATTATTTGAACTATTTGGAGTGCTCTTTTTTTATATAATTGCAAGAGATAAGAAGTTATTGATTGCTGTGATAGGGATAGCAGCTGGTACCTTGGTCATCCAGTATAAAGATTTATACATACACTAGCAAGATTTACCTCTGAAAATTCTCCTAAATAACCGGATAAGCACTGTGGTTGTGTCATTGATGAAGAGTGAACCACAGGAGTCTCACTCTTTTGTTAAAGCACAGCACAACAGATTTAAAGATTTTGAATATACTCTATATACATTATAAGCTTTGGAACATTATATATACACAGTACACTGTGTGGTGGCAGTTATTTCACAGAAATGCTGCATTTATTTAAAACTGTAAAGTGCCATCCTGCTTCTAAATGGTTGCTGTCAGGGAACAAAGACAGTCCTCACTAGACACCTTGGTAAATGGAACCCAATCTTCACAGGGAGCTCTATAGATGAGATCCCTGTCAATCAGAAATTGGTGAAACTGCCATTAGGACAGAAGAGTCTTCACAAGTTCTTTTTGTCATACCCGATAACACAGTTCTGCCAGGTGTGGGGACTCTTTGACAGCAATTGGTCCTGTTCGTCCATCAGTCCCTTTCTTAAGGATATCCAGAATAGAGTGAAGACAGGTTCGTGGGCAGCCCAAAACACCTGCAAATCAGTGTAAGCAGAAAATCATTTTTAAAATACAAAACCAAATAGATTAATAAAAAAAAGAGTTGAAAATTATGAGAACTCTCTCTATAGACTGCTGAAACACTGTAATCTAGGCTTGTCATTTTTCTCAGAAGTAGCTCTAAAATTGTGGCTTACAGAGCCCCCTTGAAAGTCACTGTTACATAAAACAGTTTTCTGCAGCCAAGAGTAAACAGTTGGCAATTAAGGCATAGACAAGTACCTGCCCATTTCCACTCTTTCCACCCAATTGCTTTTAACCCAGGATGCCAAGACACTCGCTGGATGCATGTTATCAAGCTTTCTTGGACTTGCAGGAGAACATACCAGAATCCTGAAGATTTGTTGTATTCACTGGCTTCTTCAGCTCAAACCCTAGCAGATAGAGGGCCAAGTTTGGTGGTTTAATTTCCAAAGAGGTAATCAAAAGGTCCAGGATGTGAATTTTGGTTTTGTACTGAACAGAGGCCTGCTCACTTTCCTGTTCAGATTCTGAAAGGCAGAATTGATTGAAACATCTTAAAAAAATGAATGCACATGACAATTCAGAAAAAAAACACATCTGTATTTTGTGTTCTGAAGACTCTTTTATGCGACAACACATTTCTAAGCGGATGTTAAACTTTTCTGGCCAATACCATAGGTGGGTCGCTGTCTGCGTCTAATCCCGTACCTGGTGCAGACTAGTAAGCATGCAGTGATGTAATGGACTACCAGCAAAACATTGTACGCGTGCCATTTCTCGCAATATAGGAACGTGCACAGCGGGTGGACAATACTACCACAGCATCAGGAGGCTATGCTTAACACACTCATGCTATTACAGGAAATGCAATGAGATAGCTGAAACCAACAGGATCACCAGGTATTAAACTCAAACAAAAAACGTATTAAACTGCAGTTCACCAATTTTTAGATGTAGTGAATACATTCATTTTCTTTTTCTTTTTTTTCCCCTTTATTTTCACCTGGTCATCCAACCAATGCTTGTGTTATTTTTCAATTTATGTAACAGACAAAGCTGTTCACAAAGTGGCAGTTAGAGGGTTGACAAACCATTTAAAAAGGGATGCTTACAAATGATCAGCTTTAATTAACTGATGTAAAACCTTTATTCCAAAAGGAAAAACCTTTTACTGGTCTTATAAAAGATTTAGATGGAGTTCAACTTCAGTTTGTTAGTTAGGTCAGTCTAAATTTGCTGACAATGCTGCTGCCCAAAAGGTGTCTGTTTTACAGCTTCATCCAGAATGCAGACATCCTAATACAGGAAATGTGTTACTGGCCAAATCACCAGGTGAAATAAGAGAAAAAAAAGGGCAAAAAAAAAAGAAACTAATATATCTAAGGATTGTTAACCAGTTAAACTCTGCCCTATAGTGGGTTTACTGCTACAGGGCAGACTCCCTGCGTAAAATCACGTATATGTTCACATGATCCGCACTTCTGCCGGGTTCACAGCGGTGCTGTGATTCGGTACAGCACTGATCACTCAGCAGATTCAGGCCAATGATGTTCGGCCTGAATCTATCTGCTGATCGGCTGTACAAATCAGAGCTCAGCCTGTGCCTGTGTTTACATTACACAGGCACAGTAAATCATGCAATATTCTCTCCCTGGACCACATTCTGTTCCTGAGAGAGAAGAAAGCAGATCCACTGAGTCCAAGCCGCACACTTTTACAGTAAAAGCACTGCTAGGTCACATTTAACCCCTGATCGTCCCCCAGTAAAACCTTTCACGCTCCACTCCGCTTATTCATAGCAGACACAGCCCATTCTCCTCTATGGGTGGTCAGATGTAAACCGAACACCTGTCTGTTTACACCCTGACTGCCACCCAATCCAATCAGCCCAGACGGAGGGGAACAGATGCCCCAGTGGTATGTTTTTAAGGTATCGGATTGGATGTAAATTAAATAGACATGTCCGTTTACACCCACCGCTTCACAGAGAATGGAGGATGCGACTGAGTCTTGAAAAATGGACAGACCACTAGTGTGAAAGGGGCCCAAGACTACTTTTTTTGCCTAGACATTCTCTTCAACCCATCCCTCAGATACATAGGAATCATTAGTACAGAAAACCTGCGATAATAATGAAGGGACAAAAAGCAACCACAACCTTGGTGCACTTACCTTCCATGGGATTAACAGCTTCCTCTATATCTTCGTTGTCCAAACATTCCACAAAACCAGCCATTAGCTTCTGGCTTATATTCTGCCACAAAAGAAAGAAAATTCAGGCAGATTTACAGGGAATGGACACTCCAAATGTCTGAAAGGTGTCAGTTTCTAGTAAATACTTTAAGCTTTCCAGTTCAAAGACTCACATAAAACTGGCCAGCAACTAGTGCTGCAAATATTTATTTCTACCTGGTCCTGAGTAAAATCTCCCACAAGCTTGGCTTGCATGTTGACATTACAGGATATACTATGCAGAATCTTGGAGCTTTCAAAGGCCAGTTCAGGGTTGCTGTTGCTGTGATAAAGGTACCTGAGAAACAGATGAGGAGTATTGTAAACTCATTAACAGTAGTTTGTGAACTTCTGTCAGACCTAGAAGGTTCTGCATGTTAGAGATTGGTGTGCACTGCAACAGAAGCTCTATGAATCTCTGATCTTTAAAGCTGAACTCCAGGCAGATATAAAAAGGACACAAATGAATGTAACTGTACTCATTAATGCATCATTCAATTTATTTTGTTAAATGCATGCAGTTTAGGTAACTGAATATGACTTTGTATCAGTCTCTTGTAATTTCTGGTACAGCAAAGCTCAGACTGGGAGAGGAAAAAATAGAACAAAAAGCATATCAGTTGTGCTGCAGTGCTCAGTGATAGGAGAGTAACAGAGATGAGATCATTAGTCCGCAACTTCACCTTTCTCTGCTTATTCACAGGCACATGCACATTTATCCATGCATTATGCTTTTGAAGACACAGCAAAAAATACATTTTGATCTGCCAGAAATAAACTCACCCAAATCTTGTGGGCTGACAACACAAAACATTTTTGTGGACTGAGTGATGTCAGTTTTGCCCAGTGTCTTTTGCTAAACTACTCAACCACCCTTACTCTCAGATCTCTACATCATAAAGACTCATGATTCTGTGTTTCAAGATAAAACATGAGGTGTGCAGAAGACATGAGTTTCTAAAAAAGGTTTTTCTATTTAATAAACAGATATGAAAAAAAAAAAAAATATATATATATATATATATTTTTTTTTTTTTTTTTTTTTTCTTTTTCTCCCAATGATACGTGTGGTTAAAATGGTAGAAAAATAGGAGAAGTTCATTGTCAGGGTTTACATACAATAACAGCAACAGACAACAAAAATCAAGGCTCTTGCCTGCTGAATAGAGCTGCACTGTGAGGAAGAACTATGTAAATCTCAATACTGAACAGCCAATACAAATCCTCTGGCCAGTAAAGTGTATGTAAAACCCAAAACAATGAATATCTCTTATCTGCGCTCTTTTTGTCTGCTAAATATACCATTGAATATACAATTGTATTTTGGGTTTTTTTTAGTTATATCTGTTAAAAAAAAAAAGTGCACAAGAAGGGGTTATGGAGATTAAGAGGGGGAGAGGAGGTCTGCTCTTTGCAATTTCATAACATCATATATCAAATAGTGACTGTGCTAGCAAGATAGAAAAAACCTGCTGATGATTCAGGCTACTAAATCTAATAGAATACACACAGTTCAGTCACAAGATATTAAAAGTTCACTTTGCACAGGATGCAGCTTTTTCAACGCCAGCGAGACACCAGACACTGTAAAAACACAAATCAACAGAGAGCAAGCGCAAACCACCCTAGTGTAATTAATCCTTATATTAAATAAGTCACAATATGTTATGCACTCATAAAATCAGATGCTTAAAGACTAAAAGTGCACACCATAAGGTGGTTTGGGCTCTCTCTCTGTTGATTATGTCCTTTCAGAAATGAAGTAGACAGGGCTGACAATGCATGCTTTGGAATTTAGAACCAAACACATATTAGGGGAATTAATAGATTGGAACAGGCATAAAACCTGCGCCACTCTTCTAAACAGACAATGGAGCAGATCCTGCTCCTAATTAAAGTGGTTGAGAAGGTAAAAGTTTTTTTTTACCTTATTGCATTCTCTGCACGAGTACCCACCAAAAAGAAGCGGTTTCCTATGGTGGGCACTTGGCGGAGGGGAGGAGCCAGGAGAGGAGGATCAGGGCTGCTCTGAGCCAGACACGACATAGAAAACTGTAGAGCTGGATCATGTAGAAGATTGATAACCCCTGAATTTGCTAGGGTTAATAGCCAGGGAAAAGGAGCTATTTCATTCCTACAGTATACTGAAACCCTTATTGTCTAGGGCCAGAACCCAGGCCAGTTTCTACTTCATTCTGAAATAGAAACTGGTGCAGGTGGTGCAGATAGACCTGATAAAAGCCTATATGCTTTGTTAATGTGGCGCACATGACTTATGCAAGTTAATTTACTTACTGTGTTGTCATGTTATCAAGTTTTTGTCTGTACTTGCAGCATACTTAAAAGAAAACATGGGGAAATGTGCATATATTACAGAGATGTGTTTAATAAATTTTACAGTGACATACACTTGAAAAAAAAACACCTCCTGTATATGCATTTCATATTTGTATTTAGTGGTTTGCCTGAAGTTCAGCTTTAATGCAATTACTATTTTTTATCTATCTGAACAGGTACTACGAAAACAATGAAAAGTTACTCCCTGGCACACCTTGCAATATTCACCACATGATCCGCCTTCTTTGATCGGAGGTTTATGCCCTGGAGAAGCTGTTCTA
Organism: Staurois parvus; assembly: GCF_062004578.1. NCBI lineage: Eukaryota > Metazoa > Chordata > Amphibia > Anura > Ranidae > Staurois > Staurois parvus. The sequence goes on along the minus strand of NW_028318045.1, from coordinate 3,222,724 downwards.
GAGGAGTGACAATGAGGGAGAGGTGGCTTTCCCGCAGTAGGTCCATGAAGAGATTCTCTTTCTGTAGGGCAAGGTTCAGGATCATGAAGCAATAGGCCGCTGCTTTCTCCAGGTGCGTCTTACCTAGAAAGCATAGGTGGGGGGGAAGATTTTAAAATGAGCTCAGGGACCTGGTACACATGAGCAGTATGTGAGACAACATTCAGCTACTCCAGCCTCAGGATGCTTTTGGAATAACTATAATGCAATTAAAAATCTTACGCCTACTTTTCTTAGAAAGAAAACAAAACAAATATATAAATCCAAATGCGTGAAATCCTCACATACTATGGACCTGTGGTGCTAGCATTCAGGAGTATTTCCTGATTCACAGATACTCATATTTCTCCAATGATACCCTACTGCTCCCTTTTCCATCATATGGGGAAGCATATTGACCTTTTCCTATGAAAAAGTGCTTGTGTGCAGACCTAGAAGCCAAACATTAGGTCCAAACACTGTCACATACTGAGGGGTGAAACTCTCTCTAGGGTCCAACACTGGATAGACCCTGGTTATTTTGGTAGTCGCTCAAGAGGTGGACTGGCAAAGGGCTCTGAATTAGTAAAGTGACATTTTCCCTTTAAAAAGGAATTCATAGAGGTTTTGTAGATCGTTATTTATTATGGTTGGGACTAGCAAAACAGGACAGATGGGTGGCGAGTGCCAAACTTTGCTGTTTTAAAAGCAATAAAGCCTCTGGCAGAGTCTTGATATTTCCAGGAGTGTGGAATACCTGTGTCTCCCACTGCAGTTCATATACAATGGTTCCTCCTGCCAGCCCCTATGTCGCTACGTGACTCCGTAGTTGCTAAATGCAGCAATGGGACACCAAGCATGCAGCAGGAGACAAGGAGAGGCAACACTCCAGGAAATGTCAGATGCTGAAAACTTTCCCAAAGGATGTACTGTTTGAAGACTGCAGAAACTGGACCTACTAAGTACCTAAGTAATACCTAAATATTCAGAGTCTTCTATTGCCACCTTAAATCATTGCATTTACATTTGAGAAGCATCAGCATCGCCTAAAATATCAAGTCAAAAAGCTGGGGGGAAAAGAGTAGTTGCCAAAAAAGAACATCCCAACAACATGGATAGTCTGTGTCTTTCTAAACCTCAAGCACCCAGGAGGTGATATGGGAAGCCAACAATGCTTTTTACGTTCTGCTCTACAAAAGATAACACCCGCAATAGTTTTGCATTGTTGGCAATGAGCAATTTTCATGGTTCAGACCGACTCACCTATAAAGTTTAGAGAAATCAGTGGAGAATGTGCTTTTAAGTTGAAAGTGTTTCTCAGTTTCAGTAAGGATGTCTTTAGACAGCCCATTAAATGAGAAAGAGGAAACTTAAATGATGACTTCCAAAATGCACTAACCCACAGCAAATCAATTAGGCTGTTGATTGAAATTAACCTTGTGGCTATAGTCTACTGCACTTGATGCACTACAATTTTACTTTAATGCACTTATTAAAGTGAAAATAAAGGCAAAACATATTTTTTTCCATTTTGGATAGAATAAGGGAGGATTATAATCCCTGTCAGTTTGTTCGCCATCTGTGTCACATTGGGGAGAGTTTCCTCCACTCCATCCCATATCTAAAAAAGGAAGTGAGAGGAAATCCCTCCAAAGTGAGGGAACCCTGGGGTGTCACCAGAACTAGTGTCCCAATTGGAAGATTTCCCCTCCATTCCTGTTCTAGTGTCAACCCAGAATTCGAGATTTTCATTTACTTTCACTTTTAAAAATAATGGTAAACAGGGTAAATCTAAGAGATGCACAGACAGCAATAAAATGCTAACAGGTGTTCTAATCCTTCTTCACTCTATCCAAAACTAAAAGAAAACTGAAAAAAAAAAAAAAAAAAAAGAAGAGGTTTGCCTTTAGTGACAAATTTCATTCAATGAATCCATTTATTTCTCCATATTACCTGGAAAAGGAGAGTAGGTGTCCAACTGTGTAACACCCTCTTCCAGCAGGCTAAGGCACAGTGACAACATATGGGAATCATTAAGTAGGTGATGCATAAGGGTGAAACCAGGGGGCTTAAAAGCAGCTCTCTCTTCCCCTGAAAACAAAGTGAAAAGCTTCAATGAATGTTGAATACCAAACATGCAGCTGTCAAAGAAAAAAAAAAAAGTTCAGTTTAATTAAACGATCAGCCAACTCAAAACTTAGGTTTCATATTTGGCAAATACTTAAATCATCCACGGATTTCTCTCCAACTTACTCCAGTAAAGAAATCTCACCTTTTAATTCCAATTCCACAGCTGAAAGCATAAAATATGCTAGGGTATGATTTCTCCACGAAAGAAAAACTTATAAAGCTGGCAGGTAATTCGGCATACCAATAAAAAGACATTGGGGGTTAATTTACTAAAACTGGAGAGTGCAAAATCTCGTGCAGCTCTGCATCGTAGAAAATCAGCTTCTAACTTCAGCTTGTTGAATTAACAAATTGAAAGCTAATTGGTTTCTATGCAGAGCAGCACCAGATTTTGCACTCTCCAGTTTTAGCAAATCAACCCCAGTGTCTTAAATATTAGTTTTGGGTGCACAAATTCAAGTATGCAGTTAAATTAGGACTTTCATCCTGGGTTCACACTGATGCTGTCCGGAATTTGCAGCGTTTTCTGTGTGAATTCCGCACCACATCCGAATCGCACCCCGTTCATGTGAACTGCTGCGTTCATGTATGTTAACACCCTAAAATCGGTCTGCAAAACGTGGTGCGATGTGCAGAATTGGATCGCATAGGTGTGAATACCCATGCAACCCAATTCTAGTGCGGACCAAAAAAAGGTTCCTGCACCTTTTTGGTGCGGGTGCAGTGTGATTAGAGCCATACAAAATGTATGGCTCCAAATTGCACCGTACACAAATCGCATGTTATTTGCACAGGAATGTGGTCTTGTTCCTGTGCGAACCACATGTGATAAATGTGAACTCGGGCTCAAAATCAGACTCACCAACCAGCTTCTCATATTTTAGACTTCGTGGCTCCTTTGTTCTTCATGGTTTAGGTGAGATGTCCTGTAATTCTAGGAAGGTCTGATAACACTGAATGAAATTACCATGCAGCCAAGGCAGACAGCACAGTAATTTACAAGCTGACTGGATTTCTGGTAGGATCAACATGCTTTTTTGCACTTATTGAACAGATATAGCAAAACACTTTCACTGGTATATTTACCAGACCAAAATGTAACAAATAATAGAAGTTCATGGTTAGGGTTAACATGGACCCATGGCTTCATCAGATTCCCTGCTAGCGGTGAGAAGAATGGAGATGTCATGTGGTTGTCACAGACTCTAGGGCACCCAAGGCTTGCTGCTTACAAACCAGGATTTAGGGTGGGGATAGGTTTAGCTTACCTTTAGCCAACAAATTATTAAACCCACATGATCCAAAAAAAAAACATATACAAATCACTGAAAGTCTTTACCATTGAGCAGAAAATAGACACAAACCTTGCATCTCCACATATTGGTCTACAAAATCCTCAGGCTGTGGTTCATAATCTCTGAGGAGCTTGTAAAAAACATCAAGCACAGCTTCTGCTACCTCCCACTGCAAAATTCAATAAAAACATTAAAATACACAAGCAGGGTGCAGACATAGCACTTTTACATCTGAAGCTATCAATGTGTTTGTATGTAGAGCCAAAACTTTAGCTTTGGATATAATAAGGAAGTGTTGAAACCCTTCCTGGGTTTCTACTGCTATCTGTATCCCCAGTTGAGAAAATGATGGGAAAACCAAAATTTTAGAGATATCACCAGACTAGGCATAGAAGGGAAATCTTCCAATGGGGGAAGTCAATCTGGGGAAACCTGTACGAGATTTCCCCTTGCTATGGAAAGGTGGAAATGTTTACTTTCTGTTTTGATTCTGGGACAGTAAGTAAAGGGAGATGTCCCCCTCCCCAATCGGACACAGACAGATTAATTTAAAACATGCACACCACAACAGAGGTCTTAGACTATGTTCACAAGCTAAAATGGGAAATGATCACTTTTGATATTTGCAACTATGCCATAACAAACTGTAGATGCCATAACCGAGTGTTTACAGTGCGTTTGTTGTGTGTTTCAGAAGAAAAAGTGAATAAAAGGCAGTTGCGAAGCATCAATGCCTGCCAAACTCTGCAGGCACCGTTATTTTTTTCTTGTCACAATGCACTACAATGCTATTGCTACCATGCATACAGGTAAAACTTCAAATCTCTTAGCTATGAGCTTAAGAAACTTCACAATATTTGTTTTTTCAAAGTGAAGCCCCCCTGCAATATAAATTTAAAAAAATAAATTTTCCTATTCACCTCTGATCTTTTCTGGCACTGCAGGGTCTGTCAGTATTTTTGCCATGCAACAATTCCAAGGCTGTTAGATGCCTGTGCCCCTGCCAAATGTTGTGGTTCCATTCTCCAACCTCTATGTCACTACAGAACTCAGCAGAGAGAAAAGCAACACCAAGCAGCACAGAAAACAGGCATCTACCAGAATTGACAAACACCAAAGATACCGCTGGAAGCTGCAGTGCTGGAATGGAGTGTAGGTAGGAGACATGAGTCTTGAGTTCTGTACAAGAGCTCTTTTTTCTTTTTTTATAAACAGGGAGGCTTCAGCTTGTTCTTTAAAGTGACCCTGTCAGATAACAGACTGCAGATTACCAAATAAATACAGCAAAAATGATAAATTTAATGCAAACCATAATACACAGCGGTTTTATAATACAACCTGGAACACATGCAAACTCCTAGGAATTGGTAGAAAGGGATAAACAGTGGCATAATATAAGCAACATTCAAGATGGCCTGTACAATCCATTCACAGTGTACCTTTTCTGCAGCCCTTCTGTAAGCTCTAGTGTTGAAACGGAGGAAGACAGAGTCTCTGAGAAAATCCAGGTATGGCTCAAACCCAGGAGGTCGCAATCCAGCTCCCAGGTTGGATGGAAAAGAGCTCTCCACCAAGGTGCCAATGAGGTGGCAGAAGGCTCGGGTGAGCGGGTACTCCTCAGCACGAGACTCAATTTCATTCAACTCCACCTTGCCAAAGAAACCACAATTAAACCAAAAATTGCAACACTTTCCTGAAGTTCATGATGAACACTTTCACCTCTCACTTCTTAAATATCCTCTTCATCACCCAGATTCAAAATTCTAATATACTTTATTTAACAAAAATGTACACAGCTACCAATTGGTACTGAGCCTTTACTAGAAGTATAAAATCTTTGGTTTACATAAAATATATATTTTTTGTTAGTCATGTAATTCTGATACACTTCAGTTCCTATTTTGCATCAAAACTGAACTTGTAGTTGAAATCAACTAAATACATTATGGGTGCATTAAAATAAAAAGGTATGCAAAGTTTTTCTTGTGGTCTCTCTGCAGAGGTCTGAAACCCCAGGCTGCAGAGAACACAGCAAAGACAGCACTCCTGACAAAGTCATATTTTGCTTTTTTATTAGTTTTAAAGTATTGATGAGCTGCTGTTGAAAGACAAGGACAGCCTGCACAATGGAGGGGAAGAGAGGAGTAAACAGAGTGGATCCAGAGAAAAACATGAGTTTTGACTAACTTGGAAATAAGTCGTCAAAATCATCTGGCGAGTCAAAATCACACCAGGCTTGTTCACACGGATGACCTGAGGGCGGTAACAGCAGGTTTAAAGGCCCTCCAACCTTGTATCTGAACACAGGAATTCAGCCACTCGGCTGTACACATGCCACGGTAAAAATGAAACATGTTGCATTTGGCAATACACACAGTTGTGGTGTGCTGGGTCATCATTTCGAGGGCTAAAACAGGTGGTGAGGAAGCAACATATTGCCTCCTTAATGCATAGCAAACACTTTCTGAAAAGTGATCCAATGAAGATCACCGTTTACAGGGGCAGCAGTAATAGCCCATGGTGGTGAATAATTCACAAAATTGATAGATGGCACAGAGGAGTAACTGGAAAACCGTTTAAGCACATTTTACACTGGGCACTCTGTTTCCAAGGACACTGTTTTGGAAGATAATGAATGGTTTCAAACATGACTACTTTTCTATGACGTGCAAAGTTTTATTAGTATGTGCATTTATAGTACAGCAGATGATTGTTACAATTCCAATGTATTATTTGTGACATTTGTTTGATGGTTTAGATACTTTTAACACCTAATTAGCACTTATTTAGTTTGAGAGCAATAGGAGTGCTGGACTACATACACTGGCTGATCAAATATTTGCATTCAAAAGAAAGTTCACAAGCTTATTATGACATGATACCACTATGGCTACACAGACACAAATTAAATAGCTATAATTACCTCTATTCCAGCTGCTTGTCTTTGTCCAGGGGCTCTGACGGTTTGCAAAATCTGAGTAAATTAGGAAAGACATTGATAAATGGACGTTATGTAAAAAAAAAAAAAAAAAAAAAAAATCCATCACACTTCACGATTCGGCAGAACACATGTCAACAGGGCAGCACAATGGCTAAATGGTTGCACTTCTGAACGCCCGCTCGGTTTGCAACAAACTAACTGCCATCCATGACCTCTTTATCTCCCGCTCCCTCAACCTCCTAGCCATCACCGAAACCTGGGTACAGGCCACCGACTCTACCTCCCCTGCGGCACTCTCTCATGGAGGTCTCATCTGGTCCCATTCACCAAGACTGAGCGGTCACAAAGGTGGCGGTGTCGGCCTGCTCCTATCACCGCTGAGCACCTTCCAGGTCCTCCCTAACCCCCCCTCCCTAACCTTCTCCTCCTTCGAGGCTCACTGCATCCGGCTCTTCTCACCCACCCCCTTAAGGATCGCAGTGATCTACAGGCCCCCCGGATCCATAGCCCGCTTCCTGGATGACTTCGCCGCCTGGCTTCCCTTCTTCCTCTCCTCTGAGCTACCGACCATCATCCTCGGGGACTTCAACATCCCCATCAACGACAACACCCCAGCTACCTCTCGACTCCTCCACTTAACCACCCCCTTCGCGCTCACACAACACACTCAATCCTCCACCCACATCAATGGGAACACCCTGGACCTCGTCTTCTCCTACCTCTGTACCCTTAACCACTTCACTAACACCCCCTTCCCTCTCTCCGACCACCACCTCCTCACGTTCTCCATCTCCCCTTCCCCTAACTCCCCCCCCCCCAGTGCGCCAAACCATCACCAGCCGCAACCTCCGCAACCTGCACCCGGCCCCCCTCCACTCGGCTGCCGACCGCTTGCACGACAGCATCCTTCCACTGTCATGTCCTGACCTAGCCACCACCGCGTACAACGACTCACTATCAGCCACCCTAGACTCTCTGGCACCCCTAACCACACGCAACATCAAACCCAGACCGCTCCAACCATGGCAGAACGACCACACTAAATGCCTCAAACGTCGCAGTCGTGCGCTGGAGAGACTATGGCGCAAAACCAGGTCCCCTCATGCATTCTCCCTCTACAAATCTGCCTTCCTCACCTACACCTCCTCCCTCCACGCCGCCAAGCAGGCCTACTTCGTTGACCTGATCAACACCCTCTCTAACCGCCCTCGCCGACTCTTCTCCACCTTCAACTCCCTGCTCTCTCCCCCCCCTCCTCCACTCAGTACCTCACTTACCGCCCACGAGATTGCCACTCATCTCCATAGCAAGATTGACGCAATCCGCAAGGACATAGTCAACTTGCAGTCTACCTCCCCATCTAGCCTCCCCCCTTCCATCACCCTCTCATCTCTCCCCTCCTCTGACCTTGCAACGGCACTGCCCCCCACCACACCCAAGGCCCTGCCTACCGTAACCCCCCCATCACTGCACTCCTTCAGCCCTACTACCACTGAGGAAGTCACCAGAGTCTTCTCAGAAGCCCGCCTCACTACCTGCCCCCTGGACCCTATCCCCTCTCAACTCCTCCGGTCACCCCCCTCTTCCCTCATCCGCTCCCTTACCCACATCTTCAATCTCTCCCTCGCTACTGGCGTCTTCCCCTCCCCCCTAAAACATGCGCACATCACCCCCATACTCAAAAAGCCCTCCCTGGACTCCACTGACCTCAACAACCTCAGACCAATTTCCCTACTGCCACTCACGTCCAAGCTCCTTGAGCGCTTGGTCTACGATCGCCTAAGCGCCCACCTAACTGACAACAACCTCCTTGACCCTCTACAGTCCGGCTTCCGTCCCCTACACTCCACCGAAACTGCCCTCCTCAAAATCACCAACGATCTACTAACCGCCAAAGCCAAAGGCGACCACTCTGTCCTCCTTCTCCTAGACCTCTCTGCGGCCTTTGACACAGTCGACCACCCCCTCCTCCTTAATAAACTACTCTCCCTTGGCATCAGAGACACCGCTCTCTCCTGGTTCTCCTCCTACCTATCCCAACGCTCCTTCAGCGTTTGCTACAACGGCGCCACCTCCTCTTCCCTCCCCCTCTCTGTTGGGGTCCCCCAGGGCTCTGTCCTTGGACCCCTTCTCTTCTCCATCTACACCTCCTCCCTTGGCAAACTCATACACTCCCACGGCTTCAACTACCACCTCTATGCTGATGATACTCAAATCTACCTATCCACCCCTCACCTCACCCCCACATTCTCCGCCCGCATCACTCACCTCCTAAACGACATCTCTGACTGGATGTCGCTCCATTTCCTCAAACTCAACCTCTCCAAAACCGAGCTTCTCGTCTTTCCCCCTTCCCGTGCCCCCCCCCCATCCTTTCCATCACTACCAACAACACCACCATCAATCCCGCCCCGCAAGCCAAGGTCCTTGGCGTCATTCTGGACTCAAACCTTTCCTTTCAACCTCATATCAAATCTCTCACAAACTCATGCAGGCTCCACCTCCGGAACATCTCCAAGATACGCTCCTTCCTTACCCCAGACACCACTAAACTACTCGTTCACTCCCTGATTATCTCACGCCTTGACTACTGCAACTCCCTCCTCACCGGCCTACCCCAGTGCAAACTCACCCCGCTTCAGACCATCCTGAACTCAGCTGCCAGACTCATCCACCTCACCAGCCGCTCCACCTCTGCCACCCCCCTCTGCCTCTCCCTCCACTGGCTCCCCATTGCCCAACGCATTAAATTCAAACTGCTCACTCTGACCTATAAAGCCATTCACAACACTGCCCCTAACTACCTCACCGACCTGATTCCCAGATACCACCCTACCCGTACCCTTCGCTCTTCACAGGACCTCCTTCTATCTTGCTCCCTGGTCTCCTCCTCCCACGCACGACTGCAAGACTTCTCCAGGTCCTCCCCCATCCTCTGGAACTCACTACCCCAACCCATCAGACTGTCACCTTCCCTCCTCACCTTCAGGCGCTCCCTGAAAACCCACCTCTTCAGGGAAGCCTACCCCACCCTCACCTAACAGCCGCTGCCCTTCCCTCCTCCTTCCACTCCATCCCCCACAGCCATTTCCTCCTGTACCTCTACCCCCTCCCTCCTAGATTGTAAGCTCGAAAGAGTAGGGCCCTCTTACCCCTTGTGTGCTGTTTGATGTTACTGTACTGTTTCATGTATTGTCCCCCCTCTATTGTACAGCGCTGAGCAAACCCTTTGGCGCTATATAAACTCGATAAATAAATAAATAAATAAATAAATAAATGGTTAGCACTTCCGCCTGGCAGTACTAGGGTCGTTGGTTCGAATCCCGGCCACGGCACCTCCTGCCTGGAGTTTGCATGTTCTCCCTGTGCGGGTTACCTCCGGGTACTGCGGTTTCCTCCCACACTCTAAAGACATGCTGGTAGGTTAATTGGATCCTGTCTAAATTGGCCCTTTTATATGAATGAGAATTAGGGACCTTACATTGTACGCCCCTTGAGGGTTAGGGACTGATGTGAATGTACAATATATATGTAAAGAGCTGCGTAAATTTAAAGATAAGAACCGCTGTGCTAAGGACGTCACACTATGGCAAATCCTATGGCACTCTTCACACTGATCTGTTGTAGTGAAAAAAATCCTTGCTGCATTATTGGTGCATGTTTGTTCAGTTAAAAAAAAGACGCATCCCTCCATTGAAATGAATGGAAAACTGTATCAACAACACACCTGTTTGAAGTGATTTGTCCAGTGGGGAACAAAAGCAAATGCATATAAAATGCAACACACCGCAGAAAAAAAGTGTAGAAATACACTGCAAAACCTCATATGCGTTTTTGATATGTTTTTTCAGTAAAGCAGTGTGAAAGTATCTTAGAGAGGGAAGAAGGTGGGTCCAGTTTGTAACTGCACTAAGGCCAGATTTATGTTGTTGAGGTGTGTTACTGCACCCAGGTTAACAGGATATTTTGCACGTTTACCCTGTTAGTAAAAGAAAAAAATTTATTGAACATAAAACATCAAAGACAAGCAATTCCTGGGAGATTTTAGAAGACGTACCTGAGTGTATTCCAGGGACTGCCAGAGAGGAGCGGCGATTTCTGGAGACTTCCCAAATGCAGCTAGTATTTTCAGCAGTTCGGCTTTCAGAACAGGAGCGATACTACACTGCAGCAATCCCAGCATCACGACTACCGGTGTCCACTGGGCATGCTCACAAAGAGCCAGACGGGCGCTCTCACTCTGATCGGAATTACAAACAGTCAAACCCCAGCACAGCTAAACCATACCAATACTACCTGAAAAAAGGTAATAGGCACAAACGACTGTGGCCCAAAAAGCACTAAACCTCTTCCACAACATATTAAAACCCAGAATGCAGTTCTACAGGATCTTGCCTGACATTCCACAGATCACAATGTAAACTGAAAAATGCACAAAGTCCTGAAAAAAAAAGACTTTCTGCTTGGCACTAAAGGGAGGTAGAAGTAAATAATATAATAAATATAAATAAATACACACTGATAAAAATAAGCTGACAATAACCACTTGCCCTCCAGAGGATTTACCCCCCTTCCTGACCAGGCCATTTTTTGCATTAGGGTGCAGTGTTACTTTAACTGACAAATTGCGTGGTCATGCAACACTGCACCCAAATTAAATTTACGTCCTTTTTTTCCCACGAATTGAGCTTTCTTTCGGTGGTATTTGATCACCTGTGCAGTTTATTTTTTTGCGCTAAAAGAAAAAAAGGCTGACAATTTTGAGAAAAAAAACCCCAATATTTTGGACTTTTTGCTATTAAACATGTCCAATAAAAAAAATTTTAAAAATAAAATTTTGTCAGAAATGTAGGTAAAAATGTATTCTGCTACACGTCTTTGCTAAAAAAAATCCCAATACATGTAAAATTGGCTTACGTGAAAGCTATAGCATATACAAATGGCGGTATAGATACTGGGATTTTTTTTCTACTAGAATTGGCGATCAGCAACTTTTAGCAGTACTGCGGCGGGCATTCTGACACTGGGGGGGGGGGGGGGGGGGAACTAATTTGGTGTCACTGACATCCCCAGTGACACCATTACAGTGATCAGTGCTAAAAAACAGCACTGACACTGTACTAATAGCACTGGGCAGAGAGGGGTTAATGTGAGGGGGATCAAAGGGTTAACTATGTGTAGGGAGTGTTTTACTAGGGGGCGGGGGTGTGCTTCACTGTAAGCACACTGATCAGGATGGCTGTTCTGTACATAGTCATCCTGAGCAGTGTGCCCGAGCTGACAGGGAGGAAGACTGTTTGTAAACAAAAAAACAAACAGTCTTCCTCCCCATCGGTGATTGTCGGTAATCACCGCGTGCGCCCCCTACCCGGAAATGCAAAATCACGTGCGGCACAGTGTCTTAGTGGTTAGCACGTTTGCCTTGCAGTAAATGGGTCATGGGTTCGATTCCCGACCATGGCGCCTCCAGCATGGAGTTTGCATGTTCTCCCTGTGCTTGCATGGGTTTCCTCCGGGTGCTCCGGTTTCTTCCCACACTGCAAAGACATGCTGGTAGGTTAATTGGATGCGGTCTAAATTGGCCCTAATATGTGTATGTATGAATGCAAGTAAGGGACCTTAGATTGTACACCCCTTGAGGGTTAGGGACTGATGTGAATGTTCAATATATATGTGTAAAGCGCTGCGTAAATTGACAGCGCTATATAAGTGCCTGAAATATATATATATATATATATATATATATATATATACACACACACATACGTGATTTTGGGACCCAAGGCGCAGTGTAGCAGTATATCTGCTATACAGCGGTGGGGAAGCGGATAATGATCATTAAAACAAAACAAGAAAACAACAACTCTGTTTACCCATTCAATGACGGTGGCGGTGAGCTGCAGGCATGCGATAAGCCCATCCATTTCACGTTGAGTGATTCCCCTAAGCGGTGGGTGGCGTAGGTGAATACTGTCTTGGCTGGGTAGGTCTCTCCGTAAGTGTTCATGGTACAGTCCAAGTGAATGGAAAAAGTGATCCCAAGAAACAGGACTGCCCCCCGCTGCCTGCAAGTTCTCCGCTGAGGTCGAATAAAAAAAGTTGTAAAAACATTTTAGCTTTTTTTTTCTCTTAAAGCAAAGAAACAATATTTAATATAGGGTGCAATCATGACATTGATTTTGCAGAGCCTTAAGGCCCCATTCACACCAGGGTGTTTTGATTCTGGGCAGAATTGCCCGGATTCTGCCCGTGATTTCAAAATGCTCTGCTAAAATGACAACTCGCGGAACTGCGATTACAGTTCTGCTGCGGTAAATGGCGCTGCAATCAAAGCAAACCATGTCACCCAAAAGAAGTTCCTGAACTTCTTTTGGGTGACATGGTTGGCACAACAAAAAAACCTTTTTAAATTCATTCATTAAAATGAATGGCACCTAAACACTCTGTTGTTCAATTTATTTTAGCAAAGTGTTTTTAAATCGCTGGCAGAATTGCGGTGATTCTGCCCACGATTCAAAATACCAAAGTGTGAATGGGGCCTTGGGGGAGTTTTAAAGGCAAAACCCAGTTCCGGCTGCTCACTTTATCTAGGTCTAAGTGAAAATTGAGATGGGCTGTATGTGCCAAGTAAAGGACATTTCTTCATATTTTTGCCAACCGCCCAATTGAGCTTTCAGTTTCAAATCAGTTAAATACATTTCAGGTGAATAAAAATAAAAAGGTTGCAAAGTCTTACAGTTCATTTTCTTTAGAAATCAGTCACCGCCTCCTGTCAGCATGCAATCTACAGGGAGCATTCATTTTTCTGATAGGAGAGCTCTAGGTCTAACTCAGCAAAAATTGTATCCGATCTCTGTATACAGGCCTCTGCTTCTACACGCAGATCAATGGTCATTCTCTGTAGTATACTGGCCATGGAGAGGCTTTTCTACTTAGGCTATGACTGACTTCTAAGGAAAACAAATAGACTGTATCTTTTGTTTTGATGTACCTAGAATGTACAGGATTTAGCTGAATCTCAAAGTTTAATTTGACTTTACTAACTAGGTTTTTTTTTTTGCTTCTGTGGACAATAGCCATTACTTTTCTTCTTTAAGCACAACAAAGTCACAGAAAACCAGGCACACAGTATTTTAGGCCACATCATTATAAATATATACATGCAGAAACCAACCTATCTAAGCACTCACCATGGCTGCTACCATTGGCTTTCAGGAAGCTGAAGCAGTAGTGAGAAGAGCGCGGGCCACTGGCCAGTCCCTGTAGCATCTTCAGGTACGGGATGTACAGAGTGGGTGGTAATAAATCACTCATCTGTCTCACAAATTTGGACAACAACACCTGAATTGAAAGTGCAATTTAAATCCAGAGACAAATTTGTATGAGATATTGGACCCCTCGAACAATAGGTAATGATCTAAAAACATGCAACATAAACTTGTCACTAGAGAAATAGGAGGGTTGCCATATTTACTTGGCTTTTAGAATGACCCACTACTCTCAGCGTTAAAGACCAGGAACAAGTAGTCCACAAACGGATTTGCAATGCCTCCTCTTTTGGCAAGGTTTTTTGTTTGTTTGTTTTTTAAGCAGAGACCTGATTTTTTTCCCCCCCCAGTCACCATTTACAGAAATGTTACTTTTTTTACTACAAAAAGAAGATCAAGCAAACTTCAAACAGAATTTCCACTTAGAAGAAGTTAGAAACCTTTCCTCTTGCTCCCCATAAAGTGGGAAGGCAGGGGGATCTTGCATAATTTGGAATCCAACTTACAGACTACTCCATTATTTATGGGTCATAAACCAATAATATGCAACTCAACCTACCTCACCCCTCCCCTCACCCCCACCCACCATCATCCTTGAATAATCAACTAATGTTGTGTGGTACAGTTGCCAAGAGACTGACAGCATGTTTACAAGATTATCTTAAGTCATTGTCAACCTGATATTACAGAAATGTAATCAATGTACCTGACGTTGAGGCGGTCTTTGATGTGGAACCCCTAGATAAGACCCCATTAAAGTGGTGCTTTGGAGTGGTTCAGCTGGACACCAATATTCTAGAGCCAGTTCAAGATGGAAGGGATCTTTCTTGTACAGCTCACTAATCTGAAAGAGTAAAACCCAAAATAAATAAAAAGGATTATACTTGGTGACTTAAAGGTCGGAGAAGAAGCCAGAGCACAGAGCGAAGAAAACACGCTAGAGGTGCTGAATGCTGAAGAACACTGCAGGGAATGGACATTTTGATTTCTTTAGAGACCTTCTTTAGAGTCTCTTTAAGAAAGCAGACATATTTTCTAAGCAGATGTTTCCTCATCTATATTCTGCTATTTAGTCCCTCCACAGGCTTTGAACCCAGTTGTGGATACTACCATTAATAAGTTTTGTTATGCCATAAAAGAGCCTTATTTATGAAAAGGGTGCCAAACTAGAAGTTCTTTCAGCCCCAAATCCAATCACTTTTCAAATCTTGTAGACTTCACCTCCACAACATCTCCAAGATACGCCCGTTCTTACCCTCTGAAACCACTAAGCAACTTATTCACTCCCTTGCAATATCTTGCCTCGACTATTGTAACTCCCTCCTCATTGGCCTACCTCATCACAGGCTATCCCCTCTTCAGTCGATCATGAATGATGCTGCCAGACTCACCTTACAACCGTTCTGTATCTGCCATCCCTCCACTGGCTTCCCATTGCCCAACAAATAAAATTCAAAACATTAACAATAACATATTAAGACATTTATAACTCTGCCCCAAATTACATCACCAATCTTGTCTCCAAATATCACCTAAACTTTTATTATAGACAAGTCTGAATAATGTGTTTGGGAAATTGGGGGGGGGGGGGATTAGCGTACCAACAACATCACATGTTCCAGATCTCGTCGTAGTGACATGGGGGGGTCATTACCCATTTGTATGCTCATGTGAATTAAACGAGCATCTTCTTCTGCCCGGTTTCTTAGCTGTTTAACCTGCAAAAACATAAAAAAAAAAGAAAAATCTTCAGTAAAGTATACTTAAATGATAAGGTTACTGATTAAATGGAGGGACACTGTTGCACTGACAAGAAGAGGGAAGCCATATATACAACATTGAGTCCATTTTATTTTAAACGAGAAGTGCACATCGAACAACTGGCATTGTAAGAAGTGAGCTTTTAGAAATCGAAATACATGAATTATAGCAAGAATCATCTGGTCTGGTGAACCGCAGTTGGTATAACAAAAAAACAAAAAACAAAACACAAAAGGCAGTGAACTCCTAATCCTGCCTTACTAACACTGCTACTCTTGACTCAATTTACTTTTCCAGTCCCTCTGCATAATTCATTTCAGCTAGGGTTGGCAAGCTTTTCACCCTGTGTGGATTCCCGCTCTGAAAAATGCAGGGGGCAGTGCTCTAGTCTAGTGAACATACCAACTGCATTTCGGCAGAGATCCTTCACTGTTCAGATAAACAGCTATGCCAGAGCATTTTCACATGGAGTAACATCATTTCTTCTAGCCTCCATCACTCAGGGCCACTAGGGATTTTGGTGATAGAGGAAGGAAAGAGTGGTAGGGGAACAATGGCCAGGCGAGTATCAGTAGGTCGGATGGGGCCATTTCCAAATAATAATTTCACTTTGTCCTGCGTGATGATTTACTAAAGAAGTTGAGAATCTTCAGTCAAAAAACTGTCAGACTTCAATTTTCCAATCATGTGAAAAACAAAATCCTTTTGAACGAAAAAGGTAATAAAAACCTCTTCTGTCCACCACTATAAACCTACTTTTCGTTACTTACTAAGTGAGCCAAATTTCTCTGATTTTAGGTCTAAAACTCTACTAATGTGCATTCCCCCTAAGAGATCCCCCCCCAAAGAGATCCTTAGTAGCCAACAAGGGCACTAAAACAAGAGTGTAGTCTAAAAGTGTTGTCTTTTATTATTGATGTAAATAAATGGCGAGAAGTATCTGACATACTTTCATGGGCATTCGCGTCAGAAAATCCGTGATGAGAGAGTGAATCCTGCGGATGAAGAATTCTTCGTGGAAAAAGGTTTCGGCACACACCACTGCGTCTGTAAGGAATAGGAAGGCATTGCCTCCTATAGCCATTTCAGCTATTACTTCATCGGCCTCTGTGAATTCTGCAAGAGCTGGCAGAAAACAGAAACATTAATTCAGAGAACATATTAAAGCTGAACTCTAAGCAGATATTAAAAGGCACACATAGATGCATCTCTGTATTCATGAATACATCATTAAAGTTAGTGTTTAGTGAAAAAAAAAAAAGGGGGGATTTTTGTTTAACCTGTAAAACCCAGGTCCAGACATAAGAACTGATCTCAAAGGGTCATCACAGCATACAATGCAAACGCCCGGGGGTCCTGTTCCTGGATGTGAATCTGTCAAGCTTTGCATTGAGCACCTTCTTTGAACACCTCTGGTTGAAAAGCCTACTCCCTCTGGAGTCAGTTTTTGACAGCTGAGAAAATCTGTCTGGCAATTTTTCATGCAGGGAATGTGGACAGCAGATAGGGTATGGACATGATGTTCTGCCTTAGACAGGGTGAGATCCACGTCTTCCTGACTTCTGGTGCCTCCTTGATGATTTATATATGCCACAGCACTGTCTGAATTAACCCTCACTAGGAAGTCCTTCAGCTGCACTAGTGGATCAGGGCTAGGCAAAATGCCCCCAATTCCAGGATGTTGATGGGCAACAACCTTTCCTGTGGTGACCAAGTCCCCTAAACCGAGAGATTGTCCAGACCTTCACCCAGGTCCACCAGGCTGGTGGCAGTTGCCAGGACCCTTGAGGACAGGAGGAGGAATGTTTTTTCCATCACCAGGATTCAGGAAGATATCCATAATTCTAGAGAGAGTTTCATTCTAGGGTGCAACAACTGTGTTTCCTCCTGCCCCATGTTGATTTCATTGAAGGAGCTTGGAATGAAACTGGGTAAAAAGAACTGCCTCAAAAGGAGGTTGCCCCCTTTCCCAGAGGCTTCATGCAAAGCTGAATTGAGGGATTTGTCAGAGATTAAAGCAACTCCATCGGCGTTCTCAAAGCAAGATATTTGTCCTGGGGGAGAATCACTCTAGATTGGACCGTGTCCAGTATCAGGCTTAAATATCCCAAGTTTTGGGTTGGGACTAAGGGCAAATTCTGCAAATTCAGGACTCATCTTAACCTCTCCAAAGATTCGACATTGAGCTCCAGATGCAAAGTGAACTGCTCCCTCAGAAGCCAAGACTGGAACGATCACTCCATCTGACAGTAGGTGATTGAGAGCTGAAGAAAGGACAGTTCTTTTTTGTAAATTCAAGAAATCTGAAAGCATAAAGCACAGAGGGGAAAGGCTCTGGAATTCCAGCTTGTACCCTTGAGCCACTATATCCGCAATTTCTCCCTGCCAAACATCCATTAAGGCCTGCAAATGTCCCCCCACTAAAGCAAGTGGGGGCACCCTTTCATTGTGAAAAGGACTTCCTATGAAACTGTGAGTGGGGCTTGGGCTAGGAGCCTGAGGCTTGTAATTGGTGAAAGGAATGCTTTTTGAAAGTAAAATGCATGGTAGGTTTTTGCATCACAGGTTTTAATTTCTTTTTAAGCGTACTCTTACTCACAGCCACCTTCTGGATGTGATCATCAAAAGCAGGACCAAACAAATGTTACTCTTGAAAGGGTAAGCGTTCAACATACTTCTTGGAGGGTAATTTTGCTGACCAACACTTGAGCCAGAGAATCCTGAGCATCTGTACTAACATGACCCCCAGTCGAGAAAATTGTTCAATGTCTTTTAAGGCATTCACTGAGAAACTAATGGCATTTGGGAAATTCTCCAATTATCTGCCCAACCCGATAGGTCCGCTAACAGGGTCTCTCTCATCATCCAACGGGTCCAAACCCTAAGGCTTTGGCACACTCCTACAGCCACAATTGCCAGTTGTAGAGCTGTCCCCACCAGAATAAAGGAAGTCTTAAATAAGGCCTCCAGAGGTTTGTCCAAAGCGTCTTTAAAGGATAAGTTCACCTTTTGGACAAAAATACATGCACATTTTTTTGCAGGTAAAAAAAAAAATATGCATTTATTATTTTTGCCCAAAGGAGCTCAGAAAGCATTGCACCAGCGATCAGTAGACCTGTCAGAATATCTGCTTGCCATACAGCTATGTACAGCCAAGCAGATATTCTGACAGGTAGCTTCAATGAACGATCACGGCAATCCACAGTTCCGTGGTAGTTCATTGAAAACTGCAAACCTACAGCCGCTACGGCTGTCGGGACTTGCAGTTCATTCATTCACAGAAGTCCGTGAATGAATGACGTGGCCGAGCGGGCAGAGCCCCGCATGGCCGAGCGGTTTCCAAATCTGACAGATAGTATGGGGAGAGGTTTCCCCGTACTATCTGTCAGAGGGAGGGGGGGGGTAGCGGGTACAGCTGCAGCTATGAGAACATGTTATATGTTCCACCCTAAAAACGGGTGGAACATGTAACATGTTCCCAAAGGTGAACTTATCCTTTAAATACTGGTATCTCCTCCTCTGGGACCGTCAGATTCTTATGGAGATAGGAAACTGCCCTATCTGCCAAAGGCATACTCATTTTCTCATTGAATCTTGTCAAGGTGAGCCCAATCCACATACAAAACACCCAAATAATCATGAACCGGAAAGGATTAAGGTTTTTGTTGCAAATGCCATGATCCAAATCCTGTAACTTTTGAAGCAGATGATTTGGGAAATAGTAGCTTTAAACTGGTCCAGACAACCTCCATGACAAAACTATGCCCCATGGCAGAAGAGAGACAAAGGATGGGCACCAGGAGCATCTACTACCATGGCACTCCCCATTCCATGCAGGCCACACCGTGAAGGCCTTCAAGGACTCGACTACCCAGCTGGGGATCACTGTCCTGGACCTGTATAGCATTCTGCCGGTCCTCACGGCAATGTGTCATTGCACAGGGTCTCGTAGTACAGAGTCCAGTGTTAACCGGCAACATTACAGGGTACTACTCCTTTGAGCATAATGAGCTGTACGCAACAGATCCAGAACAGCCAGTTTCTTGAGAAACTGGCCATTTTTAAGACAGTAGCAAAAAAACCTGAAGCCTTACCTAGCTAAGAGAGGCTATTTCCTGTTTTTTTGCCAGTGTCCTATCACCTGAAGGTGGCATTTTTTTATTGTTATAACCCTATCATATTGGATATGAAGATAACATTTCATGGGATGCGTGGGATGTACGATAAAGAAATAACTTTGCCCCTATAGCTGCAGTCATATCATTTACCTGTGATTAAGTATTTCCCACTTCATGCAGGCTGCTGCTTTGTATAGAAAATGTATCTGCAGGGTGTCCAGTCCTCTTCCTGGTACTGAACTTTAGCCATGGTAGGGGTAATAGCTTCTGGTCTTCAGGCTAAATTGCATTCATGTCCGACAGGGACCTGTCCCCTCCTCAAAACTGAAGGAGCCAGGTGGAAAATTGTAAAATGAAAAGCTTTGCCAGTGTCCAGTCGCCTGAAGGTTCCAGCTAATAACCCAGGGTCTATAAATATCAAAAAGTGTGTCCCGTACTGTACAATTAGAATCACATTTGACTTGCAGAACTTCAGCTTTAATTGCATAATTTTTAAATGCAAGTAGTGTACCTACTTGAATTTGACTTGGTATCAGCCTCCTAAAAAACGGGAGAAGCTGCACAAGAAGCTAATCAGTTTGTATGCTACAAGAATGCTGACAGAAGGAGAGAGTAGAGTGACAGAGTAGCTTATTCTGCTGCTTCTCCTTTTACTGTCCAATCAAAGATTGGGGAAAGAACAAGATCAAAAATTGTTACAACAGTAGGAAAAGAAAACAAAAATCCGGTCTCCTGCCCTAACAGACAGGCCTGTGATGTGTGGCATAGCTGTGTAATTCTAAAAAAACTGGATGAAAAGTAATTAACCACTTCCAGTCCGGACACTTTTACCCCCTTCCTGCCCAGGCCAATTATCAGCTTTCAGTGCCATCACACTTTGAATGACAATTGCACGGTCATGCAACACTGTACCCATATGAATTTTTTTGCATTTTTTTTGAGACAGATAAAGCTTTAATTTTGGTGGTATTTATTCACCACTGGGATTTTTTACTTTTTTTGCTACGTAAATTAAAAAGTCCAAAGATTTTGGAAAAAAAAAGTGTTTTTCTTATATAATTTTGCAAATAAATAGTATTTCATCATAAATCTTGGCCAACATTTATTCCATTATCTTTTTAGTAAAAAAAAAAACCCACATTAGTTTATAGCCAAAAATTATAATTTGTAATCTTTATTATTATGTATGGTTTTTTTTTTTTTTTTTACATACTGTCACCGTAGCAGTACAGTGTCACCATGGTGACACTGTACTACTTGTTGGGGGTGATGAAGATTTTTTTTTTTTTTACACTGATTGCTTTTACACCCATAAAGGCTGGAAAAGCAATCATTTCTCCTTCTCTCTAGCTGCATTCTTGCAGCCATTGAGAAATAATGTGTGAGCTGTGATTGGTCACAGCTTGTCACATGGTACAAGGCTGTTGTGTTATTTCATCATAAATCTTGGCCAAAATTTATTCCGTTATATTTTTAGTAAAAAAAAAAAAAAAAATAACCCAAATTAATAAGCAAAAATTATAATTTTTTTATATTATTTTGTAATTATTTTTTGTACTGTACATACTCATGGTGATACTGTACTACTTGTGGGAGGTGATTATTTATTTATTTATTTTTTTACACGGATTGCTTTTACACCCATAAAGGATGTAAAAGCAATAATTCTCCTTCTCTCTAGCTGCATTCTTGCAGCCATTGAAAACTACTAAGTGAGCTGTGACTGGTCACAGCTTGTCACATGGTACAAGGCTGTTGTGAATAGCCTTGTACCATAAGAACTCTGTGATCATTCACAGATTTCACACGTAGTAAGCAATGACGTCAGAAGTGACATCTTGCTTACGACTTTGCATGTGATCACTGATTGGCCAATCAGTGATCACATGATCGGGACCTCGCACAGAGGTCCCATTCGACGACCGGTGTTCCACTGTGTCTGGAGGACACAGTGGGCACCGGATCGCAGTGCTGCGCGCTCCCAGGGAGCCACCCGACCCTGCACTGCCACTGTCTGGCCGTTTATATACATGGGCTGGACAGGAAGTGGTTAAAAAGAATTTTGTCAGGTAAAACAGCTCCCATATAATGTATGTATTTCAGCTGTGTATTTTAATGGTTTTCCTAGAAATCAGTTTTTAAAACACACACCACTTAAACATAAATGCACTATGTACAATCCTCCTGTGGTGCTTACTTTATGCAAGTTTATTTTGGTTTTCCTGACATGTCCACTACCATTCCATTACCTGGAGATGAAGGAGGCAAGTCTGTGCTTGGTGCATACCTGTAACTTCCGATAACTGAGATACACCTCGGAGAGTGAGGGCCCATGCCAGACGCACAGTAGCTTGAAGCCCAGCTGATTTCCATGGCTTGGGGTCTTGCAAGCGATGGTGAATGGCTGTGACGTACTGCCTCTCGTTGAGAAGAGGGGACTGTTGAATTAGTTCTATGAGAGTACAGAGCATACTTAGCTCTCAGTAAAGCAATAAAATGAATAAAACACACAACACATCAACCAGGAGGCAGCTAACTATGTGTGGTCATACCATCTCGATCTTCTGTCCCATGCTCCAAAAAACCCACATCCAAGCAGTATAGGAGGGCCATAAGAAGGTACAGATTGACGCTGTCCAGGGTGCCATCTGCTTCCAGGGTAACTTTTTCTAGGTATCCAATCAGAACCAAGGTGTCATCTTTACGCAGAGGAGACTGGCAGGCCCAGGAGAAGAGGCTCTCCGCCAAAGACTCACGGCATTCTTTTATGAGGTCTGCCACCTAAATAACGAAATCCAAAAATTACTATCAATGTTTGGGCACCTGCTGTGCAACTATCAAAGCAAAAAGTTTTGTAAAACACCACAGGGGGTGGGTTGGTGTTTATTTTATATATGTTGTATACAAATATACATGTTCTATACAGTGAGGTGCACATTCTGGATAGAGAGAACAACTTGTTTGCATGAGGCACAAAAGAAGCCATCCAAGTCAAGCTAGAACAACCAAACTGAACAGGAGTGTCTTTGACACCTTGGGGTTTATTTACTAAAGCTGGAGAGTGCAAAATCAGGTGCACATCTGCATAGAAACCAATCAGCTTCCAGGTTTTATTGCCAAAGCAATTGAACAAGCTGAGGTTAGAAGCTGGTTGACTACCATGAACAGGTGCACCAGTTTAAGTAAATCTCCCTCACCCGTCTTGTCTTTCCACATAATATGCAGTTTTAACATCTCTACCTGGGCATTTAGACAATTCACACCAGCCGCTTTGTTACAACGAGGGAGCTGGTGCATGGTGCAGTCCAGCAGAATCAGTGAAGTGCTGATGCACCGATCACGAGGCATTGCATTTTGTAAAGCACTGTGCAAACTCTTGTGCTATATAAATCTTGTAATAATAATACCGGTAATTATTATTATTATTATTATTAGAATTGCACGGTTTACTTTTCTTTTTTTAAACAAACTTTAATGTCACAGAGACCTCTCAAAGTTCAACTGGCCACCATGTAGTGTAAGGCAGTGGACTGCCCCACACTACACACTACTTTTTTCAGTGCACACTGCCTGCACACCACCACAACACAGTAGCATGAACTGGGCAGATAAAGAGACCAGGCATTTTGCTTTGTTATGCAGTGGGAATGTGCTGGAATAGCCATCCAATGCAGCCCCACTGCTTCTGGTGTGAACATATGTAGCCTTCCTGACACAGAAGAATGGGAATATGTAATTTGAATAGGGAGGTTGCACAATTTTCACACCTCCCATCCTTTGATAATTACATCTACCTTTCCATGATAATTGGATAAAGGTGTTGCTGCTACCTGTTTGGATATAAACACCAGGGTATTCTCCTAACATGTGTAAGAACTGAAAAAGTGGCTAGGAGAAGCTACAAAAAATCTTCAATATTGCAGAACAAGTTTCTAACTACTACTAGATATACCAAGGCCTGGATAAATGGGAAAATTCACAAGGCCTGGATAAATGGGAAAATTCCCAGACATCTGAAACAAATGTTCTTGTAAGGGAGGATGTCATACAACCATGAGCAGAGTGGTGGAAAAAAGCTCAACTAGTGCCAGGAGAAAACAACGTGCCTCCTAGCAGACACACATGCATGGAATTTACATCAAACCATGGAAATGACTGGCAATTATATGACTCCATACACTCCCTAGGTGTCCTCTATCATCCAGGTTATTTAACCTGAAAGACTGAGGACATCTAGTGGTGGAGAGAGATTATGTCTGAGAAACTACAAAAGAAGATAAATATAATATAAAAAAATATACTTTTTTTTTTTGCGAAGGAATTCTAAGACAAGATTTCCCAGAGTTGGGCATGATCTCATTAAAGTATAGCTAAAAGCAAAAATTTTAATTTTTTTAGTTTTGGATAGCGAGGGATTACAGCTGTTTGATATTCATTGCGGTCTGTGCCCCAGTTAGGGAAACTCACCCATGGCTTTGAAACAAAAAGGAAATATCCCCTAAGGGAAACAAATGGCAAAACGCTTTAATGCTGGAAAATTGCCTTTAGTTCTACTTTAACGCTGGCTGTACATATACTATATAGGTGTGTGAATATAAAAACACGCAATTTATTCAGCAGAAAAGCAGTAGGCTTTAATTCAATAGTAAACCCCCCCAAAAACTAATTGATTGCGGCTTAACAAACCAAGCTGCCCAGCAGAAGTAGCAGTTAGGGTTGAGAAACCATATAATACTGGTGGGGTGCTTGTCCCATGAGAACAAAAACTGTTGCTATAACTGCTTACAAAGAGTTACCCTATCTTTTAAAAAAAAAAAAAAGAATTAGATGGAGTACAGCTTTAATTTGTTATTCAAGTCCATCTAAATCTGCTAGTGCATCTCACACTACCCCCTCCCTGGACAGAATGTTACTCTTCCTCTAGTGGAGTCTAGCTGCATCACCAGATGAAAATAAAGGAAAGTATGGATTTTTGTAATCATCATATAATCCTTTCCTCGGAGTTCAATGAAGGTCACAGCTTCACCAATTCATGGAAGTTTTTGCCTAGTGTCTTGCTCCTGAGATTGGTGGTATCAAGACCATCCGTGAATTAGTGAAGCCGAGTCCTCCAATGAATGATAGAGTAAAACTGGATTTAGGTAGTCACTGTAAAATCCTTTTTTCTGAGTTCAATGAAAATCATAGCTTCACCAATTCACAGATGTTTTTGATGCCGCCAGGAGCAAGGTGCTAGGCAAAAACATCCGTGAATTAGTGAAGCCATGTCCTTCAATGAATGATAGAGAAAAAAAGTCTACAAAAAGAAACTACTGCAACCACCATATTTAAGAAATGGTAAGTTGCAATATATTAAATATTTGTTTTTGGGCTTGGCACTTTAGCCCCAAGCTGCTACAATAATGTATACAGCTGGAGTCATTGTTCTGTGCTGGGAGCACACTTACTTAGCATCCCCCAGCTTTGTGACTGCACTGTCACCGACAGCTCCCAGTCACAGTTTACAATTGGAACTGGTGGAGAAGATCCCTGATTACTTACAGCCAATCACAATGATCACACAAAGTCCATGCAATGTCAACGGCCTATGAATTTTTAAAAGGATAACTGCATCCAGCTGGGTTAATATAGCCTAACATTCCACAAAAATAAATACATATGTATTACAAAATGTGTGTAGAAAATATTTCTCAAGCAGTATTAATCTTGTTTAGTTTTGCAGTTCACTTGCCTCCTTTCGATGTTTCTCGTTGCCGAGCCCTCGTTCTTTCTGGAGTTTGTCAAATTCATTGTTCACGTTGATTTGAGAAACTAGGATCAGGATCTTCTGAGTCAGCCCACTCTCCATGAGATCATTAGTGAAATGGGTTGTCATGGCCACAACCTCTGGACTGAGAGGAAGAGAAAACTGTAAATAGGGCCTTCTGTAGGTAAACCATCAACTAGAATAGATCATCAATATAAAGTGCTAGGATGGAGAGCCACATTTCTCACAGCATAAGATTAAGGCTACATGTACACTAAACTCCCTTGGACGCCAAGCTCTCCTGGCAGCTGAAAAACGCTAAGCATGGCAAAAACGCAAGTAAAACGCAGTATCATGTTTTGTGCTTGGACGTTTATTCATTTCATTGGCCAGAGTAGTTGCCATTGAAATGAACACCCAAGCGCTTAGGGGCGTTTACATGCGTTTTTGCCATGTTTTTGGCCAAGACATACCTCTCCTGAACGTGAATTTTCTGTGTTCAGGAGAGGGATGTTTCAATGCGCCTAAACTCTGCTGCTGCTAAACTCAGATAAAAGAGTTCTATTGAGTTGAGTTCAGGGGTTTTGGCAAAAAAACTCCAAAAGCTAGTCACATTTAGGAGCAGAGATGTGCATGAGGCCTTTAGGTTTTTCTCCAGCCCAGTCCTGTTTGGAAGGGCAGGACACCTGATTTTTCTCCGCTGCAGGTCAGTAACACTCACAGGTCTTGTCCTTCCATCAAGAAGAAGAAAAGGCTAGTCTATTGCCCACCCCACACAGGGGTGCAAGATGGGTGTTACTACCTGTTTTAGGCCCAAAATATTTTTAAGTAGTTTTTTGTCAACCTCTTCTAGTATTTTCAGAACTTAGGTTAGAGGTTAAAACTAGCTCATGACTGCAGTAAGTTTTTTTTTCTTTTAGCAGAATTTCTTTGTAAAAGCAATCAGAGTTGCTGTAGAACCATCCAATCACTTGTTATGTGCCACTCCCTATCCGTTCCCGAATCTCCTCTGCAGTGTGAACCTGAAAATGCAGAACTCTGGACATTTCTGGTTCACTGTTGTCAAAAAGCCAGGTAAACAGAAGATCAATAACAGTTCTATGCTTAATCCGATGGTGCAGAGGGCAGGGGAAACATTAGTGCTGGGAGGAACTTGATAGCACCTTGTGATAAAAATAAAGTTAATTAAAAAAAAGTTAAAATGTTAAATTAAATAAATATATATATCAAAAAAGGACCTCCATCCCACACACAGGAACGAAAATGCTTATATGTAAACGATTATACACCACATATTCCATATTGTTGAGGTCCCTGATTTACAGTTGACTCTAAACTCATGACCTGTAAAAGGCATTTAAAGCTTCACATATTGATAATATTTTGACATTTTTCTGGTGCATGCAGTTTTGACGATAGGAATATTTGGTATCTATTTATTCACTGCTACTTCATTTTTTATTTTGTCCATTAATTTTAGTCTATTTTTTTCTGTAATATAAATTTGATTAATATTTGTACAAACAGCGGGCACCATTAAAAACTGGAACCGTCATATTTTTTTAAGTAGTTTTATAGCCAAATATTCATATTTCAACGTGTGAGCAAAAAAAATGAAGATATTGCTCCAGAGACATAGTGGTTTAAGAATACATAAAAAAAAAAGTTGTGCTGTGAGTAGTTAAACGTGAGCATAGACAATATATGCTAATATGAGAAGTAATGGTTATATAATATGTAACGGAACCGGACCCAGACTGCACTTGGGTATTTCCGTTAGACTCCAGCTTCCCTGTCCAAAACACAAATCCTCGGACACCACCGCTGATCATGCAGGAAATAGACAGCACCAGACACTTCTTAAGAAAGGAGGTCAACTGCTTTATTTTAACTAACACACACACACACACACACACACACACACACACACACACACACACACACACACACACACACACACACACACACACACACACACACACACACACACACACACACACACACACACACACACACACACACACGGGGATACAACCAGGAACAGGAAACACATCACAGGCCATCCCATCAGGAGGGAAGGGCTGCCAGAAATACCCCCCACCAAACCAAGACACATAATAGAACAAAGGGATACACCACTTGGCAGTAGACAATAGGGAAACACATTTTTATTTATTTATTTCAGGTACTTATATAGCGCTGTCAGTTTACACAGCGCTTTACACATATATATATATTGTATATTCACATCAGTCCCTAACCCTCAAGGGGCGTACAGTCTAAGGTCCCTAACTTACATTCATATATTAGGGCTAATTTAGACAGAAGCCAATTAACCTACCAGCATGTCTTTGGAGTGCATCCCATAATAGTTTACTAGAACAATGGAATGCAACAGCATGGCAGAGAACAATGAACAACCCCCACACCAATATTAGAACATTTCACCCTGTCCCCTAACAGGCGCAGGGTGACCTAAACATAAGAGGAATTTGGGAAGATGATACAGGGGTCCCCCCACCTCCATCACATAATATGAATATTGAGGCTTTATTACACAATGAGGGCTTTCAAATTAAATTACAAGTACCTGAGATCCAATGTAAAAGTCCTTCCTTTCCGGGACTGGACCAGAGTTCTTAGAGAATTGGCAATACATCTTTTTCCATCCCAGTATAACAGAACCGCGACCAGTCCACGTGTCAGACCAGGAAAGTGAGGCTGTTGGTGTTCTCCTGCACAGGTGTAAGTTCATGTTAAGGTGAGCAAGCTGTGTGTAAGTAACTCTCAAAAAAACCCATCAAAAGTTAACTGAACAAATGTAATCAGATCTGCTTGTTAAAATGGATCTCCAGCTAAATATACAGTCAGGTCCATAAATATTGGGACATGGACACAATTCTAACATTTTTGGCTCTATACACCACCACAATGGATTTGAAATGAAACAAACATGATGTGCTTCATCTGCAGACTGTCAGCTTTAATTTGAGGGTATTTACCGCCAAATAAGGTGAACGGTGTAGGAATTACAACAGTTTGCATATGTGCCTCCCACTTGTTAAGGGACCAAAAGTAATGGGACAATTGGCTTCTCAGCTGTTCCATGGCCAGGTGTGTGTTATTCCCTCATTATCCCAATTACAATGAGCAGATAAAAGGTCCAGAGTTCATTTCAAGTGTTCTATTTGCATTTGGAATCTGTTGCTGTCAACTCTCAAGATGAGTTCCAAAGAGCTGTCACTATCAGTGAAGCAAGCCATCGTTAGGCTGAAAAAACAAAACAAACCCATCAGAGAGATAGCAAAAACATTAGGCGTGGCCAAAACAACTGTTTGGAACATTCTTAAAAAGAAGGAACGCACCGGTGAGCTCAGCAACACCAAAAGACCCGGAAGACCACGGAAAACAACTGTGGTGGATGAGCGAAGAATTCTTTCCCTGGTGAAGAAAACACCCTTCACAACAGTTGGCCAGATCAAGAACACTCTCCAGGAGGTAGGTGTATGTGTGTCAAAGTCACCAATTAAGAGAAGACTTCACCAGAGTGAATACAGAGGGTTCACCACAAGATGGAAACCATTGGTGAGCCTCAAAAACAGGAAGGCCAGATTAGAGTTTGCCAAACGACATCTAAAAAAGCCTTCACAGTTCTGGAACAACATCCTATGGACAGATGAGACCAAGATCAACTTGTACCAGAGTGATGGGAAGAGAAGAGTATGGAGAAGGAAAGGAACTGCTCATGATCCTAAGCATACCACCTCATCGGTGAAGCATGGTGGTGGTAGTGTCATGACGTGGGCATGTATGGCTGCCAATGGAACTGCTTCTCTTGTATTTATTGATGATGTGACTGCTGACAAAAGCAGCAGGATGAATTCTGAAGTGTTTTGGGCAATATTATCTGCTCATATTCAGCCAAATGCTTCACAACTCATTGGACGCCGCTTCACAGTGCAGATGGACAATGACCCAAAGCATACTGCAAAAGCAACCAAAGAGTTTAAGGGAAAGAAGTGGAATGTTCTGCAATGGCCAAGTCAATCACCTGACCTGAATCCGATTGAACATGCATTTCACTTGCTGAAGACAAAACTGAAGGGAAAATGCCCCAAGAACAAGCAGGAACTGAAGACAGTTGCAGTAGAGGCCTGGCAGAGCATCACCAGGGATGAAACCCAGCGTCTAGTGATGTCTATGCGTTCCACACTTCAGGCTGTCATTGACTGCAAAGGATTTGCAACCAAGTATTAAAAAGTGAAAGTTTGATTTATGATTATTATTCTGTCCCATTACTTTTGGTCCCTTAACAAGTGGGAGGCACATATGTAAACTGTTGTAATTCCTACACCGTTCACCTTATTTGGATGTAAATACCCTCAAATTAAAGCTGACAGTCTGCAGTTAAAGCACATCTTGTTTGTTTCATTTCAAATCCATTGTGGTGGTGTATAGAGCCAAAAATGTTAGAATTGTGTCCATGTCCCAATATTTATGGACCTGACTGTACATCCTCCAAATAACAAATCATGTTCATTTTTTGTGCAACAAACACGGCTGAATGGTTCAAGGCTAATTTCTTCATTTTAAGGTGTTATTTTTATTTGTGCAGCACTGTCCCTATTATACTTGGGTTTTGTGTACTTATATCTCAAGGCACTCTAGTGTCTTGTGGCAGCAGCTGTTATTTGGGTATCACAAAAAATATATTTTGAATATTAATACAAAATCCCTGTTATGCATTTCATCTTGAATTTTTCAATAGCTTTAATTTGTTAACAACATATAAATTATGTTATGAAACATTTGTCTTGTTTGTTCTGCTCATGCAGTTCCCCTTTCTTTAAATTAGGCCTATGAAGATTATTTTAACACAAGATTCATTACACACCAGCTAGAAGAAGCTCCACAGCTGCCACTTCTCCGATATTGAATAAGTCGCTGAGGATAAAGGCCTCCTTGATGAGTGACTCTGGGAGGAGCTGAGTCCCCTGCCGGCCTTTAATAGCCACTCCCTCTGTGCTGGCTTTTTGGATTTTTTCATGCTGTTGGTGACTCTTTGGCTGCAAAAAAAAAAAAAAAAAAAAAAAAAAAGGAAAGACAAAATTAACCGCTTATCTGTGCATCCTGATGCAAACAGGTAAATATACAATTATATGTTATATTACATATACCACTCTTGTGATTTACACTGCACGGCCATGCAGGGGACACCACAATTTCATATTGCAGCTTCCAATGTCACCTGGCCAATATGAAAACACCATCGTCTGTCTCACAAGGAAGCAGGTGACACAGGAAACTGCAACCAAACACTGGGGTCATCTGCAGTGTGGCAATGGTTTGTTGATCTCAAGGCAGGCTTAAACTGATCCTGTAGCCACAGGGTCACTTGTATACAAAATACACTTACCTTTCCATTGACCTGCTTGACTCCCCACGCCCCGCGTAAATTTTTGACCCTTCAGATGGGTCAAGCACCCATTTCTATTGCAGCACACTTTGGCTCCTCTCAATAGCTTAATTATCCAATAGAGATATACGAGCCAGCAGGAAAAACCACCCCAATGAGGCGAGGGAGCAAGTAATCCATATACCCGGAAGTGTGGAATATCTGAAGTGGCCAGGGAGCTCCGAAGCTGTGGCATTCTAAAGTCACTGGCTCCTGCTGCTGTCAATCAATTCCTATGATAAACAGAGAGGGGGGGCGGGGGAGAGCCCTGCTTTCTGTGTCTATGGAAGCGGCTTCCTATGGGGGGCACTCACTGAGAGCTGATTCCCACATGTGCGGTGCGGATTGAAGCTCAGGTTTCACAGCTAATTAATACAGTGGCTGTTCACAGGTTTAGGTTAGGTTTACATCAGGTTCAGGACAGGATTAACTCAGGATCTTATCCTGTTCACACATATGTGCTTTAGGAACGGTTCCCATAGAAGTCAATAGCCTGTAATCTGGACCTGAACCACTGCTCAGAAATCGGACATGACTTTTTTAAATCCGCACTGGCCATGCATCAGACATATATGAACAGGCACCATAGGAAGAAATGTTATTTCACGTCATGCAGTTGGATGCGATTGAAACCGCATCCAATCCGCATATATGTGAATGGGCATTTAGGAGCAGCCACCAGAAGCACTGGCGGGGGACTCCAGATGAGGCGGATCAAAGCTGCTCTGGGCAAACCATTGTATAGAGAAGGTGAGTATAACATGTTTATTTAAAAAAAATAAAAATTAAAGGTTTATAAAAACTTCAAAAGATGCTTTTATATACAAGTGACCTTGTGGTGACAGTGTCATTAACAAAATTACAGATTCTTTGGGAAAGTAAAGGGAATTTGTGGAATTTTGGTACATATTTCCTTTAATTATGAAATTAAGTTGAATTTTTTTTTAACGTTTCTTTTTAATTAGTTAAATAAGACACATCATCATAAATACTTCATATTTAGCAAAGAGTTCCCAGCAGGTAGAGCTTTAGAGTCTGCTGACTACAAGTTTTCAGCAACTCCTAACTTCCAGGGTGGACACGCCTGTTCAGACCTAGTGCACTAGAGTACCACTTGCTTTACTGCAGCACACTGCATTGCTCAATGTAAGTGCATTGCCATTGTGGGGAATCCTCATATCCTATACTGGGGTTTCCACCTTTGGTATAACATTTTAAAGATTTCTTATGTTTGGTATGAAACCTTCAAAATAAAATCTGAATTAAACAAAAAACATTTTAAAGCAGACCTGTCTAAGAGGGGTGGTAAGGGAGTTTTTTTATTTATTTATTTATTTATTTTTTAAGCACTCACTTGAAAATTTGTCAGCAAATGCTTTGCTTTGGAACTATCTATTTCAATACCTACAACACAGAGGCAAGTAAGGGTCCGTAATAAACCTAAACTCTTTGAATTCCATGTCCTCAAGGGGACTGCTGTCCACAACAAAAGAAGTTTTGCTTCAATGAAGAACATGAAAAACATACTGGGTTTTTAAACAGGGAGATGAAGTCAGGTTTGTGCTTCTTTAACAAGATATCCAGGACATGCAAGGCTTCTGGCTGTCTTCTCAGCAAGGCACTTTCCACTGTCTGCCAGATGTCTTTGTATGGACCCCATAGACTAGCCACTGCAAGAAAGAGGAAGATTAGCAGGTTACTCAGTTATCATAGAACATTAAGCAAATAAAGAATTTCTTTGTTTGGTTTTTCCATATGCTGTAAACTGAACTTTCTATAGTGGGCAATAAATCATACTTTTAGAGAGACCATGTCACTAAAATGAACATGTTCTTTTTGTCTCTTCTGGGCATCAAAATGTACGATATCGATTATATTAGGTGTCCAGCTTTTATAAAAAAAAAAAAAACACACACACACTTCTGCCTTATAACACCAGGGTCATTGGTTCGAACCTCAGTAAGGACATCATCTGTATTTGCATGTTCTATTGCTTGGGTTTCCTCCAGGTGCGCCAGTCCTTAAGTTGACCTTAGGATGTCCAGTATGTATGTAAGATAGGGTCCTTAGACTGTAAATTTCTTGGGGGCAGGGATTGATGTGAATGTACAGTATGCAAAGCATTGTGTAAATTGCCAACAATATACAAATGTCTAATAAATAAATATACTGTATACAGTGAAAGCAAACAGTTGTCTCAGCACTCAGGTTTGGATATACGCTGGGGTGTACCTAACAAGGAGACAACTTCAAGTAGAGGAGGTTGTGATTTAATACTTGCTGTTATGAAGAGTTAAAATTACTAAATGATGCTAATCTAATGATGTGTGAGCACTATATTGCATTAGTACTCTCAACCCTGGAAGTGTGATGATGTCTCCCCAGAGGGGTGTCCATGACCGGCTCGAGTTCACAATAATTGGGTTGAATAATGCTGGCCATCATTCAGTTAGGACGACTGTGGACAACTAGTGGTGGAGAGAAACTTCAGCAGGTGGCAGGGGCAAAGGTGAGTATTGCAGCAAAAAGCAGCTTTTTAATTTTTACTCATACACTCTCATGCTAAAATGATCACTTTTAGAATGGGGCTCTGTTATGTATGGGTGGTTGGCGGAGATGCCTTACATTTTTACATTGCATGGCACGGTTTACATTATTTTCTTTTTAACATTATTGAAATGTCACAAAGTAAATGTCACAAACTGGCCTTTCATTAATTCCAATGCACAGCAGAAGAACTTCAATCTTTAGGTGTGCTCTCATTTGGAAAAATGCAGACATGTAGCATTTCTCTGCACACAGAAAAAACTGTTTTCAGTTTGCAATGCAGAGGCCTATATTGATCAAATGAAGAAAAATACAGGTCACCGCACACGGCATGACATAGAAAACAATTGTTTTCTATGTACTCAGTTCATACCACAATGCTTCTGCGATATGGCACCATAGCTCACTCCATCACACTCTCAATACAGTTACAAAAAAAAATAAAAAATTATAAATGTAATCAGTGCAATGCACATTGCCTTGCCAGGCCAAAAGCGGACACCGGCCCTCTCCTCTGTACAAGACAAACAGCTCCTGGCTTAGTTTTGTGAATCGCCAGGAGAAAAGGGGGCATAGATGCAACCATAGCACTGGGGTCCAGCATTTACAGTTGGAGCGGCCAGGAAGTACATCAGGAGCTGTATTTCCACCCACAAGTATAGCAAATTTGAGTTAGGAACATGAACATGTATGTTATGGCAGGTGGTTCAAGTAATTTTACTTAAAGCCTGGAATTGGGCTGTAAAAATTTGTAACGCCTGAGGAGTTACATGGGCAATCTGCTCATGTGATCACTGTGATTAATTGCCCTACTGGCTACCAATTGTAAACAGTGACCAGGAGCTGACAGTGATAGCGTGGTCACAGTGCTAGGGCCATGAAGTGAGCACACTCCCAGCACAAACAAAGCCATTCGTAACGCATATATGTGGTAGCTCTGTGTTCAAGCCGATTATGCTGCCATAGGGATGTTTGATTCCTATTACCCAACGCCCGGGACATGTAGTTCCGGGCGTCGGGAAGGTAGTTTTTTCTTTTTTATCTATAGCCCTGCTGCTGCTTGCTTCCACGCAGTGCCAGCCTCTCTCCACCCCCCCCATGAGGTCTCCCGGGCTCAGCTTGCCCATCTGTGGGCCCGGGACTGGCTCACCGCCGTCAGCTAGAGGGAGGGAGAAGAGCAGAAGCATCCACTCCCCACCCCTTCTTGTGATGTACCTTCTGGGTCCCCATTGAGAGATTCCTGGTCATGGAAACTGGGAAAGAATGAAATGCGGTGCGATTAAATTCAGTGGAGCACAGGGGAGACATGCAGGGTCTTTTAGATCCTGGATGCCTCAATAAAGAGAACCTGTCACCAAAAAAAATCTTCACATAGAGGACTTTGATTTTATGGGGAAAAAAATGTTTTTTTTTCCCTTTGTAAAAAATTAAAAGTTACACCCAAGCACATACCATTCCCCCCCACCCCCACATATACGCACGTACAAACGTAAAAGCACACGCTGGGACACCTACACATGAAACCGTCGATTGTGATACACGTCACATATCACCACACACGCCAAAATGAGAGCAATAATTCTAGCACCAGACCTCCTCTGTAATGCTAAACTGATGACCTATAAGGAGCTTTAAAAGTGTCGACCTACAGAAAATATAGGGTACTGAAGTTCGTCGCCATTTCATGAGCACACACAAACTTAAAGATTGACAAGTTGGATATCTATTTGCTCGGTGCAACCTTATCTTTTATATTTTACAAAAAATAGGGTAATTTACTGCTTTTTTGTGCCCTAAAAGTAACTTACTTGGATTTTGTACTGAAATTTTACTGTAATATTATGTGACATAAAATATTGAAACTACCACTATTTTATTCTCTAGGGTCTCTGCTTTCATAAAATATATAATGTTTGGGGGTTTTGTGTAATCTTCAGGCCTAAAATGATTTTTTAATCGTGTGCAAAAACGGCTCTGGCAGTGAAAGGGATATAGGATAAGCCCTGACCCACCCTTTCCTGAAGAGCAGCCAATCGGTGCTCATTACACTTACAAGGTCTCTCCCCTCCCTGCTAGTCCCCGGGTACTGTGCTGGAGAGAGGCAGGGAGGGGAGGAGGAGATAATATATATATATATATTTATTGTGTTTTACAGATGTTATTCATCTATAAAGGCCTCCCTTGTGTAGACCTCCAGAAGCCCCGAGACTGCTGCTGGGTGCCGCCACTTTGGATGTGATGTCATCAGACCCAGCAGACTCAGAGCTGTCACTCTATAGTATTCCCCATCACTCCCCCGGCAGATACATAAAAAGTTAGTTAAGGAGGGAAAGGGCAGGGGAGATGAGCAAGACAGTAATTATTCCCAGGAGGAGGAGAGGGCTGTGCCGGGGAAAGGACTCTTCCTGGAATGGTCACAAGCAAGTTCAAAGACACTTTGCAAGTCAGTAAAAAGATAATTTATGGAAAAGGAAAAACACTGCAAGTAAATATTTACTAGCTTAAAAATAAAGTTCCTAGCAGCTACTTGTGAGCGTTTTTTTTTCTGCCACTAGAAGCAAATGGTGTTATCCTATGTGTCTACGTATACTATTTTAGTCTAGAAATTTTTTTTTTTTTTTAAAGCGTCAGCTTCTAGGAGCAGAAAAAAAAAACACTTTTTTGCATTTTTGGGAGAGATTTGGCAGCAAAAAAAATATGCTAAATGCTCCGAAACGCGGCTAACCGCCAGCTTCCAGCATTTTTCTTCCTCAGCGGCCTCCGGCATCCTTAACCAGTGAATAGCTTGTTGATAAGGAGCGGGCCAGCAAGCCAGCCACCACGTCCTTAAAGCGGAGTTAAAGTGAAACTGTAAAAAAATAGAAGTCAGCGGCTACAAAAACTGTAACTCCTGCTGTGTCCTCACCACAGCTCATTTCACTGGCCATTCTTTGTTCCCGGCGCCGGCATCTTCAGTGTGGGCACCCGGCTGCGACAGCTTGCAGCTTCACAGCCGGGTACCCACTGCGAATGCGCGAGTAGCTCTGCGCTTTCTGAATGGTCCCATAGTCTTCTGGGACCTGTCAAATGTCCCACAAGACTACAGGGAGGGAGGAGGACAACTTCCTTTTCTGATCACAGCAGAAGTGGGAGCGAGTACCTGTCATTTTTGGGTACCCACTCCCCCGAGGTGACAATCCTTAATGGGGAGCGGGGGACCAGTCCTTAAACTTCCAGAACATCCCCTTTTGGGAGGAGCTCTGCTTTAACAACAGATGACTTATCAGCTGTGAGCCGGGTGACAAGGGCCTCTTCCCCACAACTCTGTGGGTGTCTGTGGGTGGGGGGGCTTAACGGAAACTGGAAGCTCCCTAACAAGGGGGCCCCCAGATCCCAGCCCCACCCCTATGTGAATGAGTATACGGTACAGTTGTTGACAAGTCCTTTATTAAAGTGTTACTAAACCCACAACAGTACAAATCAGCCTGTAAATGCAGTAAAGCATGCTTATTATACTCACTGTGGAACCTAAGGGGTTAATCCTCTGCATTGTGTAAAAAAAGGCTGTTTGCTCATTTCTTCTCTGTTTGTCCCCTTTTTCAAGGGACTACCACTTATCTCCTGATAAGACAGAATGAACCATAGGCATAATGTGTACTGCTAGAGAGGTTTTTTTTTCTTGGGAGAGTGCATGTGATCAGGAAAGGGCCAACCAGCACTGGTCAGACAGAGGTTATACATCCTCCTAGAGCAGAAAGAAAACTCCTCCTCCAAGCTTTAGAAACTGCTTGGCTGAACACTGATAGAAGCCACAAGACAGCTCTAACTTCTGATGGGAAAAGGTATTTAGCAGTTTATATTTACTAAAATAATTGCATTTCCATGTTCTGTGGAAGATCAGATATAATGGATGAAAAGTCCTGTATATAGTAAAACTTAAAAAAAACACCACCACCAAAACAAAAACAACGTCCCCTGAAGTAAATCCAGCGGCAATCACGATGAATACCGCCACCCCCCCAAAAGAAAGATCTGCACCCAACGCTGGCTCCCACTGTCTGACAGCTCCACCGCCACCAAATAAACTAAGGGACAAGGCCACCCGATGACGTTGGGAACTGAAGTGGTTAAGAACAAAACAAAAAAAATGCCCCCTGAAGCAATTCCAGCATTAATCCAGCATTTTACTGGCATTTTTTTCACCTTACTAGTGTGCATGAAGCCTTAAAATACTAGATATTTATTTGCTTTTACTTGCAATTTTGAAGTTACAAAGACGGTCTCTTCAAAGCGATATTAAAGAATGTGTAAACTGAACATTTTATATTCCTGATGTGTGCCTGCTGTACCATGTACTTGTATGGAAAAGTATCCTGTTTTCTTTGTATTGCTTTGGATTTCATTTTTTCAAATAAACTTTTTATACTTATCTGCTCTGCGCAATGGTTTTGAACAGTGCAGCCGCGATCCTCTTCTTCTCGGGTTCCCGGGGGCACTTGTGCGTGTTTGCTTCCGAACCTCTCCTGTGTGTCTAATACCCCGCCCTCTACTCCCTCCTCACTGGCTGTAACAGCAATGGCTCACACTGCTATGTCTCAGCCAATGAGTAGGCAGAGACCCCAAAGAGCTTCATGCTACCAGTAGTGACACTGACCCTAGCCAAATGCAAAACTAGTGAAAACAGTCAGAAAAGAGTAGGGAAAAAATGCCAGTGGTCTCCCCCTATAAAACCATTCTTGTTTTGGGGGTTGTCTCATTGTTGCCCATCTAGTGCATTTGTTGTTTATTTCATTAACACCAAAGCAGCTGAAACCAATTAACAACCCCCTCTGCTACTTACCTGACCAGATCAATATCCCAGGAGTTTAATTGACTTGATGCTGTACTCTGATTAAAAAGTGTTCCTTTAATTTTTTTGAGCAGTGTATAAACTGCTAAATACCTTTTCTCATCAGCAGTTAGATCAGTCTTGTGATTTCTATCAGTGTCCAGCTGAAGACTGGTTAAAGCTTGTAGGAGTTTTCATTCTCCCCTGATCGTTCTGTGAGGCTGCATAACCCATGACTCTGCCTGGCCAGTGCTGATCACATGCACTCTCCCAAGAAAAAAACAAAACAAACAAAAAAACAAAACAAACAAACTGCAGAGTGACTCCACAGATAAATTTTATCAGGAAATAAGAGGGGGACAGTGGAAGAAGGGAATGATCAGAGAAGACAGGATCAAACAGAATTTGTACACAGTGCAGAGGGTTAACCCCTCAGGTTCCAGTGAGTATAACAAACATGCTTTACTGCATATAGAGACTACAGTCTTGTGACTTCTATCAGTGTCCAGCAGAGCACTGGTTAAAGCTTGTAGGCATTTTCATTCTCCCCTGATTGTCCTGTGAGGCTGTATAACCCCTGACTCTGTCATGCCAGTGCTGATTGGCCCTGTGCCGATCACATGCACTCTCCCAAGAAAAAAAAAACCTCTCTAGCAATACACACCAAACTGAGCATGTGGAGAGTGTCTCCACATGCTATGTCTTATCAGGAGATAAAAGGGGGACACTGAAATAAGGGGAGGATTAGAGAAATCAGGATCAAACAGTCTTTTCACACAATGCGGAGAATTAACCCCATAGGTTCCACACTGAGTATAACAAGCATGCTTTACTGCATATACAGACTGATTTTACTGTTGTGGGTTTGGAAACATTTTAAGAAGACTAAGGAAGGTCATCATGCAATGTCTGTTTATTTTTTCCTCAGGCTGCAGACAGGCTCCATGGTCAACTTAAAAAAAGCATTGGGGGGGGGGGGGGGAAGGTGTGTCAGCAAGAAGCAGAGAAACACCAGTGCACTAATCTTCCCAGTGAATGGATGTGCAGAAGGGGGTGTCAGCACACGTTTTGACCAATGAAGGACAGGCAGGCTGTCTTTCCAGCACAGCCAGAAAACTGCCCATGCTGTGCTCTGTCTAGTGTGGTCAGTTTTTATTAGGAAAGCAGGGGGATTGGCAGGAACATTGGGGATTTCACATAAAAGAAGTACTACAAAGAGAACAGGATACTGTTTCACACAAGTACATGGTACAGCAGGCACATATCAGGAATATGAAATGCTCAGGTAACATACACTCTTGGTTACTGCACAGTATCTTCTGGCCCACCAGTGGACTCCCTCCTGCGTCTCCTACTGTATTCTATGAGGAATGCAACTGGAGGAGTGAGACTTCAGAGGTGAAAGTACAGATGCTGCCCCAGGAAAGGGAACTGGTGGCTTCTGCCCCCTACTACGTGTCTCCACCTAAATGTAAGACATTATTTTGGAGGAGAGTGATCCTTTAAATCGCACTTTATTGTGACATTGGCTAGTAATACAAAATATTCAAAGGGGAAGGGGTAGTCTGTAAACTTGGGAGTGTTTCTAGGAATCATAGCCACTTGCCAGCTCCACCACAGGCAGCACATGCCTGGATTCCCACGTTACTCTATGAAGAAACACGTGAGTTCGGCAGAAGAGTGGCTGAAGTCGTGCCTGGTCCCGCAGATCCAAGTCCTCATAACACCTCTCCTCCCCCCTAACCCAAGACACAAGCTTTCGGTTTTACCTGAATTTACCGCCAACGGAGCCTCCATCTTAGTAGCAGACCTCCCAACCGGAACCCGCGGCTCTCGAGGGGCTGTCCTCGAAGATGCCTGATAAAATCTTCTGCGATAAATCGCTCTTAAAATAATACCAAAGCGGATTCTTCCGCCTATTTCTGCTGCTAAAAGAACGAGACCAACGAGTAAAGCAAACTATTTATTGCCGCTGGATATTTCCATAATCTGCTGCTGAACTTCAAGGTGACAGGACCTCCGTGGCTGTTCAAGCAAATGCCCGATAAGACCTCAGCTATACAGCCCTATCAAAACAATGTTTTTCCGTTAGTTTTAAATTTCATTGTCTGTGAGATTTGATTTTTATGGAAAATTATCTGTTCTTTTTTAACTTGTGAATATGTTTTTCCGTTAACCGTTGTGACAGGGCCGCGAGTTCTCATGGGAAATGTAGTTCCATCCTCGGTTGATACTGTACAGGTTAGCCGTCTTCGGACTACCTTTCCCATCCGCCACTGCAGGAAGCCTCCTGTTTGTTTAGCTGGAACTTACGTGCACTTTATAATCACACCACTGTCATTTAAATAGAAGTTCTGACTGACTAGAGTGATCTCTGCCCGTTTAGGAAAGGGTTTGCTAAGGCTAGCCAAAGTTATTGAACTGCTGCACGCAAAGCACGCCGGGATTATAGTCCAAACCGTGAAGTCAGGGTTTAGTCTGACAGGAGGCTGGACTACGTTTCCCGTCATTACCCGCCCGCCATGCTACGGCCTCGTTCTCCCTCCCTGGCGTCTTGCACATGCGTACTTCACGCCCCCTCCCCTCAGCTGCCAGAACAGAGTATCTCACCCCCTCCTCCAATGTAAGATGGTGGTGGCCGTCTGGTGGTGAAGAATCTCCCCAGCACAAGAGCAGACGAGCCCCTTGGACTTCCAAGTGACACAGCTCGCCCCCAACCGGGGAAGACGGGAGTATTATTTGCCCCCCCAAACACACAGTGCCAGAGAGGAGGAGGAGCCGCCGGTCCGCCCCCTGCCGCGCGCCATTACCAGCCCAACACTGGAGAGAGAGCGGCGCGAGGGTAAGAGGGGAGGAGGAGGAGAGGGGTGACTGTCACTTGGATAGCCCGGCCGGGAGGGTAGG
This sequence comes from Staurois parvus, assembly GCF_062004578.1. Classification (NCBI taxonomy): domain Eukaryota; kingdom Metazoa; phylum Chordata; class Amphibia; order Anura; family Ranidae; genus Staurois; species Staurois parvus. The sequence continues at coordinate 3,181,734 of NW_028318045.1, read as the reverse complement.
GGAGGTCTGACCGGGTCACGTGCGGCCTCCACTCTACACACCGGGCCTCACCCGTCCCGTGCACAGCCTCCAGTCTTCTCACAGGGCCTCACCCACCCCAACACACAGCCACAGGGAGCTCTGCAGGCCTCACCAGGGTCCCCACAGGCCTCACCCACCTCATACATGGCTCATGGGGCCTCTAAACCTCAGCTCTTCCCTCAGGCCCTGCACTGTTATCACCACTGACATGGGCAGCCTCACCCTGAGCATGGGCAGCCTCTCATCATCTTCTACAGCTGACTCTGATCAGACAGCCCCTGGTCTCACCACACTCTTCACCCTGGTCATGGACAACTGCTATTCTCCCTACAGGCCTCACCCTGATCATAGGCAGCCTCCATTCCCACCACAAATGCCATTCTGATTATAGGCAGCCTCCATTCCCACCACAAATGCCATTCTGATTATAGGCAGCCTCCATTCCCACCACAAATGTCATTCTGATTATAGGCAGCCTCCATTCCCACCACAAATGTCATTCTGATTATAGGCAGCCTCCATTCCCACCACAAATGTCCTTCTGATCATAGGCAGCCTCCATTCCCACCACAAATGTCCTTCTGATCATAGGCAGCCTCCATTCCCACCACAAATGTCCTTCTGATCATAGGCAGCCTCCATTCCCACCACAAATGTCCTTCTGATCATAGGCAGCCTCCATTCCCATCACAAATGTCCTTCTGATTATAGGCAGCCTCCATTCCCACCACAAATGTCCTTCTGATTATAGGCAGCCTCCATTCCCACCACAAATGTCCTTCTGATCATAGGCAGCCTCCATTCCCACCACAAATGTCCTTCTGATCATAGGCAGCCTCCATTCCCACCACAAATGTCCTTCTGATCATAGGCAGCCTCCATTCCCACCACAAATGTCCTTCTGATCATAGGCAGCCTCCATTCCCACCACAAATGTCCTTCTGATTATAGGCAGCCTCCATTCCCACCACAAATGTCCTTCTGATTATAGGCAGCCTCCATTCCCACCACAAATGTCCTTCTGATTATAGGCAGCCTCCATTCCCACCACAAATGTCCTTCTGATTATAGGCAGCCTCCATTCCCACCACAAATGTCATTCTGATTATAGGCAGCCTCCATTCCCACCACAAATGTCATTCTGATTATAGGCAGCCTCCATTCACCCTACACGCCCCCCCCCCGATCATGGGCAGCCTCTAATCCTGACCATGATCACAGGCATTCTCCCTACAGGCCTCACCCTGATCATAGACAGCCTCCATTCCCACCACAAGTGTCATTCTGAATATAGACAGTCTCCATTTACCCTACATGCATCCCCCTGGTCGGCCTTCAATCTTCCTCTACACATGACTCTGATCATAGGCATCCTTCCTACAGGCCTCTCCATGGTCACAGGCAACCTCCATTCACACCACAAATGTCATTCTGATCATACACAGCCTCTGTACACCCTACAGGCTTCACCCTGATCAGAGTCCGCCTCCATTCCCACCATAAATGCCATCCGGATAATAGACAACCTCTGTTCACTCTACAGGCCTCTTCCTGATCATAGGCAGCCTCCTTTCCCACCAAAAATTAATTCTGATCATACACAGCCTTCGTTAACCATATGCTCTACAGGCCTCATCCTGATCATAGGCAGCCTCCATTCCCACCACAAATGTAATCCTAATCTTACAAAGCCTCCGTACACCCTACAGGCTTCACCCTGATCAGAGTCAGCCTCCATTCCCACCATAAATGCCATTCTGATCATAGGCAGCCTCCATTCACTCTATAGGCCTCACCCTGATCAGAGTCAGCCTCCATTCCCACCATAAATGCCATTCTGATCATAGGCAGCCTCCATTCACTCTATAGGCCTCACCCTGATCATAGGCAGCTTCCATTTACCTTACAGGCCTCACTCTGAGCATATACATTCTCTGTTCTCCCCAGAGACCTTACCCTGGTAATGGGCAGTCTCTAATCCTCCTCCACACCTGACCCTGATCTGAAGTTCTGCACAGGCCCGTGTAGTGATCTGCAGCAGCCTCTAGCATCGAACAAACTTCCCCAAATCATGGGCAGCCTCCAGAACCAACCCCACCCCGAATCATCGGGAGATTTCACAAAAAAAACATACAATATCACTTGACTTGAAAAGTGCTGTATCCATAGCAACCAACAGTCTGCCCACCTTGGCAGTTGATTCTGATTGGTTTCTATGAGCAATACTTTGCATTGAGTACTTTGTTCCTTTTTAAAACGTAATCTAACCATACACATAACACTGACAGTTCAAAGCTGTGTCATGAGGACCTACCTCAACTTTTCATTCCAGTCAGGCGGGCCCTTGACCTGTAAAGTTGTTGGTAGAGCTAAAGAGATTTTATGTTCTGATTGTAATGTGTGGGGTGAGCTTTAGTCTTCCTACAGACATCACCCTGATCATGACTAGACTTGGCCTAAAACAGGGGTCTCCAAGCTATGGCCCTCCAGGTGTAGTACTTCAGCAGCTGGAGGGCCATGGTTTGAAGACCCCTGGCCTAAAACAACAGAGTAAAGCAGCAACTGAAAAGTGCCGTATCCATAGCAACTAGTGTTTTGCCTAATGGTCTGACTTTGTTAAAGTGGTTGTAAACCTCAGACATGAAATATGAACAAAGCAAATCCCACTGTGGTGTGTACTTGTCTCTATCCAGAGCACTAAGTGTCATTTCTGTCTGTTGCCTCGTTCTGCTATCTGTATGAATCACTTTTGACAGGTTTTCCTGACACCAAGAGAAAAAAAGTGACAGGGAAGGGAGCTCCAGCACACAACCTGTGATTGACAGCCTCTGCTCTTTTCCTGTGTGGAGGGGGGTGTGTCCCTTCCTTCAATCAGCTCTCCGAACTATCCTCCCTGAGCTCTGCAAAGAGTGACTTCAGCTCTGTGTTTTGATACCGCAGACAAGCTTTATAAATCCTGGATTTGAACAGATGTAGAGAAAGAGATACAACTTATGTAGGAGGATTTGTTTCATCTGTGTGCCACCTGAGGCCAGTCACTGTACTGGATATATGTAAGGGTTTACAACCACTTTTAATTATAAAGTGGAGCTAAACTATTTATTTCAGGTGCTTATATAGCGCCATCAATTTACGCAGCGCTTTACATATATATTGTACATTCACATCAGTCCCTAACCTTCAAGGGGCGTACAATCTAAGGTCCCTAACTTACATTCATACATACACATACTGGGGCCAATTTAGACAGGAACTAATTAACCTACCAGCATGTCTTTGGAGTGTGAGAGGAAACCAGAGTACCCGGAGGAAACCCACGCAGGCACAGGGAGAACATGCAAACTCCAGGCAGGAGGTGCTGTGGCTGGGATTCAAACCAACGACCCTAATACTGCCAGACGGAAGTGCTAACCATTTATCCACTGTGCTGCCCATATAACTGTTTCTTAGAACGGTTACTTTCAAGGCATATCATGAATAACTGTCACATTTGCTTGTCCTCTCAGCTGAACTGTCAAGTCATCAAATGGCTGGTGTGATAGCTGATCACGTGTGCTGCACCTTGACAACTGCAATCAGAGGCTATGATGTTTGCTCTGTACTTTGCATGGTGCACCTTACTCATACCTTGCAGGCCTTATACTGATAAAACATTGCTTCCAGATCTCATCCTGCCTGCCCATAACCTCAAATCTTCACATAGGCCTCATCCTCTGTCACAGTGATAATGTTCCCCAAAGACTCTACCTGCAAGGTATTTAGCCTCCTGGCCTCCCCTTCCCTTTACAGTCTTGGGCCTCATTGTTGGCCTTCTCTTTCTGTACAGGATTTTGGGGTTTAGCCTGTTTATTTGTAACTTCCAGGGCTGAGCCGCCCCCCCCCCCCCCCCCCCACAACCAGTTCACCCTTCAGTAGGGCTTGATACTTTTAATTCTAAAGATTGGTATGATCACTCCAGATGACAGTTGATTGCAGTGTATCTATGGTCAAAATGTAGAATATATTAATATTGTAGGGATATTAAACCCTAAACCAAAAATGTAATGTGGTGCAGCTTACCAATCACTAGATGTGGTGGCTGCATTAGTTTTCCTTATGTAGACTTTTTTCACTTGGTGATCTGGCAAGTAACATGTCTTATGTTAGAGTATCCCCCATCTGGATGGAGCACAGCGGGCACCTTTGGACAGCACCATTGTCTGGGGAGGGGAGTGTTAGATGTATTAGCAGATTTAGATACACTAACAAATTGAAGCTAAATTCTGTAAGCATTTGCAGCAAACCGTTTTCTCTCCTTTTGAGTTAAAGGTTTTCCTTAAAGCTGTCCATTGTAATCACCCCTGTCAGTGATGAAGTGCAGGATATGAGGAAAAAAAATCTATCCTCACCTATGTAGCCGCAGCATTAGTGTAATGCAGCAGCTGTCCCATGCCAGCTCTAAGGCTGAGAACTGAGTGCTCACGTAACCACTGATCACTCAGTTCTCGGTCTTCAGTGAGCAGAGCGTGACCTGGCACTCTGCTCCTCCAGCACCAACTGGAGTGTGGGGCTGTGGAGGGGGCAGCAGTAGCTGGCTCAGGCTCTCAGCAACTCACGGAGAGGCTGAGCCAGCTGACAGGCATCTTGGTGGATCTCTCCTGAGCCTTGAGTGGCTCAGTGTCATCAGCTGATGGAGAGCTTTATAATCCAAAAAATTGCAAAATACCCTATTTTAAGTATGTGCCCAGCTCAGTGAAAGTTATCTAATACACTCATATATTATAAACGTGTAAAGTAAGAGCTCTCATTACTTGTATATGACAGAGGGCTTTAGCCTGCTGTCAGCGAAATCTGGGTCACAGGAGTGCAGAAAGCAGCGCATTCCTGTGACCCAGAAGAGAAGTATGGCCATAGATCTCTTAAATGGTTTGTTTTATCCCACTTACTGCTACATCTGCAGGACAGCTTGTTGAGAAATAACTGACTTGCTGGCAGGATCACCACGTGAAAAAAAAGTCTATAAAAGAAAACGAATGCAACCATCACATCTAAGAGTTGGTAAGCTGGAATATAGCTGTATAGTGGAATTATAGTAATATAAGTTTGAAAACTTTTTTGAAGAATTAAAGTGGTAGTAAACTTTTTTTTTTTTACATTTGTACTTACAGTTTAGCTTATAATAAAGTTTACCTTTATGTAAAATGAATATCTCCTGAACGTGCACCGTTTAGGAGATATTCACTCCTTGTGAGAGCCTGCACATACTCTGAAGGAAAGGCATACCCCTGCCGTTCCTTAAGAGCACTGTGCTGTGGCCCAGCACTCCCATGCACATACGCGGGAGTGCCTTCATTGCAGCTCGGCCAGTCAGAACGCCGGAGCTCAAAAACCTGGAGGAAGACCTGGTGAAGATGGAAGCCTCTGCAGCGGAGACAGCTCGCCGCTGGAGGGATTCGTTTTAAGGCAAGTCCTTCATATTGTGCTAGTATGCAATGCTTACTAGCACATTATGACATTTCCTTGCAGGAGGATTTTTTTTCTTAAGCTGCGGTTTACTACCACTTTAACTTCCTTGAATTGTGTGATGCGAGTTCCCTATGTCTTGTGACTAGGCACTGCTGTGTCACGCATTTCACAGAGGCTGCCTTCTGAACTGAAGAGATCCTGAGAAGTTTCTGGAGGTGGAGTCATTACAGGGAAAACACCACATGTGATGTCTTAACGGCTTGAAGACAGCAGTGTACCATGAGATATGTAGTCCTGAAGAATGAAAAGTAAACCAAAGAAAAGAGCTGCAAAGCATGCATGGAATCCATTAAAGTGGTTGTAAAGTCTTTGTAACAATGTTAAAATGAAAAAATAAGCCCCTTCTGCAGGTTTAAGTCCTAATATACTAGTAGATTATGACAAACGGAGTGCTCCAGCACAGACCTGTCATGGCTCTCCTAGTGCTTCCGTCTTCACCTGGTCTTCCTTCCTGCTTGAATGGCTGGTCTGAGTTGATTTCACACAGGCACACTGAGCAGGCTGTAAATGTGGTCTGAGCTGTGCATGTGCAGCTGAGATCACATTACCCACTGAAAGGCAGAGGGGACATTTATGATAGAAGTGTCTCTGCTGTTATAAAAACCTAGCCTATCCGCGATCTTTGCTGTTCTTAAAGTGATATTAAAGGCAATTTAACAAAAAAAAAAGTGTTCTACTTACCTGCTCTGTGCAGTGGTTTTCCACAGAGCAGCCCCAGTCCTACTCTTCTCTGGTCCTCTGGCATTCCTAGCCCCTCCCTCCCTCCTTCCAAGTGCCCCCACAGCAAGCAGCTTGCTATGGGGGTACCCAAGCAGGCTCGCTCCTGAGCCTCTGTTCTGCATGTCCATTTACACAGAGCTGCGCATCGGCCCTGCCCAATTTTTCTTTATTGGCGTATTGGCTGTGATTGACAGCAGCAGGAGCCAGTAGCTCCCAGTGCTGTCTCAGCTGATGAGGGAGAATCCCAGAGAACCAAGGCTCTCATGCACATTGCTGAATTGTGATGGTGCTCAGGTAAGTATTTGGGGGGGGCATGAAGGTAAAAAAAAACCTTGAACCCTTACAACCACTTGAAGGAGATGGCCAGCAGACGGGCAGCACTCACAATGTGAGGCGTAAGCTTACAGTGGTTTGTTAAAAACTATTGTTTGTATTGCTATTACAGTGTCATATAAAATGAACGTGTATGCTGTGACTTTAGATCCCCCTTTTACAGGCATCTGGCACAATCGTAATAATGAGCTCAGTACACATTTTGTTCTACAGTACCAATCCCTGATGAAAGGGAACCTTTTTCAACCTCAAGAGTTGAGTCAGAATAAAATTGAATTTGGACTATATACACGCTGCCTTGTCCAATCAGAGAAAGCTAGAGAAAAAAAAATCAAAGGTGTTCTGTGAATGACGGAATGCCCTGTGGTCACTATATAAAAGGGATGCTGCTTGGCACAGGGCCCAGGAGATATTGGCAACTGCTGTAGTGATTGTTCCCTTCTACAGCGGTACCTCAGGTATGAAAAATTCATACTTGCATGGGTAACTATGCAATAAGGATCATACCTGGAATTGAGCTTTAAAAAGTATTTGCACAACTTTATTGTGGGGGGAATTTGCAGTATGAGAAGCGTTTAGTTTTACTTTAATAATGCTTGCTTTTGTGATTTCTTAGATCCCTTCATCCTTCTGTTTACAATTCTGCAGAGTTGTATAATGCATGAATAAGGGGTCTAAGGCATCTGGAAAGTTTGCATCTTTAATAACTGAAAGGGAAACTCTGGAGGAGAAGAGAATCCCTGTTAGGTGAACGTCCGCTCTAAGTTATCCAATAACAGTTGCCGCTGAAACTCCAGCCTTACATTCTCCCTTTCATATATCCCGAAAGTCTTATGACCACTTCAACACAACTTACAGTAACTGCAAATAGTTCTGTCCTGTTCCCCTGGCTGTATGAATGAGAATGTAATCAGCTCCTGAGTTTGGGAGGAGACACTTGTTCAAGGCTGTCCCAAAATGGCAAAGTGGGTTCTGTGGGATGACTTCTTCACACTCAGAGGTGACAGGGAGCACCAGCAGGGACTATGACACATGCTAACTGCTCTTATATTTAACATGGCTTGTGTGTGTGTGATTTACAAGTGGCTGTTGCATTCTTTTTAGATTCCCTATTGAAACATTGATGTCTGTAGTTTACTTTCCTGATCTCTAGTTAGGTGTTAACAGATCTTGGCTTTTTTACATTTTTTTTTTTTTTTTTTTTTAATTGCATTAAAAAGTTTTTGCTTATTGTAATACCGTTCTGCATTTCAGAAGATACATGTCATCAGCTGCTGAGCTTTCTATCACTCCATGTGTTGATATTTTTGTGTCCATTAATATTTCAGAGTATGTATAGAAAAGTTAGTGAATATAAATTTTCCCCTGTACTGACAATTTTCTGTGTGGGTTTCGGCTTTCGGTTAATGTCATTGTGGGGAAACCATCTATATTTTGTTTGTGTTGTGCAGCTGAAACCAGCTAATCTAGTAATTGACAGTTGTATGTTTTGGGGCTCCATTTTCAAGCATTGTTTTCAGATCTTTTTCTTTGAATGTTGTATTCATTGGTCTGCACAGAGATGCAGAATGTTGATGTTCTATGACTTGTCATGGTTCAGAGTCTGTTACTAAAGAATATCTATAGCCAAAACTTTTTACACTTTATTTTTTTTTTCCTTTTTTGGGATGTAGTGGGGAATAGCTGTAAAATCTGACTTGGGTTCTAACCAATCTGGGGCCCCATTACAGATTTCCCCCCTTTTTTTCCTGTCTTGGGTCCTCTTCACATGGGTGCTATCCATTCTGATCAACGGGAGCTATGAAAAGATCCCTTGCTGAACGCGAACATTTTTTTTTTTTTTTTTTTACTTTGTGTTCTGTTTTCTGCTGCATTTAAAAACCAGAGCTTTCTGGACCCTTGTTAGATCAGTGGGCTGCTGGATGTAAATGGCGTCTGTTTTAGTGATGTACCGATATATCGGCCGCCAAAAATTATCCTCCAAAAATAGGGTTATTGCGTTTTGCTGATGGGGGAAAAAAAAAGGTGCCAATGTCTTGGAGAAATCCACCTTTCATAACATGTTACACCCATATTCAGGGTGTAACGTGATGGAAGGACCGGACCCCACAACCTATCCAACACCCCCCATTACAGCTAGCGTGGAATCTTCTGCTTTGTTGCCCATGTCTATCGGCAGATCCTATTAGAAAAGCCTTCTACTTTGTCTGAGAGGCTTATTTCCAAGGCCAAGAGAAAACTTGCTTAGCTCTTTGTAAGTATTGACCTGATCTTGTACAAGACTTTTATTGAGTTTTTCCAGCACATTTGAGCATCACCAGCATGAGGAAGGTAAATTTAGGTAACTTATGGTTCCTGCTCTATAATGCACCTTTTGCATTACTTAGGAGACCTGAACTGTGAAAGCTGTGTCCAGAAGAGCAAAGACCTAGTCTTCAGTATTGACTGTCTTCCCTGCAGCTATTCTTTTCCCCGCTATTGCCTTAACTGTATCTTGTTCCATACTGTTCCTTTGTGTGGCTGCAGCCATCATGGTAGAGTAGCAAGGATTTGATCACTTATGCCAGAGTTTTGCCCCTGATGACCATTGATCTAATAACTGGTGGGATAGGGGTTAAGAATCGTAAGGAGAGGCTAAGTAAGCACAGATTCAAGAAGCGGCAGGAGAAGTAGAGGAGCACAGATTCAAGAAGCAGCAGGAGAGGTAGAGGAGCACAGATTCAAGAAGCAGCAGGAGAGGTAGAGGAGCACAGATTCAAGAAGCAGCAGGAGAGGTAGAGGAGCACAGATTCAAGAAGCAGCAGGAGAGGTAGAGGAGCACAGATTCAAGAAGCAGCAGGAGAGGTAGAGGAGCACAGATTCAAGAAGCAGCAGGAGAGGTAGAGGAGCACAGATTCAAGAAGCAGCAGGAGAGGTAGAGGAGCACAGATTCAAGAAGCAGCAGGAGAGGTAGAGGAGCACAGATCTATGGAATGCATGAAGGAGAAGTGGGTAGATCTTTGTACTGCATTTCCTCAGAGTAAAGCTTTTCACCATGGAGAATGGTGAGCTGCACAGTAGTGGACTCACCAAAGCTCACTCCATATCTGGTGTAACTAGCAGAGGCAGAAGAACCTCAGATGATCTCCCACTGCAGATAATTCATATAGGAGGCTCAGAGCACAGGAATGGTCCTGCCGTTTTCAGGAAAAAAGGTGAACTTTCCAGGGTATTGCTGAGGCACAATAAATTAGTTCTCAACACAAGTTTTTTTTTTTTTTTTTGCATTAAAACACTTACCCCAAACACTTAACAGAGTGTTCTCTCAATCCAGCTCTGTGCCCATCTGTAGCTCTTTTCCCCTCTCTTTCTGCTCTTGGCTCCTGCTGCTGTCAGTCAAATCCTTTGAGCATGGGGTGTGGCTGGGCTGCTCTGTGTGTCTCTATGGATGCACACAGTTGGCTTGGGAGCGTGCCCTCAGCACACTGTGTGCTATGGGGGCACTTAGAGAAAAGGAGGAGACACAGTGCCAGCAGGGGAACAAAAGGTAAGGGACTGTTCTGTGCAATATCCTTGCAAAAAGCTACTAAATATAACCTCTTTTTTGCCTTAATGAAAAAAAAGTGACTTGAATATCACAGAGATCTGTGAATGAATGAACCAGCTATTAGTCTAAAAGTTGTCTTTTTAAATGGATCAAAAGTGCAGTGATAAATGCACTCCTGGGTCACTGACAAATAATCCAGTTCCTTAACGGAAAGGCTGTAACTCCATACTGGCAGATAGCTAACAGTATGTGGGAGCATTTGCGTGTGTGTGCGTGCACGTGACTTTGTCCCCTATGTGATGGAAAAAAAAAAAGGTTATTTTTGTTTTTTTTAAAAAATGTAAAAAATTAATGTTACACCCAAGCACATACCATCCCTCCCAAAAAAATATTGAGGCCCCCACATGTACGCACGTACAAACCGAAAAGCACACCCTGGGGCGCCTACGCATGAAACCGTCAATTGTGATACTTATGTCACATATCGCCACACACGGAAGGATGAGAGCGATAATTCTAGCAGCAGACCTCCTCCGTACACTATATTGCTGACTTTTAAGGACCTTTAAAAGTGTTGACCTATAGAAAATATAGGGTACTAAAGTTTGTCACCATTTCACGAGCGCGCATAAATTTAAGGGTTGACAAGTTGAATATCTATTTACTCGCTGCAACCTCATCTTTTATATTTTACAAAAAAATAGTTTTTGTGCCCTAAACTTAACTTGCTTGTACTTTTGACTAAAATTTTGTGGTAAAATCATGCAACATAAAAATTGGAACTACCACTATTTTATTCTCTAGCGTCTCTGCTTTCAGGACATATATAATGTTTGGGGGTTTTATGTAATCTTCAGGCCTAAAATTATTTTTTAAACGAAAAAGATGCAAAAATGGCTCTGGCAGTGAAAGATATAAAGTTTAAGCCCTGCCCCCCCCCCCCCCCTTCCCGACAAGCAGCCAATCAGTGCTAATTACACTGCAAGGTCTCTCCTCCCTGCTAGTCCCCGGGTGCGGTGCTGGAGGAAGGAGGAGATAAACAGTGCAATGTTAAAAATATTACACGTTTAAGTCGCTATAAAGCCCCTTTTGTTTTTAAAAGCCCCAGACATTACTAAAATCACCTCCAATTTAAATATGGTTTTGGTTAACAAAAAAAAATTGAGGACAAGTAGATTGCAATGAGGGACAAGTAGATTGGGGCCCCAATTTAGTCCCTGGACAAGTAGTTTTTAAAAAAATGTCCACACCCCTGCTTGTGTCCTGACCAATGCTCCAGTTCCTGTTGCAGAGAAACACCCCCATAACAGGATATTACCACCTCCATGCTTTACTGTAGGAATGGTGTTATCTGGATGGTGAGCTGTATTGGATTTCTGCCATTCATATTGTATAGTGTTGAGGCCAAATAATTACATTTTAGTCTCATCTGATCATAACACCTTTTTTTCCATGTAGCCGTTGAATCTTCAAGGTGCGTTTTGACAAAGCTCAGTCGGACTCGTGACTGCATGTTGCCTTTCTTGAGGAGTGTCTTTTTTTTTTTTTTTTTTTTTTTTGCAGTCCTCCCATACAAGCCACGTTTGTAGAGAATTTGTGATATTGTTGTCACGTGCACACAATGGGCACTCTTTGTCATAAATTCCTGCAACTGCTTCAGAGTAGCTTTAGACCTCTTGGTAGCGCCTCTGACCAGTTTCCTCCTGGCTCTTTCATCCAGTTTGGAGCGACATCCTGATCCAGGGAAAAGCAGAGGGACTGGCAGGAACACCAGGGATTTCACACAAAGGAAGCAATACAAAGAGAATGGGAATCTTTTTCATACAAGTACATGGCACTTATCAGGAATATGAAATGTTGGGTTTACATATTCTTTCAGCGCCAGAAGTGACTTTTTTTGTTTGTTGTTTTGTGTTTATTTTTTTTTTTTAAGAACAAACTGTTAGCAAGCTTTAGCATTGCTTGATTTTTGCTGAAAGCATTTAAAGCTGCAGCCACATTAAAGCCTAAGTTAGTTAAAATTAAAACAGAAAATCAGCACAAGGGATATAACTTAGTCAGTATAATTGTATCCCCTGTACTGATTCATCTTCTGTTAGAAATCCTCCTCTGATTACAGGAGTTTAAAAAATGTTGACACAGGCACAGTTTTTTTGGCCATTAGGAACATATTCTTGGTGCTCATTTCTAGCTCCTCGTTTCTAGGAGTAAGGCTTATTTAACCACTTCCTGTCCACCCTATAGCAGAAATACTGCTACAGGGCGGCACGGGTGCGCAAAATCACATACATATATATATATAATTTATTTCCAGGTAGGGGAGCGTGCGTCCTACCCATGCTGCCAGCCGTGGCTGTCAATCACTGGTTCCCAGCCGGTATTTACTCACCGGCGCCAGTGATTTCTGAAGATCTCCGACAGGGAGGACGACTGTTTTGTTTACTAAGTTCTCCCTATCAGCTCGGGCACACTGCTCTGGATGGCCATTGCAGTGAAACACACTAATACAGCTCCCTAGTAAAACACTCCCTGCACACAGTTAACCCTTTGATTGCCCCTCATGTTAACCCCTTACTGTCCAGTGCCATTAGTACAGTGTGTTTTTGTTTTTTTGTTTTTTTAGCACTGATCACTGTATTGATGTCACTGCGGATGTCAGTGACACCAAGTCAGTTCCCGCCAGTATCAGAATGTCCGCCGCAGTCCCACTATAAGTCGCTGATTGCCGCCATTACTAGTACAAATTTAAAAAAATTCAGTATATATACCGCCATTTGTAGCCGCTATAACTTTCACGTAAACCAATTAATTTACACGTATTGGGATTTTTTTTTTTTTTTTTTTTTTAGCAAAGACATGTAGCAGAATACATTTTGGTGTAAATTTGATAAAATTTGATTTAAAAAAAAAAAAAAATTTACAGGACATGTTTAATAGCAAAAAATCAAAAATGTTTTTTTTCTCAAAATTGTCAGTCTTTATTTTTCTTATATATAGCACAAAAAATAAAAAACACAATCAAATACCACTGAATGAAAGCTCAATTCAGGGGGAAAAAAAGGATGTAAATTTTATTTTGGGTGCAGCGTTTCATGACTGTGCAATTGTCAGTTAAAGTAACACAGAGCCGTAACACAAAAAATGGCCTGGTGAGGGGGGGGGGGTAAATCCTCAGGGGGGCAAGTGGTTAAAGTAGAACTGTACATGAAAAGTCAGCAACCAGCAAAACCCTCAGAGGAGAATGCTCTTCAAAATAATGCTAGGGAGAACACTCCATGGGCTTAAAGTATACCTGTCTTAAAATATATAGGTTGCAATTGTTGACTACCTTTGATAATACTTTCGGTCATGTTTTGAAGGTTCTCATATATCTGGGTCATGGTTTACCTAGCAGCTGTTTGTCCCATTCAACTGGACTTGTTTTGTAATGTTAATGACTTTAGTAGCCACTTCTTCTGTTCTGATGAGTGTCAGGAAAATTCCCCAGCATTAATATCCACACAAGTAGCACCAACACCTTCACCCAGTTACCATTTCAGAAAGAAACACCAAAGTTTAGAAGTGTTACGATCGTCATGTTAAAGTGTTACAAAACCCAGGACCCTGCATTCACTATATCCAGTTTCCCACAGAACATGGAAATGCAATTATTTTAGTAATTATAAACTGCTAAATACCTTTTCTCATAAGCAGTCAGAGCAGTCTTGTGACTTCTATCAGCGTCCAGCAGAGCACTGGTTAAAGCTTGTAGGACAATTTTTCATTCTCACCTGATTTTCCTATGAAGCTACATAACCCCTCTGGACAGCATTGATTGGCCCTGTGCTGATCACATGCACTTTCCCAAGGGAAAAAAAAACCCACTAGCAATACACAGCAAACTGAGCATGTGCAGAATGGCTACAGTTCAGTCTCTCATCAGGTGGACATTTGAACAACAAAATAAAACTGCCTTATTACACAGTGCTGAGAATTAACCCCTTACTGTAGTGGGTTTAGTAACACTCTAAATCTGTCGGTGAAGGTTCTCCTTTATCCATGTCATAGTATAGGTGGTAGAAGTTAGTCACATTTAACTGGACTTGTTCTGTAATGCTGACTCTTGCTTCAGTGCTTTAAACCCCAAAGATACCCCCTTCCACCTTTCTTACTATCGGCTGTCCATATCTCACATGCATACATATAACTACTAGAACAAATTAGCCTACTAGCATGTCTTGGTGTGTGGGAAGTTACAGGAGTACACAGGGGAATCCCATGCAAGCATAGAGATGTACAAAATAAATAAATAAAAAAAAACCCTAATAAAATTGCTTTTTTTTTTTTTTTTTATTGCATAAACTGCTGTTGCATGACACTGCAGTCCTGAGTCTCCTTTTCCTCACCTTTTCAGTTACCTTTTCAGGTTTGTACTTGTACATCCTGCATGAGGTAGAGACACTTCCTATTAGCTGTCCAGTGGCAGGGTCCTCCTAGGAGCCAGAAAAGGCGTGACATCACAAGGTGACTGTTGGGGACAGGCCAGCAAGTAAGCATCTGCAGTACTGGATTAGTAGTTCCCCATACCCAGAAGTGGTAACCAGGGACCTGAAATGAGGATTTAGGTGCGTGTAACTTGCTTCACAAGACCAGAGCATCAACTAGTTACAGGATTGGTTAGATCAGGCCTTTCAACCTACGGCCCATGATGGCTATGAATGTGGTCCTGCACAAATTCATGAACTTACGTAACCTCTTCAGCTCCAGAAGATCTTACCCCCTTCGTGACCAGGCCATTTTTTGCTATAACGCACTGAGCTACTTTAACTGGTAATTGCACCGTCATGCAACGCCGTACCCATGCAAAATTTATATATGTAAATCATATAAATCAAAAAGTGCAGCGCTAAAAAGAGACACTAAAATATAAATATAAACAGTTCATGTGATGATTTTAAGTGACATCAGGTGCCTTCATATACTCGTATCTTTCTGGTAGTAAGGTGCTGTGGGATAAGGTGCAGAAAGAATGCACACTTACCGGAACGCACAATTTAATGAGCGTTTGTAAATATGTTTCTCCTGTGGTCATCTACTGGTCAAGGATGGTGTCTGGACTCTAATATCCTCCCTTCAGTGGTCCTGGATGTTTGTCAAGGTGGTCCAGTGTACCCTCCAGGTGATAGCCTATGGACTGCTCTGCAGTGGTAGAGGGAACTCCTTCTCCAGTGGTCAGGTGAATGACTGTGGATTGATACTCCCCAAGGGAGTCAAAGCAGAGACATCTCCATAGTGTAGTAAGTTTAGTAGTAACTTTATTAAGGTAAAACGAGGATGTGTAGAGTAAATATACAAGCGATAATATGGACTAACCGTCCAGTGTTAAAGATGGCCGCCGGAGCTCCACGATGCTCCGGCGGCGTGACGTCACGGCGTTGCTGGCTCCTCCTACGCGTTTCGTGCACACGCACGTCGTCTGGGGGGATTGGCAAATGTGCACGAAACGCGTAGGAGGAGCCAGCAACGCCGTGACGTCACGCCGCCGGAGCATCGTGGAGCTCCGGCGGCCATCTTTAACACTGGACGGTTAGTCCATATTATCGCTTGTATATTTACTCTACACATCCTCGTTTTATCTTAATAAAGTTACTACTAAACTTACTACACTATGGAGATGTCTCTGCTTTGACTCCCTTGGGGAGTATCAATCCACAGTCATTCACCTGACCACTGGAGAAGGAGTTCCCTCTACCACTGCAGAGCAGTCCATAGGCTATCACCTGGAGGGTACACTGGACCACCTTGACAAACATCCAGGACCACTGAAGGGAGGATATTAGAGTCCAGACACCATCCTTGACCAGTAGATGACCACAGGAGAAACATATTTACAAACGCTCATTAAATTGTGCGTTGCGGTAAGTGTGCATTCTTTCTGCACCTTATCCCACAGCACCTTACTACCAGAAAGATACGAGTATATGAAGGCACCTGATGTCACTTAAAATCATCACATGAACTGTTTATTTATATTTTAGTGTTTCTTTTTAGCGCTGCACTTTTTGATTTATATGGTTTTGGAGGTTTTTATGGTTACCTAGTGTACAGCTGCTATATTGTCTTTTCAGGTGCGCTCGCACATATTTCTTATACTGTTTATATATGTAAATGTTTTGGGTTTTTTTTTTCACACAAATAGAGCTTTTTTATGGTGGTATTTGCTCACCGCTGGGTTTTTTATAATGGGGCTGAAGGAGTATGGTGAGCAGTCTGCCACTGATATCACTAGTGACATTGTTCAGTGATAATACTATACACTGTCGCTGTACTAATGACACTGGCTGGGAAGGGGTTAATATCTAGGGCGATCAAGGGGTTAAATGTGTGCCTAATGTGTGTAAAGTGTGCTTCCTTTAGTGAATAATCTATCTGGGCGGGCGCTGTAGGCAAAGCGATGTACGTGTACGTCACTGCCTAAATTCGGACATGCATGTGTTCAAAGCAGGGATGACAGATCACTACCTATGTACAGAGCTCAGTGTTGAATGTCAACACATAGCTCTGGGCTGTGATTGTACACAGCCGATCAGCAGGTCCCGGCCATGAATCATTGACCGGGACTTGCTGACAGACACCCGCTGTGTACAATCACAGTGGGCGCCAATGGGGGGGGGCGCACACGTGCCTGGATTTAGGCAGCGATGTACCGTACATCCCTTTGCCTACAGCGGCCACCCATCTGCAGTACATTACAGGTGGGTGGTCATTAAGAGGTTACTTTTTTATTTTTTTTTTTTTTTTTTGTGGTGGGGTGGTTTTTGTAAAAATGTGTGTACACTTAGCGAACACATGCGGCTGAAGAAAAATTTGACAGTGTCTCTTTACTGTACTTTTATACGTTTTTTATGGTTTTTTGTTTTTTTTTCTTCCAAAGCAAAATCTCCCACTCTTCACAATCACGCCTTATTCGTGTCATCAGTTTTTGCAGCACCGTCATTTTGTGAGCAACTAATGCACAACTAAGTGCACAAGGGCAAAATCTGAGCTAAATTATCTGATGAGCACTTTGAGAGTTGCTACTATATCTAGCACAGCCTTTCTCAACCAGGGTGCCTTGAGGTTTCTTTCTTCAGGGGTGCCTTGGCAAAATGTCTAAAAACTACCTAAAACATGTATGCAAGCCTGCCTTTTAGTTACACAAAGCCACAGGTTTTCACTGTGCACCATTACGACCTTCTAGCTGCCGGCGTCCTGACAACCAATGGCATCAGTTGATAAGGAGGATGTCAGCTGCCTGCACAGCATCCTAGTTTGACCCTCCCCTGCCCCTCTCCATCAGTGATGGAGAAAAGCTGAGGGAGAAGAGAAACATTGGAATACTAGTCAGTACCAGTGTGCAAAAGTGTGTTTGCTTTGGAAGAATAAATCACCTCTAGCGCTGGGTGTCTTGCATGTGTGGATGTTGCTGTGTTTTATTAGAATAGTTTTTCACATTTTAGAATGGGGTGCCTCGGGACTATCCATAATTTTAAAGGGTGCCTTGACTGAGAAAAGGTTGAGAAACCCTAATCTAGCAAACCAGATATTGATTATTTTAATCAAAAAAATATTACAAAAGAAATTAAGTTTTATTACTCATCTCTATCAGTGATTGTAACTTGTGACCTGCCCAAATTTTTCTTCTCATCAGCTATCCTTATTGTTAGTGTATTTTATGCATGGCCCAAATCCTCTTCTTCCAGTGTGGGCCAGGAAAGTCAAAAGGTTAGAAACCCCTGGAATAAAGGGTGGAGGATCACATTTTTCCTGCATTAAAAATATACGGTATCATACAGTAGTGAGTACACGCCTCACATTTTTGTAAATATATTATATCTTTTCATGTGACAACACTGAAGAAATGACACTTTGCTACAATGTAGTGAGTATACAGCTTGTATAACAGTGTAAATTTGCTGTCCTCAAAATAACTCAACACACAACCATTAATGTCTAAACAGCTGGCATCAAAAGTGAGTACACCCCTAAGTGAAAATGTCCAATTGGGCCCAATTAGCCATTTTCCCTTCCTGGTGTCATGTGACTTGTTAGTGTGAATGGGGAGCAGGTGTGTGAAATTTAAATTTGGTGTGCTGTCATTCTCACTCTCTCATACTGGTCACTGGAAGTTCAGCATGGCACCTCATGGCAAATCTCTCTATGTAGAGCAACAAATCTTTTTTTTTTTTTTTTTCTGATCCTCAGAAAGATGGCCTAGGCTATAAGAAGATTGCCAAGATTCTGAAACTGAGCTGCAGCATGATGGCCAAGACCATACAGCAGTTTAACAGGACATGTTCCACTCGGAACAGGCCTCGCCATGGTCGACCCAAAGAAGTTGAGTGCATGTGTTCAACGTCATATCCAGAGGTTGTCTTTGGGAAATGTATGAGTGCTGCCAGCATTGCTGCAGAGGTTGAAGGGGTGGGGGGGTCAGCCTGTCAGTGCTCAGACCATACGCCGCACACTACATCAAATTGGTCTGCATGGCTGTCGTCCCAGAAGGAAGCCTCTTTTAAAGATGATGCACAAGAAAGCCCGCAAACAGTTTACTGAAGACAAGCAGACTAAGGATATGGATTACTAGAACAATGTCCTGTGGTCTGATGAGACCAAGATTAACTGATTTGGTTCAGATGGTGTCAAGCATGTGTGGCGGCAACCAGGTGAGGAGTACAAAGACAAGTGTGTCTTGCCTACAGTCAAGCATGGTGGTAGGAGTGTCATGGTCTGAGGCTGCATGAGTGCTGCCGGCACTGGGGAGCTACAGTTCATTGAGGGAACCATAAATGCCAACATGTACTGTGACATATTGAAGCAGAGCATGATCCCCTCCCTTCAGCGACTGGGTTGTAGGGCAATATTCCAACATAACGACCCCAAACACACCTCCAAGACAACTGCTGTTTTCCTTAAGAAGCTGAGGGTAAAGGTGATGGACTGGCCAAGCATGTCTACAGACCTAAACCCTATTGAGCATCTGTGGGGCATCCTCAAACAGAAGGTGGAAAAACGCAAGGTCTCTAACATCCACCAGCTCCGTGATATCGTCGTGGAGGAGTGGAAGAGGACTCCAGTGGCAACCTGTGAACCTCTGGTGGACTCCATGCCCAAGAGGGCTAAGGCAGTGCTGGAAAATAATGGTGGCCACACAAAATATTGATACTTTGGGCCCAATTTGGACATTTTCAGTTAGGGGTGTACTCACTTTTGTTACCAGCGGTTTAGACATTAATGGCTGTGTTGAGTTATTTTGAGGAGACTGCAAATGTACACTGTTATACAAGCTGTACACTCACTACTTTACATTGTAGCAAAGTGTCATTTCTTCAGTGTTGTCACATGAAAAGATAGAATCAAATATTTACAAAAATGTGAGGGGTGTACTCACTTCTGGGAGATACTGTAGATCAGCAAAGCCAGCAGTTCATATGTGCTTACTTGTCCCAGGTTAGTCACTAAAAGATATGAAGTCAGTGGGTTAATATAATATCCAAGCAGCTCTCATTTTCTCAAGGAGGTCAGAATGGCAGCCCCTGTTTTTCTGACTGGTTCATTTTAAGGTAGCCATAGATGTTGAAGGGCAGGCTTAGTCAGACTGCTCTCAATTGTCAGAAGCATAAACATGGTGGGAATGTGACTTTTATTGAAGTGTGAGAAAGCATTGCTGGCAGGGAACTTCAGGAGCACTTGCAACATACAGGAAGAATAAGCGTATTCTGACCCACCCAGTCGTTCTACAAGGAGCTGCATGTGGGCCACCTAGACATGACATCATTACCTGGTCTAGCTGTAAGTGTATCTAGATTTTACTACCTGTTCCTTATTCCTTCCTTTGTGAGAACTTAGAGCTTTATTATCTTGTGAATGTGTCTGCTGGTGAGATGCAGTCAGATCACACTTGTGATTTCTGCAGTGTGGTTCTGAAAATGAAAGGAAAAGTTTGCTCGCTGTGAACACCATGACACTTCATTTCATTATTCTCTATGATTTACCTTGTCACGGGTTGATTACTCCTAGTTGTACCTTGAGGGCAAACGTTGCCTTTTCTTGACACTGTTCCTGATTCTTCCTCCGTACATATTCTATTTTTGGGAGGTACTTGATGACACATTATTGCAGACGTGCTGCTTTCCAATCATAGCCCTCAACCACCTCCTTTTCTGTGCTGTACTGGTACCTGAGCTAGAACAGATCACCCACATATGCCCCTGAACCGGGACTTTCTGTGATGTGTATGTAACTTCCCATATGGCCAGTGTTACAGTCCCTTGTAATGAGCTGTTTGCGTACAGATTTGACTTCCTAGTGCTTCCTCATTGCACAGTGATGTAGTGTGTGTGTGATGATGTGTACACTGACTTGAGTTGACCTTTGTATATCTTGCTGTGTTGCAGGAAGCAGTTGATAATGTTCACTAAACTCCAGTCTATTTGTGCTGGATTTCCCAACTTTTGTATAAACAATATAATCACTATTTCGTAGTTTCCCACTTATTAAAGTTTGAAAGGATTGTTACATTTCTTGTAGATTATTCTTTTGATCTGGTTGTCTTTCTTTATGTGGTTTTGTTTTGTTTTTTTAAGAAAACTGTCAGGATTGAGCTGACAGTCTTTGCAAACATAGATTGCTAGCTGTTGTGCTGCTCCTTGATATACTTCTGTACTCTCTCAAGGACTGTTTAGTTGGACACCTCATCTAACACTTTTTTTTTTTTTTTTCCATTGGCCACCCTGCATCTGCAAAGCTTTTTAACTTGGGTTTAAGACCTCTGCTGATGATTCCGGGGAGACTGACATCAGGAAACTGTTGAGGTGTGGCCATTTTGTTGGATGACTTTGGTTGAAGATTAAAGGAGAAGTACAGCCAAAGCTTTTTTGGCTGTACTTCTCCTCTGGATCACAGGAGTGCAGTTTGTTCTGCAATGCTGTGACCCGTTTGCAGCTGACAGGAGACTGAAGTTCACTGTCGGCTGACGTCACTCAGCCGGTCCAGGCTGGGGAAAGATCCCGACTTAAAGTCGGGATCCACCCCAGGGTCTGGAGCAGCACCTGGCTCAGCCTCTCAGCAAAGCGCCTGACCCAGCTGCTCTCTCCCCCTGAACAGCTCAGTGTTCCATTGAGCGCCAGAGGGGCTGAGCAGATGGCGGTGACTGACAGTCTTCTCTCTGCTCAGAGCAGAGAGGAGAACTCTGCGATCATGTAACCGTTGAGTTCTCACCCTTACAGCCGGTGGAGGACAGATACAGCATCGGACCGATGCTGAATCCACCTAGGGAAGTATAAACAAGGGGGGGGGAAAGCCCTACTCTGTTAACCTCCCTGGCGGTATTCTCGAGTGTTGCTCGGGGTAAAGTTTCAGCACTACAAGTGGTAACCCCGACCTACACTCGGGGATACCCTGCAGCGCTGCTCCGGGATCTCTTCTTCTCTTACCTTGTCCTTCGCTCCCACAATGTCCCTCCTGCAGTGTCCCTGGCAATGTCCTCCGGCCGATGCCGGCATCCGTCTTCTGGGTTCCGTTCCCTGCAACGTCGGGACGGAACTGACGGGAAATTTAAAAATGTGAAAAAGTGATATTCACTAAATACACTAAAATAACACAGTAAAACATTACAGTATCAAACCATTTCACATACATTTTGTCCCTAGTGCTTTGTCCTGTGCCCTGCCTGCATTTTTACTGTTCTTTTTGCCTAAAAAATGAGAAATGTCCATGGCATCCAAAAAGCATCTCTTTTAGGTCAAAAGCGGTTTTAGACCAGCTAGAGAACAGCGATAGTAAATTAGAACCACTTGCAGAATTGAGTGATGATTCGTGGGGAAATTCGTCATCAGACACTGAAAACGATTTTGCGACTTTGCTCAGTGATGTGTGAACTTGGTGCTATATTTCAAATTTCAGTGTTTTTGGTTTGATCATATTAGTCAATTAAATGTGTTTTTATTGTATTTTTTGATTATTTATTAAATTATAATTTCTGATTTTGTGTTTCAAATTTTAACATACCTGGGATGTTTACTAGACTCCTTGTTCGGACAGATTTCAGTGAGTTATTCCTAAAAATGACAGGCCTACAATAAAAAAAACTACATATTTCCATGCAAAAAAAAAAAGTACCGCTTTGAGCACAGAAATACTGATATAATCATACCACTAGGGAGGTTAATGCTACATTTTTAATTTTGCAGCTGACCTCAAGATGTAATTTGTGTGCAGCTCCCTTTGTGTTTTAAAATGTCTTTTTCCGCTGTTTCTTCTAGTCCCTTGATTGCTCGCCCTGTTTGGTTTGCAGGGTCCTATGGAGCTCCTGCACTCCCCGGAAAGGACTACATGCTGACATAAGCACACTGCCTGTGCTGACACGCAGAGGTAGCCTGAGCATGAAAGCAGCTCCTAATTAAATGAATAACTTCGCTGGAGATGGTATATGTAGTCCTGAAGACAGGGATCATGTAACCCCATCGCCCCAACAAGTTTGGGGGGAAAGGAACATGGAGAGCAGGAGGCTGTGGATGTAGCAGGATCAGTGTTTCTAGACTTTTTTTTTTTTTTTTTTTTTTTTTTCTTTTTAAAGCTTTTAGATATTGTCCTGTGGTACATTTTTAATTAGGCCAGTGTTTTTCTGAAAACATGATGCTTTACTTTTTTTTTTTAATTTACTTGTAATGGCCAAATTTGTACTTAAAGTGGTTCTAAAGCCTTAACTTGTTTTATTCTAATCCATTCCCTGCATTCAGCTAAAAAATGGTGTTCGATTACCAATATCATCACCTCACCCCCTTTACCATCCTTACTTTTTTCCTCACTTGATCAAGCACTGTGCCCGTAGCTAGCAGCTCTTCGCACTCTCACAGGCTTTGCTGAGACAGGAGGACCCTGCTGCTGTCAGTTAAACTACAGTCAGGTCCATAAATATTGGGACATCGTCACAATTCTAACATTTTTGGCTCTATGCACCACCACAATGGATTTGAAATGAAACAAACAAGATGTGCTTTAACTGCAGACTGTCAGCTTTAATTTGAGGGTATTTACATCCAAATCAGGTAAACGGTGTAGGAATTACAACAGTTTGCATGTGTGCCTCCCACTTGTTAAGGGACCAAAAGTAATGGGACAGAATAATCATAAATCAAACTTTCACTTTTTAATACTTGGTTGCGAATCCTTTGCAGTCAATTACAGCCTGAAGTCTGGAACACATAAACATCACCAGATGCTGGGTTTCATCCCTGGTGATGCTCTGCCAGGCCTCTACTGCAACTGTCTTCAGTTCCTGCTTGTTCTTGGGGCATTTTCCCTTCAGTTTTGTCTTCAGCAAGTGAAATGCATGCTCAATCGGATTCAGGTCAGGTGATTGACTTGGCCATTACATAACATTCTACTTCTTTCCCTTAATAAACTCTTTGGTTGCTTTTGCAGTATGCTTTGGGTCATTGTCCATCTGCACTGTGAAGCGGCGTCCAATGAGTTCTGAAGCATTTGGCTGAATATGAGCAGATAATATTGCCTGAAACACTTCAGAATTCATCCTGCTGCTTTTGTCAGCAGTCACATCATCAATAAATACAAGAGAACCAGTTCCATTGGCAGCCATATATGCCCACGCCATGACACTACCACCACCATGCTTCACTGATGAGGTGGTATGCTTAGGATCATGAGCAGTTCCTTTCCTTCTCCATACTCTTCTCTTCCCATCACTCTGGTACAAGTTGATCTCGGTCTCATCTGTCCATAGGATGTCGTTCCAGAACTGTGAAGGCTTTTTTCTATGTCATTTGGCAAACTCTAATCTGGCCTTCCTGTTTTTGAGGCTCACCAATGGTTTACATCTTGTGGTGAACCCTCTGTATTCACTCTGGTGAAGTCTTCTCTTGATTGTTGACTTTGACACACATACACCTACCTCCTGGAGAGTGTTCTTGATCTGGCCAACTATTGTGAAGGGTGTTTTCTTCACCAGGTAAAGAATTCTTCGGTCATCCACCACTGTGGTCTTCCGGGTCTTTTGGTGTTGCTGAGCTCACCGGTGCGTTCCTTCTTTTTAAGAATGTTCCAAACAGTTGTTTTGGCCACGCCTAATGTTTTTGCAATCTCTCTGATGGGTTTGTTTTGTTTTTTCAGCCTAATGATGGCTTGCTTCACTGATAGTGACAGCTCTTTGGATCTCATCTTGAGAGTTGACAGCAACAGATTCCAAATGAAAATAGCACACTTGAAATGAACTCTGGACCTTTTTATCTGCTCATTGTAATTGGGATAATGAGGGAATAACACACACCTGGCCATGGAACAGCTGAGAAGCCAATTGTCCCATTACTTTTGGTCCCTTAACAAGTGGGAGGCACATATGCAAACTGTTGTAATTCCTACACCGTTCACCT
Source organism: Staurois parvus (assembly GCF_062004578.1). Taxonomy (NCBI): domain Eukaryota; kingdom Metazoa; phylum Chordata; class Amphibia; order Anura; family Ranidae; genus Staurois; species Staurois parvus. The sequence continues at coordinate 3,157,221 of NW_028318045.1, read as the reverse complement.
GATTTGGATGTAAATACCCTCAAATTAAAGCTGACAGTCTGCAGTTAAAGCACATCTTGTTTGTTTCATTTCAAATCCATTGTGGTGGTGTATAGAGCCAAAAATGTTAGAATTTGGTCGATGTCCCAATATTTATGGACCTGACTGTATGTGACAAAAAAGCAGGGTCCAAGCTGCACTGTCTCTGTCTATGGATGCAGACATCACGACTCAGTATCGAGACCACAGATAAGCATCTATAGGAATCGACTGACCAATAAAAGGAGGACCCCAGAAAAGGTGGTTTGGGTCCACTCTGCAATGGATTTGCAAAAGCTGGTAAGTATAACATATTTGTTATTTGACAAAATACGCAAGTAAAACTTCACAACCACTTTAACCTGTAAGACCCAAAAAAGTTAAGCACAAGAATTTTCCTATGACATTTCTTACCAATATACTCATTCAAAAATCTACACGTGTATGGCCAGCCTTATGCTTAAAAAGAATATGGTTTATTGTTGAAATGGAACCGGCAGATTAGGCCAGCAGAAGGAGGTTTACTTGCTGGCTGGCTGTGTCAGATGTATAGAAGGGCAATGTTGAAACAGACCATGTTTCCACGCCATAAGGAGCTGGAAAAACTTGGTGAAAGCCTCATTTATGCACTCTTGTTTCTTTGTTTTCTCTTTTGGTGTTATTGCATTCTATTTGCCGAAATAATTTATTCTGACAGAATGTAGTAATGCGCTAAGTCACATAAACATGTGCAACGTGTAAGTGATGTCGTGTTTTTTTTATTTGTTTTTTTTTTTCTGCCTGTTAAATGGTCCTGCTTTTGAAGCGCCTGTAAACACCTATGTGTGCATGGACAGACAGGCTAAGATGGAGGGGGGTTAGAGGAAAAAAATAGCATCAAATGTGTGCAACAGTGTTTTTTGCTGCTGTGTACATGAGGCCTTAGAGATAAGTAAATGATGAGCATTTAAAGTTTATTGTAAACTTTTTTTTCCTTTTTTTTTTTTTTTTTGTTTTTGGTTAAACGGACACTGACTACTTACAGAATGTATTACTACTATACAGCATTGTATGCATGTAGGTAAAAAACCTTCAGTGTGAAGCTCCCCCCCCCCCCCCCCTCAGCCCCTTTACTCACCCGAGGCAGCGATGTACATGATAGCAAAAGCTGTGCCAGGGCTCTGCCACGTCATTGGCCGAGACACAGCAACAGGAACCATTGGCTGTTGGTAAACATTGTGAAATGTTAATGTTACTAAATCCAGGACCCTTCATTCACTATATCTGGTCTCCCACAGTACACACAACATGGAAATGCAATTATTTTAGTAAGTCTAAATGTCTAAATAAATTTTCTCATCAGCAGTATTTAGCAGTCTTTTGGCTTCTATCAGTGTCCAGCTGAGCACTATTTAAAGCTTGTAGGAGGAGTTTTCATTCTGCTCTAGGAGGTTACAGAACCCCTGCCTTCTGTCTGGGAAGTGCTGATTGGCCCTGTGCTGATCACATGCACCTTCTCAAAGGAAAAAAAAAACCTCTCTAGCCATGCACACCAAACTGAGCATGTGCAGAGTGACTCCAACAGCTCCGTACAGTAGCCAGGATACTGGACTGAGATAGGCACAAGCTGGAGTCACGTGACCGTACTGTGTAGCCGAGGATTGGACGAACAGGGGAACCGGCAGTGCTGGGAGAGGACGCACTGCTGAGCTCTGGACATATTCCAGCTGTGTTCCTGGAGGGGGACTGAGAGGAGAACAACTTCCACTGATCTAGCCATTTATGTAGGGCGATGGCAATTACAGTTGCTGTAATCATGATCTCTAATATGCCTTCCATCTTTTAGTCAACTGTGACCGCTGCCCATCAACACAGACAAAGTGATACGAGTTCTCTCTTGTTGTTGTTGTTGTTGTTAGTCACTATTGATCACATCACTTTTGGGACTACTTTTTGGTCAAGTTTTTTGGGACATATTACAGTGGATTATATTCACGTTCCTGTTCACATTCGTATGTTGGACGTTTAATACTGGTCATGTTTTTCTGTTTGTTACACTAATACATTGTTTGGTAGGATAATTTATACCACTTTCACTTATTTAGCACTGCACCATTTGTTTATTAAGTTGATAAAGTATGTTAACGGTTGAGAGAGACCATAACTCTGTACATTTACCCCTATGGCTGTCCTTCAAATATTTAATAGAAAAAGGTGAAGTTTGTAAAACTGTGAAAGCTATACCAATAACTAGAATGGCAGTGATTAGCTCAAAATTATATATGCTTGCTAAAAAATTCTTTGTGCTTTTATACATGGAGTTTGTGAATGACCCATTTAAGTGAATGGGTGGGAAGGTGCAACAAGTGACAAATTATTCCCATGCAGCTCAGTGTGTTCCTCTGACTGACCAATGCATTTATCATATTTTGACAATTTCATGAATTATGAAAAATTCATGAATTATTTCATGAAAGTGTTTTTAGTGTCAACGAGCCCTTAGTCATCATCACTGCTGTGAATGACTGCAGTGGAGGAACTAGTCATCTTGTAAGTATGACCGTGATTTCATATGTTAGCCACCCCTTATACAGACTCTGAATTCACTTACAGCAGCAGTGCACAACTTATTTCTGCTTTTATCCAATATGCAATTAAATTCATTTTTAATTCATACAAAGACTTTTCACAACCAGCCAATATATATCCAGAAACGAAAGGCCCTTCAGCGTGCTCTACTTGCATTATTGGCCAAGTACCCTTTTTGCAAATTCTTAAGACTCAGACTAACATGTAAGTGTATTGCTTATGTGAAATGATAACATTTTTAGTTTGATAGATACCTTAGAAGTGACATGTTGATATACAGGCCAACACTTAGACAGGCAGTAATTGAAAATGTTCTCCACCAATGCCCAGGTTGCGCACAGAAGCATTCAGCAGGCGGTCATGAGACCATTTGAATTTTGTTTTTTTTCAAACCCATTTGAAAGTCCACTGCTATACTTTTGGAAATACAGTTTTGGGTTCACATCTGCATTAATGCTGTTAGTGCCCTCTTTGGTGAGATTCCCATCATACAACATCATACAACACCCTGACGGTGTACCACAAAGACTGGAAGAAAAGAGAAATCTCTGCAGCAAGGGCAGCATAGATTGCAATGGACACATAACCGTAACACTTCTCCATTGTATTAGAATAAAATATTATTTGTATTGCAAAGTGGAGGGTTCCCTGACTCCGTGGCATTATCACTGGGACAGCAATAAAAAATAACTGACATAAATTCTAACCCTACCTCACTGTTCCCCCCCAAACCATGTTTGACCCAGAGTAACCCTTTAAACAGTGATAGTCATATGTGTAAGCATGCTTTATTTTAGAGGCCTTCTTTACAGTGATGTGTTGAATACATAGCCATTCACATCAATCAGAGCACAAGAGTGCCTTACAGTCTATATTGTTGGGGCAGGCAAGACTGACAGACTCCCGGAAGCAGTTATATGAAGGGATTTGGATAGTTGGATTGCTGAACATTGCATTGACATTAAAGTTTTCTATATGCAACCTACTGTGCTGCTACAGAAATACTCCTATAATAATGAAAGCCAACTAGCACTCCTAGGTGATTCATACAATGATCAAATACATATGTCAATGAAAGTGGTGCAGCACTAAACCTATTGCACACTGAGTAGAGAGAATTTGGTTGGAAGTCCTTTCAGTAATCAGCATGCAGTGGTGGGGAGTTTGGAAATTGGCACACTCAAAGGGGAAACGCACACCATAAAACTTTATGGTGAGATTTGGCCTCAGGACCCCAGTACCACATGGCCACCATGCTGATCTTTAAGGGCCCATTCTGACCTTGGAGATCTGGTGCATTCTCATTTGCATTAGCACACTTTTTTTTTTTTTTGCCTCAAAGGCAACACACCAGATTGTCCAAGTAAATGGACATGGATTATTTTTGGCTACATAGTGCATTATTATGAACTGCAATGCTTGTGAGTTATAGCTGCATTATATTAGTGCATCAAGGTGCCATTTAAAATTTTACTGTGCCAATGCACATGGTATGCATTATTGCAACATATCACTAGGAAAAGGCATGAGCATTTTATGAGTATGAAAGGCACAAATAACCTGGAGAGGTTTACTAGTGCAACTTTCTTATGGCATTTGAAGGCACATTAGATTCTTAAGATTGCAGTGATGTCACTCAGACTAGTTGACTGATTGTAAACACCACAGATATGTACAGAGGGTGTGGAAACCTGTCCTTTCATGTGCTTGCGGAACAAGATTTTGCTCATGCGGTAACATTCCCCCCCCCCATTCATTCATTTACTTGTGGTTTGCTTTCTAAGCCGAACAATAAACTGAAAGCTCGGTTAAAATGTAGAACTAAAAATATCTCAAACTTAAGTTGGGACTTTTAATAAAAAATAATTTAAGCACACTTTAAAAGGGTAAAAGACTACATTTTTTTTATATATATATATATATATATATATATTACTTTTTTCTCTCTTTTTTTTTTTTTTTTGGATAGAGTGGAGAGGGATTAAACATGTCAGGTTTTTTTTTTTTTTTTTTGCCACTTTTGCCTCCGTTAGGGATATAGTCACCCTCTCTATTTGTCCTGCTTACCATTATCATTTAAAGTGAAAGTAAAAAAAAAAAAAATAAATAAAAATTTGAGTTTTCTCCAGAGCAGTAATAGAGGGGAAATTTTCCAACGAGGTGTTCATGGTGACCTGGGGAGGGTCACAAAAGATTGTTAATTTGCAGGGATTTTCTCTCACTTCCTGTTTTGTCTGTGGAACAAGAAATTTAAGGTAAAACTCCACGGTGGGGTACAGATGGCAAAAAACCCCAAAAACTGAGAATGGTTAGAATGTTATCCAAACTGTGAAAAACAATTTGGGCCTAAAGTTCTACTTTAAATTTAAAGTATTGTTTGACATGTTTTGTGAATTTGCTATTCAGCCTCTTTATTTGTAGCTTCATTTTGGGCTAAGAAAGGAATAGGAACCAGTGGTACTGAGTAAGACATCAGTTTATGTAGAATGAAAGCACTCCTGGCATACCCATTTCCCTTCAGATTAAAAATCTTTGTAATCAGAATAACCATGTCAATGTCAGAAACTGGTGACTAGCTGCAGTTGCCTTAAGGGGACAAGTTTCACCACACTGTAAAACAGATAACCAGTTAACACCACAACACCTTGAGCCAGCCCTAAAAATATTTAACATATGCTTTCTGGATATTGTCTTCCAAAAAATCCATCTGAAGCCGAAACCTATATTGGTTAGAACAGGGAAGAATCTGCAAGTGTTGTAGGCTCTGCTCACACCTACACAAGTGTGACAGTGCATGTACATCAGTGCGGGTATTATACACAAATAGGCTGCCCAACGCATTCAATTTACACCAAAGATGATCTTCACCCTTTTTTTTTTTTTTTTTTTTTTTTTTTTTAAACCGTGCACTAGAATGCATATTTTTTCCATGTACACTGCATCATACACACGCGCCATTAAGAATCTAGTTGCACTAAGGTGCCATTCAATCAGGACATGTGTTTTGTCAGGGAATATGTGTCATTTTGCTGCACAGCTGCTGCCGTTTTTTGTGGCACAGATTTGAATGGAGCTTTATTGCTGTCTTCATTAGAAATGATTCCCTCAGTTCCTATTAGGACAGGAAGTGGTGTTAAGTCTCCAATGTAGGCACAAAAAAAAATCAAGACAGCTTACAGGAAAAGTTAGAACTTCTGTTGTCAGCGTAGGCACATTGTTTTTGAGACAATGCAGAGATAACGGCAACTAGATTTATATACGTGAAACATTAAGGCCTCCTTCGCATTTGTCACATATTGTGTTAAGGCAGCTCATTCATTATACAAATAATTGGAATATGCAGCGCCATAAATAGATGATGTAATGTCAAACACGAAATCTCAGCATAATCGCTGAAACATAATATCAACAACTTGAATATAAAAAGTCTGGTATGTGATGAATAAATACAGTAAAAAAAGTTCCTGTGGATTGAACACATGTGAGATGTACACAAATAGCAGTAGCTTCAGATGTTCACTTGATCTAAAATCCTGAAGAATCCAGTACAATAATGCGCTTATCACAGGAACATACAAACTGAGCGTTGTATGCATGTCATCAGGTATACCATCAGCAACTGGAAAAGGCCTGGGCAGCAATGAGAACAATGACCGGTCATCCACGATAGACACTCGGGGGCCTCAGCAAACACTCGGGTCACATCTGGTTCACCGGTGGGTCAAATGACGTCCAGCCTCCTGGTGGTACTTCTCCTGAGATGGTCCACCTTACACGGCTCCCGGAGAGCGCTGCCAAAGTTTTAATGCTCGTTATTTGCGAGCCGTGTCTTGAAAACGCCCTGTGGGTGGGGCGAAACGCGTTGGCGCACTTCTGGTCTGCCGTCTTCTTGGCCTACGTCACTTCCGGTATTTGGAACGCACGCCGACTTTTGCGGTTAAAGCAGCCATTTTTGAGGTGGAAAGCTGGTCATCTACAGTGATCCTTAAAGCATGAGATCCCTATATTTACAATTTGGAAACTTGTTCCTTTGAAGCCTTTGAGACTATTAAACAAGGCCTGTTATTTTATTGAAACGTGAGTGTCCTTATTCTATTGATTTATATGGTATTGAGTGGCAGTATTACACTATGTAGCCTTTTTTTCCTTGCACACTATTGAGGATTCCATGGAGACGTAGAGTGGAGTCGATTGCTGTATCTAAGCAGGGTGAAGGCGATTTGAGTTCCTCCTGAGGGGCTATAGGATCCCTTATATCCTATGTGGCTTATTACTCACCTCCATCTGGTGAGTGCCGTCAATATTATTTTTCACGTGGTGATTAGGTGGAAGCACATTTTGGAACATTGTTTTGAAAATCCTTTTGGGAAAATAAGGACTTATGTTTGAAATATTATATATATATTTTTGCATGGACATTTATTTATTTGTGATTATTTTTATGTATTTAATTTTTGCGCTGTTTTTTGTGTTATTTATTATTGGTGGTTTTCACTGGTGCACAGCTGCATAATTGTATACTTTCTTTGATTGGCGCTGGGATTTTTTTAGTTTGGTTGTGGGAGATATTATGCGTTTGGGTGTAACTATGTGATGATTTTTGGTGACAGGTTTTCTTTACTGAGACATCCAAGGTCTAAAAGACCCTGGATGTCTCCCCTGTGCTCCACTGAATGTAATGCAGCATTGTCAACAGAGACCCTGCAGTGACATCATAACGTCACTTCCAGATCATCCCCTCTAGCTGACGGCAGTGACTCTGGCCCGGGCCCACAGATGGGCAAGCGGAACCCAGGAGACCTTACACGGGGGGAGGTTCACATGGGTGGGTTTAGGCTGGCACTGTGTGGAAACAATCGGTGGCAGCGCTGCCTCCCAAATGCTTCCACCTTGCAGGTGAGCCCTGCTGCGGGCAAGGTTGGAAAAAACCTACCTGCCCAGAACTACATGTCTCGGGCGTTGGGTGATATGAATACAACGTCTCTGTAGTTTGTTGCCTCAGATCAGATACAATGTACAGAGCTAATTTGAGTGGCTCTATACATTGTGATCACCTTATTGCTGGCATCTGAGAGCATGCCCACTTCACTCTGTAGTGACTATATTAATCCCCCTCACCTCCCTTATTCTGCACATTAACCCCTTCATGTCTACCAAACCCTTAGTCTTTCTCCCTCTGGTAATGTTACACTATATACAGTGTATACAGATGACAAACGCTATGTTCCAAAAAAAAAATATATTGCCATGGAATGTCTACTTTACACAAAAGGCTCATTTTGATGTTCTTGATCTATTCTGGCATTTTCAAGTAATATTATTTATAAAAAAGTAAAGCTAACCACACACATTACAATCCAGTTGTGCAGTCTCCTTTAAGGCAAGCCTTAAAGTGGAACTCCACCCAAAAGGGGAAGTTCCCTTTTTAATCCTTTGTCTCCTGCTCCCCTTTAAGGATTGGCACCTTCTGGAGAGCGGGTACCCGATTTTGACAGGTACCCACTCCCTCTTCCGCTGCTATCGCCTAGGCGATCAAAAGAAGAAGCTGTCCTAAAATATTAATATAATATTGGTAAGTCTTCCATAAGGGTCCATGTTTAGGCACTTCCTGTTATAGGTGACAACGCTGTGTCTCTGTCTCCCAATTGTACTCCTATGCTGTCATCCTGTCACACGGACATTTAGTATTTTACTTAATTGAAAAAAAATAAGTGACTTGTTTATGATGTGCATTGCTTTTGGTAGAAGCTTCAACTAAATGTCATTCACTTAGGGTTCAGATCTACTTAAGTTTCTCCTTTCAACGAATTGTCAGTTCCTTCCACCTCACTGCCATAATCCAGCGGTCCTGTAGAAAGCTTGCTGCATTCTGCTTGGCAGTACAATCATACAGCTGTACAGGCTCAATGGCTTAATACTCTTTTCACTTTGACTTGTTATGTATCAGGCTTCAAGTGGTGCTTGGCTTTTCAGGTGTAGAAAAAGATTGTTTTCTTGCGGTCTTACTCTGTAATTCCACCTTTTCTGTAATGACTTTATAAATATTAGCGCAGCATTCATATCATCCCTCAGGGGGGTTTGTTTGAAGGGTCTTTGCTTTTTCTGCCTCACTCTCGCTGCATTCATTTCTCCCGTGTGTGCATCTTCCTTTGAAATTCTGTTCACGTATATATGACTAAATGGGAGTTCTTGCTAGCTGATTCCTAAAGTTGCTCTCCAGACAATCCTCTGAATGCACAGCAGAAATACATATGTATAAACTGTCATAGCTGTCAAAGGACTTATGATTTATACACCTCTGCCAGACAGCACAGCCAGGATGGTGACACAACTTTTTCTGTTAAAACAGTTCTTCATTCCATGAAAAAAAGTCATATGGCAAGTGTCAATGCTTTTTATTAGCACTGATCACTGTATTAGTGTCACTGGGGATGTCAGTGGCAGTTAGTTCCCACCCAGTGTCAGAATGCCTGCTGCATTTCCGCTATAAGTTGCTGGTTGCCACCGTTACTAGTATAAAAAAAAAATTCCAGCATATACACCGCCATTTGTAGACTCTATAACGTTCACGTAAACCAATTAATTTACACGTATTGGGATTTTTTTTTAGCAAATAATTTATTTACTGGATATGTTTTATAGCAAAAAGTCAAACATTGTTTTATTTTTTCAAAATTGTCAGTAATTTTTTGTTTATAGCCCAAAAAATAAAAACCGCTGAGGTGATCAAACACCACCGAAAGAAATCTCTATTTGTGGGGGGAAAAAAGGACCTAAATTTCATTTGGGTGCAGTGTTGCATGACATGACGGCGCAATTGTCAGTTAAAGTAATGCAGCGATGTATTGCAAAAAATGGCCTGGTCAGGAAGGGGGGTAAATCGTCTGGAGAGCAAGTGGCTAAGCTTTTGAAATTTTAATTGGCAATTTTAGTTTTTCGTTGCTTTACTTTTAATTAAGGTGATACTAAAGTTTTTGGTTTTTTTTTCTAAAATAACCTGTCATATTTGCCTGCTCTGTGCAGTGGTTTTGCACAGAGCAGCCCTGATCCTCCTCTTCTCAGGTCCCCCGCCAGCGCTCCTGACCCCTTCCTCCTGTCGGGTGCCCCTATAGCAAACCGCTTGCTGTGGGGGAACCCAAGCAAGCAGACTCTGCGTATCCATTCACGCACATAGCTGCAGCTTGACCCTGCCCCCTCCTTCTGATTTGGCTCACTGGCTGTGATTGACACTGGCTCCTGCTGCTGCCTCAGCCAATCAGTGAGGGTCCCCGGAGAAAAGAGGCTCTCGCCGATATCGCTGGATTGGGATGGGGCTCAGGTAAGTGTTAGGGCGAACAGGGGAGGCTGCTACACACAGAAGCTTTTTTACCTTCATGCATACAATCCGTAAAGGTAAAAATCCTTGAGCCCTTACAACCACTTAATTGTATTAGCCAGTCCTAAATGTGTCACAGATGCACATCATATTTACATGAAGGTATGGAGCCTGCTTACACCAGCACTAGAATGGAAAAATATCTATATTTGTATCAATTATGGTTTACCATGATCAGATCATTTACTGCATGCCTCCCTGGAAGGGTTCAGTAGGATCAGTTTTTCCATTCAGATTTTTGAATTGACAGGGGCTGCTGGTATTACTGGAGTGTTGTACAGTTGCCTGATCGGGGGTGTCGAGCTCTGTTTCATCGTAGGCCACATCAGTATTATGGTTGCTCTCAAGGACGGGTTATATCTGTAAGACTAGCTGTCCAGAGCACCCCACCCCCCTTACATCACCGTGCATCCTCAACTTTTGCTGCTGGGGGTGGAGCTAGGAAGCAGAAAGTGCAGGGGGTGAAGTCAGCTGCAGGAGACTGCTGAGACCAGGGGAGATGGAGATGAGGGGGTGCTATGGCTGCACGGTGAGGCAGAGGAGTTCTGTCCTCTCTGCGGCCGAATGCTCAGAAAAGGTGGGGGTGGAGACGAGGGGGATGCCGCAGCTGCAGGAGAGGTGCAAGGGCCCTGTATTTGACACGTGCACTAGATGGATGCTTCTAATAACTGATCTCAAAGGTGTTTTAAAATTTAACACTTTACTTACAGTGTTAGGCCTCGTTCACACCATGGTGCAGAGATGTCAGTTTTTCTGCATGTGTTCTGCAAGGGCACAACAAAATCAATTGTTCTCTATGTGCCCTGTTCATAGCACAACGCTAGTATCACATGCAGATTTTTTTTTCTGCACAGTAATCTGCAATGTGTATAAAACTCATTGAAACGTGCATGAAAACTGATGTCTCTGCAAGTGAAATCTGCACGTCGGTTTTCATTCACGTATGGTGTGACCGAGCCCTTAGGGTTCTAAGTTCAATTCACACCAGCCATGCTCTGCACCAAGTATACTCTGTATGGTGCACTAAGACTGCCATAAACGAAGAGATTTCCCAACAAACATCCATATGATTATTCGTGCAAATGTTCTGATCAGTACATTTGATAACTTTCATTAGAATTTGTGTTTTTTGCTTTTAGCTTTTTATTTTGGAACAGATGTCCCCCTTGATTTTACTCTCTAACAGCAAATCGATCAAATGTTCTGAAACTGAAAAATGTTTAACAAGATTTTTTATTAATGTATGGCTAGCTTTAGATGTCTTCATTATACCTTAGCCTTTGATTTTACATAAATGTCACCATAGTTTTGTCACTACCTGGCAAAAGTTTAAAGCTGATGGCTAGCCACGCTGTCAACCAAACACTCCTCTCTAACTGCTGTTTTTTTTAACAAAAAACTAAGCTACAATCCTCTTTTAGCCATACAATGTGGTCACGTGTGCTAGGTCCCAAGACTTTTATATTTGGAACTGCAAAGTGGGACAGATCCTTCTTCTAGTGCTTTCTCTGCCTCCTGGGTGATGTGGTCACTTCCCTTTGGCTGTCATTGGCGGAGTCATCTTGACCTCAAGATGTTTACAGGGGATTGATGACATCTCAACAAGGGGCTGCAATCAGATTGGTCAATGGTGGACCCAGATTGCAGCATTGGATTAGTAGTCCCCACTGCCAGAAAAGACGTTGCCGAGGAAAATGGCCAATGGATTGGGGTGAGAAAGAAAAACGGAATACGAGGCAAGAACTAGGAGGTTGCATTTGTTTACAGAAGGGACTTCAATGATGGGCTGGAGTCAGACCTCTGCCTACTGGAAGGATATTCACTTGCATCCCCAGGGTGCTGCATGACATGAACGAACTGTTTTTTTCCAGTGCAGAAAAACATTCATTGCAGGGCCCCACCAGCTTCACATCCTTGCTATCCTTTCCTCCGCCATTTTTTTGGTTGTCAACACTTGGAGATTACGCATGTCTGACTGCTCTCTCCCCCTATCCTCATGTGACAGCATTGATTGACCTGTCACCAAGCACCAGCCCTGTGGTTATGTAGAATGAATGAGAATGACCTGCTCCTCTATACTCAGAAGTACAGCCGTAAATTCGAAGCAGCAGGGTAGCAAGGGAAGGTGGTTGTGCTGTTGCTGGGAAGGACATTTAAGTTGGCCTTTTGTTATACTTGGCATGCACCCGTGTTTTACTCATGCAAAGTCAAGTCACTTCTTAGTATTTGTAACATTGGATACTGCAGCTCTAACTCTGCACAGGTCCTTAAATTCAAACCTGCCCATCTCGCGCCAGTCCACTAACATACGCAATCGGTATTGCTGCCTTCTAGATTTTGGGTAGTCTAGGCCTGATTTTATCCTTGTCTAATTTCCCACCATGGTGCAGTTTGAAAGGAAGGCATGACTGTTAAGTGTTTTGGAGTTTTGTGCCAGAGCCAGCTTTCTGAAAGGCTCTTTCTGTGCCTAGCAAGTGTCCTCAAGTGCAGTTCTGGTTGCCATGGCTCCATCAAGTCAGAAAGTCAGGCCCAAATCGGTTTGTGAGTTAACTACTTCAGGTGATGGAGGCCTCAAGGTTATACATACTGACGCAGGTGGAAAAAGTATAAAACTGTACAAGCAGTAATTTCACTCCAGCCTCTAACCTATAATCGCTCCTACAGCTTCTGTTGTAGAGTGCAAATAGTATAAGTACTCTGAGAATCCATGCTGAACCCGAAATCCTAAGAGCTTATGTTCAAATCCCTAAATTCTTTTTTGCCGATCCACTAGAACTCCTCGCTAAAGTTTCTTCAAATGCTATGTCAGGGTTAAATAAAAAAAAAAACATATGTAGTACATCTGTGCACTACATTTCTTCATATTTGTTCTCTTTTAGAAATGTTGCAAGTAATAAAAAATACCTATTGGTCCATGGAACTCCTAACTCATTCTGAAGCTTATAACTCTGCTGTTCTGAAATCATAAGCAGTGTTGTCAGCCATGCCTGCAGTTTCCTCTTCTAGACTACAGATAACCTGTTTCTGTTGTGGAGATGAGAAGGAAGGAGATATTCTTTACTAGGAAGACCTAGGCCAGAATGACAAAGTTCTTCAGGTGCAGAAGAAACTTTGTTTAGCTTAAGCTGAAAGGCACTTGCTGGACTTCTAGCAGATCAGTGGGTGTTTTTCTATACTTTGCAGCATTTTTAGAGGAAAAGTAGAGGGAAAACTCTTTTGGCCCTACTTCTCCCATGGATCAAAAGAGTGTACTTTGTTCTGCACCACTGTGACCTGTTTTCAGCCAACTGCCACTCGGGAGTCTGGGTGGATCCCAACTTTAAAGTCGTGATTTTTCCACAGCCTGGACTGGCTCAGTGACATCAGCTGACCGTTTAGCCCTCTGTTGGCTGACATTATTGAGCCAGTCCAGGCTCTAGTGAGATCCCGACTTTAAAGTCAGGATCCACCCAGATTCCTGAGTCGCAACTGGCTCAGCCTCTCAGTGAGCCACTGGAAGCCTTAGCCAGCAGCTCCTGCCCAATGCACTGCCTGGCACTCCAGTAGGCTTGTAGGGGGCAGAGCAGATTGCTGGTGACTAACAGTCTGTTCTCTGCTCACTGAAGACCGAGAACCAAGCAGTCAGTGGTCTTTGAACGCTCAGTTCACTGTCTTCGAACTGGTGGGGGACAGATGCTGCATCCACCTAGGTGAGTATGTACAGTTAGGTCCATATATATTTGGACACAGGCACAATTTTAGTTTTTTTCAGATATTTACCAAAACGTATTCAAGCTATAGTGCTATAATGTATGTGGGCTGAAAGTGCACACTCTTGGGTTTAATTTGAGGGTATGTACATCCAAATTGGAAGAAGGGTTTAGGAATTACAGCTCTTAAGATTAGCCTTCCCCCTCCCCCCTTTTTTCAAGGGTCCAAAAGTAATTGGACTATTGAATATAATCATAAATAAAATGTGTTACAGGGATGAGTTAAATCTATTTGTTAATCTTCGTCATTTGGTGCTGAAAGTCATTGCATTACTTCTAGAATGGGTCAGGCCAAAACCGGGGGGCAGCCAGGTGCACAGTTTGTCACACATTGCATGGACAAAGGATAGTTTCCCTGTGTACAACAGCTGTGGGCCAGCTTACCCATGGCCTGCTTTTTCTCTAGCTGCCGCTAGTTTTCACATTGCTTTCCATGCAGTGGGAGCAGCTCTGCAACTCCTAGCTGCACTCAACATTTTTGGGGGGTTTTTAGTCCTGGAGACTAAAAAGGAAGTATTTGTAGGCACTAGGTTCCTGCTTTTATTTTCTGACAGGGCCTCCAACCCCTCACCACTCCAAATATTATACATTGGTTTAAATACACTTTCATGTAGATTAGCTGATGAGTACATCATTTTTTTCTGTTCTCTGGTGCACAGGATTCTGCTTTTGTCTGTATACACCCCCAAGTTGGACAGCTGTTTTTACAGCCTGTCATATTGCACCTGGGTTTAGGTTTTGTAGAGTGCTCATTTCTGTTCACACATTTTTTGGCTTTTCATTCTTTTCTGTGGAATTTTATTAAGATTATAAGTAAATGTATAGATTACTACAACATGGGTATTGTATGCCTTTTTTCGCACTGATCACGTAAATCTCATCGCTGTCTGTTTAGTACCAAGGTTATGACTGACTTTGTTAGGAGATTCAGTATAAGGCAAAAAAGGTCCCTCCTGGCTAAGGTGGCCCTTTTTCCTCTACCCCCTATTTAAATTAATTGGAATTAAATAGGTTGCCCCTATTTAATTCCAAACCCCCCCCCCTCCTTTTTTTTCCATTGCCTTAATGTATTATGTCCCACTGTATAAAAAGCTTTAAAAAAAATCTTTAATATATATTTTTTTTCTGTTGCCTCTATAACCTGTAATATTTTTTGCAGTGTTTTATGTAACTACTAATATATTTTGTTGTGGCCACCCTACCCCCCACCCCCTGTCTGTATGTAATGCCTGCTTTTTTTCACATATGTTGAGTAGCTTTAGACCATCTTCTGGTGTGAATGTAAGGTGGTGCTAAGCTATATGTCTATCTGTGCACTCTCTCTCTCTCTCTCTCTCTCTCTCTCTCTCTATTGTGCTGACTCAGGTTTCTAAGGGAAGATGCTTATGTAGAAAAAGCCACTGCTCTCCCATTCACAGGGCTAAAAATAATCCACCATGTGGGCCTGTGAAAACGAAAGTCTGTGGTCTGTGTATATTTATCTGGTACAGAGGAAGTCTTTTGCTGAAATTTTTAATCAAATAGGAAGAAGCTTTAATACCTCTCTGTGAGGCTGTTCCACTATGCACAATAAAGCACTGCCCACCAATGGAAAAACCTACTGAAAGGGAGCATTTATGCAGCCTGATTGCCAGCGCACCTTCAAGTGGCCCTGTTTGGTTTAAGGAAGATATCGAATAATATATAAGAGAAATTATGCTTGCCTCTCTGGTGACCAATATTTATTTTTGTGCATCCTAAGACACGGTCTTCATATCTATTATGATATGGTTATGCTGCAACCTTCAGGTGATTGGGCACTGGCCATTAAGTCATGAAATCCACCTCACAGGTATAACCCCCTCACAGCCTCAGTTTTGTTTTTTTGCTAGTGTGTTGAAGTGATAGACATGTCTGTGCATTCTCTGCACACAAATTGATATTTAGCTAGCTTTTTCTAGAGTTCCATCTGTGATTAGTAGACTGACTTATCTGGATCTGTTGCCTATAGCAATCTGCTCAGTGAAACGGTACTCAAAACATGGACTGGAGGTTGGGACTTCCTGACAGTGGTCACTTTACAGAGAAGATTTTCTCCCATTTTATTCTTGTAGAAGTGAAGTCTTGACCAGGGCCCTTTTTCACACCCGTCTCTGCAGTGGATCCAAGATCCAGAATGAAAATGAATATGTAACGTCGGTGTCTTGTTTTTTTCCTCCATGCGTGATGGAGTTAAAACAGACCCCTATGGGTGTCTGGATGTAAGCAGACCTGCATTCGCATATATCTGCCCACTTCTGGTTAGGTCTGCAAAAGCGTACCATGATGCAAACTTACTGTGTTTCAGTTCGATGAACCTAAACCGCATTAGATGTACGTTGATGTAACCTGACACACATCTGCTTACATTCGGCCACTCATACATACATAGCAGTCCATTTTTGTTTTTTTTTTAATCATGGGTAAAAAAAAAAAAGACTGATGGATAATCAGAAAACTTTTCTGTGCTCCTCTCCCTCTCTCTCCCTCTCCAGTTCTTATTTAAGTCAATCTCTTTAAATCATACCTCATCTGCTAATGCCCCTACATCCATGATTGTAAGCTTACAAGTTGTGTCTTACACAAGGCAAAGGCCCCTTCCCCCACCCCTTTATGATATTATTCGAACCAGGCGATTGGCTGCTCAGATCCTGAGCACTGCATCCTCAGAGGAGGAGAGGGTCACATGGAAGTGCTGGGTGTTTTCAAGGACTCTGGTTAGTAAACACAATAGTTGGGGAGAGTGTGAACAAGGTAATAGTAGCAAATGAGGTGGGCTGTAAAAATGTTAATTTTTTTCCCTTTTAATAAATGTAGTTGTGAATTTTGTGTTTTATCTAGCCTGCCTGTATTTATAGCTAATATTTTCTTTTTTTGTTTTTCCTTTTTCAGATCGCTGCATCCAACAGATTTTAATTTCTCTAAGTTATTCTCAGCCTGGAAAATACAATTTTTTTTGTTTTGATTTCTACTCCTGTGTTTCTGGGATCTTGTCAAGATGTCGCGCAGCCCCGACGTAAAGGAAGACCCCGTGGAGTGCCCTCTTTGCATGGAGCCTTTGGAGATAGATGACATTAACTTTTTCCCTTGCACATGTGGATATCAAATATGCCGCTTCTGTTGGCATCGTATACGCACAGACGAGAACGGGCTCTGTCCCGCATGCAGAAAGGTCAGCTTTGGGGAAAATTCTGCTCTGGGCCTTAAAACACGCCTGTATTAAGGAAGTCATGGAGGCCGTCATTGCTAATGTCTTCAGAAAGATCTGGCAACCTGGCTGTCATTGTAATCCATCTTTTTTGTTGATATCCAACTCACTTACCTGGAAAACTATGCAAACAAGGAGTTCTGACATACAGAAGATGCATATTTATTCCTGGTCAGTGTTTCATAAAATACTACAACACAGACAGCCAGGAAGCTAGTAATTTCAGAAAAAGGTCAGCAGCGGCAGGCTCCATATTTCTTACATGACAGGTTCTCCTTTAATCCTCTTGCTTTCTGTGGAAGTTTATTGGCATAAATCGTTACCTTCTTAAAGAAGAACTTCACCCGAATGTTTGAAAGTGAAGAATCAACAGCTACGGAAACTATAAGGGCTTGTTTCCACATGTGTTGATTATGAAGAACAAAGCAATGGTCATTACCGCTCCTATGGCATTTATGATGTGTTGATGTGTTTTCGAAGTGTTCAAAATTTTTCAAGAATGCTTGATAAATGCCCATGGAACTGTTGCTTTTCTAGTGTGAAGTGCTTAAAGGGGAAGTGATGTAGAGTAAATAATCTGCTTTGAGGCGTGGTTAGGTTGTGGTATAACAACAGACATATTTGTGAATTCACTTCAAGATGGATTTGAATATTTTTACATGTTTTGACACTTGGCTTGGTCCAGCTCACTGTTCTTGACACAAAAAGCTTCACCACTGACTATAATAGCGCCAAATGCCTCTGCTCCTACCTAGCAATGCTGGCTTGGTGCTTTTGCCTGTAAATGGTGTTACCACATGGCTGTTCTGTACAAACAAGAAGTGTCTCTGGAGCTGCTCTGTCCTGGTTTTCTATTGATTCCCAGTGCATTCCAAGATACAGGAACTTCCACTGTCTGTCCCTCAAGGCCCAACTAACATCTTATAAATCCTTCACTATATCATAAATGCTATAAGTGCTGTTAAGGTGCAGTTAGCATCACCATTGAAATCAATGGAGGCAGCTGTGACAAGCGTCTGTGCACCATGAAAGCAATATGCTGCTTAATCTTTAACATGAGATAACTTAACACCACTGCTCCCGTGTCTGTGTGGTGCCATAGTAATTTTCATAGCAGATGTTGAAGCGCAGTTATGAGTCTTTAAAAATGCTGAGTAAATGCTGCATAAACGCAGGGTATGACGCTTGTGTGAACAAGCCCTAAGAACCAAGTCAGTCCACGAAGTCCAGGGCTGTCTTACCCATAGCCACTGCTTCTTAGGGCTTTGGATCTCCCGGACCATCATCTTGGATCCAGAACGGACTTCATGATGACTCCCTGCCAGCCCCAGCTGTCATGCAGTGAGATTGGGACTGCATCCTCCTGGGTACGTGTGATGTGTATTCCAGGAGAACATACCCAAACCCATGGCTTTGCTCCAGACTTGCTCCTTTCATTCCACATGTACAAACCAGGTGCTCCCTACCACAGCCCATCTCCACTCTCAATCAAAAGTATGAAAAATATAAGCCACACTCCAAAACTTAGCTTCCCTTTCTGTGATTAATTTGTCAAAAGCAAGGACTGCATACAGTCTCCACCTGAAACCAACCTTCCTTAACCACCTCCTGTCCGGCCTTTGTATATAAACGGCCGGACGGTGGCAGTGCAGGGTCGGGTGGCCGTCTATAAATTGCCTCCCCGCGCCCTGCTTGTGCGCGCTCCCTGGGAGCGCGCAGCACCGCGATCCGGTGCCCGCTGTGTCCCCCAGACACAGTGGAACACCGATCGTCGGACAGGACCTCTGTACGAGGTCCCAATCATGTGATCTCTGATTGGCCAATCAGTGATCACATGCAGAGTAGTAAGCAATGATGTCACTTGTGACATTGCTTACTACGTGTGAAATCTGTGAATGATCACAGAGGTCACATGGTACAAGGCTATTCACAACAGCCTTGTACCATGTGACAAGCTATGACCAACCACCGCTCAATCAGTAGTGCTCAATGGCTGCAAGAATGCAGACAGAGAGAAAGAGAAATGATTGCTTTTACATCCTTTGTGGGTGTAAAAGCAATCAGTGTAAAAAAAAAAATCATCACCCCCCACAAGTAGTACAGTGTCACCATGAGTATGTACAGTATGTAAAAAAAAATTAGAATTACAAAATAATATAAAAAAAGTTTAAAAATTATTATTTTTGGTTATAAACTAATTTGGGTTATTTTTTTTTTACTAAAAATATAACGGAATAAATTTTGAACAAGATTTATGATGAAATACTATTTATGTGCATAATTTTATAAGAAAAACACTTTTTTTCCCCCAAATTTTTGGACTTTTTAATTTACATAGCAAAAAAAAAATAAAAATCCCAGTAGTGAATAAATACCACCAAAATAAAGCTTTATCTGTCTCAAAAAAATGCTAAAAAATCCATATGGCTACAGTGTTGCATGACCGCGCAAATGTCATTCACAGTGTGATAGCGCTGAAAGCTGAAAATTGGCCTGGACAGGAAGGGGGTAAAAGTGTCCGGACAGGAAGTGGTTAATGCATTTCGCCACTGCTGGATTGCTCACATGGCTAGGGGAAGACTGTTCATATCCTTGTGAGCACTCCAGCAGCAGTGAAATGCATCAAAGAAGCTTGGTTTCGGGTGGAGACATCAGTGTATGTAGTCCTTCTTTTTTTTGTTGTTTTTTTTTTTTTTTTGACCAATTAAACACAGAGAGAAGAGCTAAGTTCTGGAGTGTGGCTTATATTTATCATACTTTTGTATGAGTCTATCCCAGGAGGCTGCAGACAGGCCAGCCCAAAAGAATGCCATCCTCAGGACTAAGGTGGAGCAGGTACCTTTCTGAAGAAAAAAAGTTTTCGCTCCATGAGGGGAAAAAATTGCAATTTATTCACAGGCTGAGGGTAGGAAGATTGAGTGGGACCCTCATTTACAGCACTTTAGTAACTGCTTTTAAAATTGGTCACTGGTTTTTTGATATTTGAGTTGAACTTTGGAAGAAAAAAAAAACCAAGCAAACAATGAAACACAACAGCCATGCATTTTCTTACATGAATTTAGGTGACCTTTGTGTTTGTGGTGATAGTCACTGCTGCTTTCTCTCCTTGTGCAGGGTGACTGGTCTTGTCTCCGCCTGCTGTAGGTATCTTGTCTCCTGGCTATAGTTATCTGCAGGCTGCCTGTAGTGGGTGGCACATGCTTGCCTTCCTTTACACCTCTGCTTTATGTACAGGCTGTGTAGACAGTGATGATGTTTTACACTATAACATCTGGCTCTTCAAAGGCATTTGGTGTACTCTAATTGGATTTATACCTCTTCTGACTATTGAGGAATACATTTAAACACTTTTTTTGCCTGCTTTTCAGCTCTAAAACTGCTGTCAGGTTTAGTTATTGTTACTACTGTCTAGAACAGGTTTTCCCCTCACTTTGGCAGGCCTCTAGTGAAAATCACAACTGGTGTTCCATTTGAAAATTTCCCCTCACCTTTTTTCTGGTAACAATTTTACGTTTTGGTTTTCCCACCACTTGCTCTTTTGAAGACAGTGGTCACCAGGACAAATAGAGGGATGACAGTAATGAGAACTGACATATTTTAACACCCAATTTGCCCAGCCCACAGCTCAAAAAAAAGCGGCCAGCAATATTTTCAAGCATGTTTGAATGTGATTGGTGAATGTGAAAAGCCTCTTCTTGCCCTTTTTTTTTTTTTTTTTTCTTTTTCGTTTATATCTGGGTTTTTATATGGGAGCAAGGAGGGCTACAGTTGGGTGTTTTTCACTCCCTACGTAGGTGAACTATTGCTCCAGTATGCATTCTTTTTTTTTTTTTTAAGTATCTAAACCCAAGAGCAAAAAATATAATTTCTTGATACAGAACACATGATCATTTGTGGTTATATGCAGCGACGTTCAAGTGATTAAACACTGGCAAACAGTGAAGACAGACTCCATGTAACCACTCCCAGCAAAACTCCGATTTGCAAGGTTGCCACCTGATTTTCTTTTCACACATTTACATTTAACGTGGATTGTATGGCCTGTGCATGTTAAAGTCTTTGGATATCCCATAGTCTAAGAATGCTGATCTTGTTCTGTACTGTATGATAAAAAAATAGGATGTTTTATATGCCTTTTAAAATCCTTTCCTTGGAGTTCTGTACATAATACAGGTCCAATTTCATAATCACTCCTTTATTGCTTGCTTCGAAACTGAGTCTTGCTGGGAGTTGGAGGGGATATATGGACCTGTCCTAAACGGCTTTGTTTGCTGGAGTGCAGTCACGTGAAGGTAGCTGAATATAATCCATTGTCTAATAACACTGATCCTGTGTCCCAGACTGAACTCCTAGAAAAGGAATTTACAGGTAAGTCAAAAAGCTTTAGCAGTCCTTCGATGTGGTGGCTGCACCAGGTTTGCTTTTTCCATGCTTTTTTCCTGGTGATCCTGCTAGTAACACAGTTGACAACTTGTGTAGAAGTAGAGTTTTTTTCACCCTAGGACATGACTCTTTCTCCTCGTTCCCATAACATGTGGGAATGTTCTGTAGTTCAGAGGTAAATTGGGTAAAGCTGATAACTTTATTTTGTCTCTATGTAATTTTATCAGCCCTCTGACTTTGTGGCAGGATCACCAGGTATTTGTAACAGACCAAAAGGGAGCATATAAGAGAAGGTCTGTGCTGGGGTTTACGCTTCAAATTTCAGTTTTGCTTGGCAGTGTGCCAGTTATCTATAAAGGGTTTGCAGGCCCATTATCTTATGATTTTTGGACAAATTTACTAAAAATTGGATGATCTGTATTCTTACAAAAAACAAAATGTGAGTGACACTGCTTTTAAAGGCCATTTCCTGTCTTACAGCCATATCCAGAAGACCCTGCTGTCTACAAACCTCTCTCCCAGGAAGAGCTGCAGAGGATAAAGAACGAAAAAAAGCAGAAACAGAATGAGCGCAAACAGAAAATATCAGAAAACCGCAAACATTTGGCCAGCGTGCGTGTGGTTCAGAAAAATCTAGTCTTTGTAGTGGGCCTTTCACAACGCCTCGCAGACCCAGAGGTAAGTGACAGCAAACATGCCCTTTCGCATTACAAATTTTCAGTCTGATATTGCTAAATATAGTAGAAGTATTTGGTTATCTGCAGCAGACAATGAAAATTCGTGTCAAATGCTAAAGGGGAAATATTATTCTTTTGTAATGAAATCTGCACAGATTCCAGAATTAAAGTGTAACTAAAGGCCCCCCCTTTTTTTTTTAGTTTTGGATGTGGAGAGGGATTAGAATACTTCTAAAAAAAAAAAAAAAATTAAAGTCAAATTTCATCATAAATTTAGGGAAAAATATATTCTGCTAGATGTCTTTGCAAAAAAAAAAATCCCAATACATGTAAATTAATTGGTTTACGTAAAAGTTATAGCATTTACAAATGGCAGTATATATACTGGGATTTTTTTTTTAATTTTTACTAGTAATGGCGGCGATCAGTGAATTATAGCGGGACTGCGCCTGGCATTCTGACACTGGGGGGGGGGGGGGGGGGGGAAACTGACTTCGTGTCACTGACATCCCCAGTGACACCAATACAGTGATCTGAGCTAAAAAAAAAAAAAAAAAGCACTGACACTGTACTAATGGCACTGGGCAGGAAGGGGATAACATGAGGGGCGATCAAAGGGTTAACTGTGTGCTGTTTTGCTGTGGGCTGTCTCCGTGTGCTTCACTGTAAGCACACTAATTTGGATGGCTGTGCTGTGCACAGCCATTCAAAGGAGTGTGCATGAGCTGACAGGGAGGAGAACTGTTTTGTTTACAAACAGTTCTCTTCCCCATTGGAGATGGACGTGAATCACTGGGCACCGGCGAGTAATCACTGGCCGGTACCCGGTGATTGACGGCCGCGAATGGTGGCTTGGGTAGGGCTTGTGTGCGCCCCCCACCCAGAAATTCAAAATCTTGTGTGTGTGTGTGTATGTATGTATGTATATGTGTATATATATATATATATATATATATATATATATATATATATATAGTGATTTTGCGCACCCCTGCCGCCTTGTAGCAGTATATCTGCTATAGGGCGGTTGGGAAGCGGTTAAGGGACAGATGAGCGACCCTGGCCACCAACAGTTTATGTCCAAGCCTGCTCATCTGTTCTGAATCACGTGTAACTGCTTGTATGTTGTACCTGTAAATAACCAGCACAGATTTACACTGAGTCTTGGCTGTGTATGGCCCTTACACCTTATTGGCTATACATTTGTTTTCATTATTTTGTGGCAAAATTACAGCAAGAGTCGGTTTTCTTTGACATCAGAGGAATCTCTGGTTGATCTGATATCTGTCATAATGATTGAATAACTTGATACGGCGGTTATAAACATTTTGTAGAATACATGGTTACCTTTTTTTAGTATATATTTTTCCCATTACAGGTTTTAAAACGACCAGAATATTTTGGGAAATTTGGTAAAATACACAAAGTAGTCATCAACAACAGCACGTCCTATGCAGGCTCACAGGTTCGTAAATGGTTTTGTTTTTTTGGGAGGGGGGGGGGGTTTCTCTCTGTATACTTAAAGTAACACTAACTTTAGGTTCGTAGTTCTATGCCCCATATAAATGTACTTTTTAATTTGCTTTTAAAGCTTGGCTTTAAAATTGTTTTCCATGTGCATGGTATAGCAGTCTTCTTCCTTAGTATTCTGCCTCCAGCCTGCTTATTGGATGTTGAAGGAGCAGCAGACTAATTAGGTCATGTTTTTGCTCCCTCCACCTGTAATCCTGTTTACAGTGTTTGACAGCCTTGAGCAAATCTGCTGGTGTTCCAAGCTGCTTCCTGCCAGTGTGTGCTGCTCTTCAGGGGTTAAAGAAGACTGTTATTATTATGACAACATGAACAGAATAGGATTTAAAGCTAAACATTTAAAGAGTGTATAAACCCAAAATTTCATATTCCTGATATGTACGTGCTTGTATGAAAAAGTATCCTGTTCTTTGTATGAAATCCCTGATGTTCCTGCCACTCCCTCTGCTTTCCTGTTAAAAACTGATTACAGTAGGCATGAGAGTACAGCGTGGTCAGTTCTCTAGCTGTGCTGGGAACTCGGTCTGCTCTCCTCCAGTAATCAGACTTCTGCTTATAACTCCCCCCAGCCATTCACTGGGAAGTTCAGTGTTGCTGCTGTTTCTCCTCCCCCAGCTAGCTCAGCAGCGTAGAGCTTAGGCATGTGATCAATTTTGTATATCTATACAAAATGTTTTGCCTTTTCATTTCTGTTTTAAATTAAATGAATTGTTTTACATACTTTTTAAATTTAATTGTTGTATTAAGGAGTACATAGTTGAATTAATTTGTCTTAAATCTGCCTTGATTTCATCTTTGTAAAAAGGGGGTAAAATGGGCTATAAATTGTTTTATAAACCACTCCTGAAAAAAATGTTAGTTCCTCTTAGAGCCACACCCAGCTATAGTACAATGGTCTTCTGTTTGTGTTAAAAATCACTGACCATACATGACTGTTTGTTTGGTTTTTGTTTTTTTTTTTCTGATCAGTACCTAAATGTCTAAATGCTGCTCTAATACTCTGATCAGGACTCGGTCTGTCAAACTGTTTGCTGGTCACAGCAATAGCAAGGATAGCCTGGAATAGGAACCAGGCATTCATTTTTTTTATTCATTGAGTTGGCATGTGATTTTATTGTGTTTTTTGTTTTGTTTTTTTGGGGTTTTTTTTTTTGTTTTTTTCTTCCTTGACTTTCAAATGTTAGAGAAGTTCAGGAATGGCAAAAAAAAAAAAAAAAAAACCCCATACTTGCCTAAATTGCTGCAGCACTGATCTCAGCTGTCCCCCGGTGGCTCTACCCCAAGTGATCCCACAATGGTGATCGCTCAGTTCTCCGCTGTGAGCAGAGATCACTGACAATTGTCCCCGCCTCTCTGCTCTGCCTCACCAGTGCTCACTGGAGTGCCATGCTGTGGAGAGAGCAGGAGGGGCTGGTTCAGATTCTCAGCAGTGCGCTGAGAGGCTGAGCCAGGTTCTGGTCCAGACATCTGGGTGGATTGCGACTGTAAGTTCGAGATCTTTCCCGAGCCTAGACTGGCTGAGTGATGTCAGCCGACAGCAGGCTTTAGCCTGCCGTCAGCTGAAAACAGGTCACAGTAGTGCAGAATGATCCATAGGAGAAGTATAGCCAAAATAGCTTTGGCTATACTTTTTCCTTTCAATGTGTCTTTCAGACTTTGAGTATAATGAGGCTTCATATTATGTACGCACATACAGCAAGAATTCTTTCAGTTTCTCATTTTGATATCTGTATTTGTGGTCTGCAGCTAGCTCATTACAGCAATCTAAATATAATTCTGCTCAGTAGTGTGATATTGCTGCTTTTCCACCTGAGTCTGTGCTTAGGCTAATTTGCCTGTTCTCTTCCAGGGTCCAAGTGCTAGTGCATATGTAACGTACATACGGTCAGAAGATGCACTTCGAGCTATACAATGTGTAAACAATGTGGTAGTAGATGGAAGAACACTTAAGGTAAGAGGCCTTGGTGAATTGTGTTAACCTTAAAGCAGAACTCGTGGAAAAAAAAATTTCTCCCGTGCAGTATGGCTGTGCCCACACTACATAGGTTAACTGCTCGTTTTGTCTAGGGGTGAACCGAAAGGCTATATTTACCTGATCCTTCGATCCTCCAGAAAACCACGCTTCCCCCACATCCAGCAGTGGTTTGTTCCTGCCATCCTCATGTCCAGAGCCAGTGGGCGTGATGACATCAGGAACAGTCCATTCACAAGACCGCTAGCATGTGGGGGGGGGGGGGGCACAAGCGTTGGGGACCAGCTCAGAGGATCGGTGGATTGGTAAGTATATCTCTGTTCTGAAGTCCCCTAGACAAAAACGAGCAGTTAACCCATGCAGTGCGGGCACAGCCCCACTGCAAGGGTTAACTGCTCGTTTTTGTCTAGCCCCACTGCATGGGAAAAAAAAATTTGTCTAATTCTTTAATGCTGTGTTAGCATGTTTTGGTAACATCTGTTTATTTTTTTTATGATTTTATTCCTAGGTCCACTTACTAAAGACACAACAGTATAGATGATTTCTCCCACCAACTGTCTAGTGTCAAAGCTTTGAGTTTCCCATCATTTTCTGTAGCTGTGGTCTTCAAGGCAAATATAGTGAATCTCGTCGGAGGGGGGCACAGCAGTAAACAAAAAAACCTGGTGGGCTTTTCAACACTCTCACAAACTATCAAATTAAATTATACTGATAGTGAAAAAAAATGTGGGGTAGCTTTTTTTTTTTTTTTTTTTTAAGGTGCAGTGACACAATGACAGGAATTTACTAAGACTGGAGCAGCAGAATTTGAAGCAGTTGAATGGCAACTAATTTCGCTTCTAGTCTGATATTTTCATTGCTCAAAGGCTTAGTTCACCTTTACCAAAAAACTGCCTTTCAGGTAAGAGGTGCCTGTAAATAAAACAAACTGTGCAGCTTTTAACAAAGGTAAAGTGGTTGTGAAGGCTCAAGGTTTTATTTACCTTCATGCATTCTATGCATGAAGGTTAAAAAACTTTGTGTGCAGCATTGCTCCCAGCCCCCTCAATATTTACCTGAACCTCATCGCAATCCAGTAATGTGAACAACAGCCTTGGCTGTCCTGGTTCTTTGCCTCCCCGTTGGCTCCCACTGCTGTCAATCACAGCCAGTCAGACAATGAGGGGAGAGAGGGGCTGTGCCAGGCCACAGCTCAATGTGTTAATGGATACACAGAGCAGCATGTTTCCCCATAGCACGTTGCTTGCTATGGGGTGCACTTGACAGGAGGGAGGGGCCAGGAGAGCCTGCTAGGGGACCAAGAAGAGGAGGATCCAGGCTGCTCTGTGCAAAACCACTGCACACAGTAGGCAAGTACAGCATGTTGGTTATTTTCCCAAAAAAATTAACCTTTAGTATCTCTTTAAATAATGCCCTTCCTTTAGGTGTAGACCTTTTATGTACATCCTGAAGCCTGACTGAAAAACTCCCACAAATAACATCATCCTGTCCTCCCTAGTTGCTTGGACATTGCTAAGAGTCTCCTACCTCTTAGGCTCCATTCACTCAAATCGTGAGCAGATTCTGCTTGGAGAGTCTCGCAGATTCCATCCGTGGAGTCTCAGAGATTCCACCCGCGATTTGAAACTCCCTAACCTTACTGTTCACCTCCATCATCACACAAGTGAGTTCTTTCTCTGATTCAGAAACCCCCTCGCGTAATTCTACGTTTGTTCTCCATGCTTATATTGGTTGTACATTGTATTGAAAACCAAAAATACAGAAACTTTTGTGAAACCTCAAACCCTTGCATGCGCTTTATCTCCCCTGATGCGGTAGCTCTGAGCTCAGTAAGAGCTTGCGCTTGTGATGGTGGAGGCAAAACCGTAGGAGCTGGGAATCTCTTAGCAATGTTCTAGCAACAAGGCGGGACTGGATAATGCCATCTCTTGCAGTCTTTCAGTCAGGCTTCAAGAGGTATGTAAATGGTCTACAATGTTAGCAAGGGCATTTATCAACTTTGGTCAAAGCTGCACAGTCCTTTGGTAAAGGTGAACTGTGCCTTTAACTGAAAAGGCTGAAGATAGAAGCTGATTGGTTACTATGCCTAGCTGCTCCAGATTCTGTCTGCTCCAGTTTTAGGAAATTCCCCCCCAAGGAACTAGCCAGGCTTGGAAACTTTTAACCCTTTGTTAGGACAGACAGCCCTGCTCTAGTTTAAAAAAGATGAAGAAATCTGTTCACACAGTAGAAACGGGGCAAAATATGGCCAATAAGAGTTCCAGGTCCCCTGCAACCACGCCCTTAATATGGGCGTAACATTTGTGTAAAAGACGTAGTTAGCCTTTAATGTATAGTTTTAAGCAGGTCCTCATAAATCTAAAGGAGATTGCAAAACGTTGGTACTGTCAGATTGTAACGTGAATGGTGAGCTCGAAGCAAAACTGTACTCCAAACGTAAACCCCTAAACTCCACGTATGCTCTTTATTCCAGCTTGGAACAGTGTAAGTATGCATGGCTCGTATCTTTGGGTCTACTGGGGAAGCTTGCAATCACTGTGGTAGAAGTTGGAGCTACTGCAGTGACAGCTGCCATCTTCTTGGTCCTGTGCCATTTTTTTCAGTGAATACAGAGTGGACAGGAAGATAGTGAATAGGGGGTAGGTTAAAGGGTATAATAAATCTCATCCAATCAGAGATTGCCTTCTTTTCACTGAAAAAAAAATAAAAATACAAGGCTTTCTCTGAATGGCAACAGTGCAAAACAACCCAACCCGCAACCACCCTCCTATCCTTATGTTGTCCGTGTTCAGAGGGAAACCTGATCAGTAGTAGAGCCAGCTGCTACCACGATTGTCAATTTTCCCAGTGAACCCTCAGCTATGAGATACCAGCTGGACCAATGAAACCATGGCATAAGGGTCATACCTGGAGCTCAGCTTTAAGTAGAGCTTTTTTGGCAGATGAGACGAGATTCTTCTGGTTTCTAGGGGTTTTTTATTCTGTCTACACTGCCTACAGAACAGTACACCATCCTTTCCCAGCATCTGTAAGAGAATGGAGCTAGGTGCCAGATTGATGTAACTCCAGTGCACCTGCGGATGAGTGACATTATCTCTGGCCGCCCAGGGGTAGACCTAGAAGATGAACACTGAAAGAGGCCAATGTTGCATGGGATGTTGCGACCCTGGCACAGGCGAGAACCCAGCAGCAATCAGTATTTCTACAATATGTAGCGAGAGCACTCGCCTACTTTGTCTTGTGTCTCTTATTCATGGGTGAGAGTAATGCCTACTAAGCCGGCAAGAGAGCAGTGTGTGCAAGCAGGTGTTCACCTGCCTGCCGTGTCCTACACAGCAATCTTGCCAGCAGCAGGAATGCAAATGTAAAATCTGTATAAGTGCCATAATTCACAATAATGCTGTGCATACTTGAACCTTATGGTAAGTGCCGGCCCACCCTAGTAGTGGCAATGGTCTGCTTTAAGGGCCAGCTCACACCATAGAAATTCAGTTCATATCCGTTTGTGCGTGCAAATTTTTGAAACATTCTGGTGCATTTTTCCTTTCCCTTTTTTTTTTTTTTTTCTTCATTCTAAATAGATACGTGTGCTCCGATGCATTTTTGGTGTCTCCGGTGCATTTTTTGTGCGTTCCAGTGTGTTTTTGATGCATTTTGGCCATTTCAGTGCAGAAAAACACAGCATGTTGTTTTTTTTTTTTTCCTGCACTGGACTAATCGTACAGGTTTGAACTAGGCCATTGGAACCCATATAGCTTACTGTCCATGCATTTTTGATGCAGAGAAAAAATGCACTGGACTGCATCTGGTGTGAACCGGCACTTAGACTCTCTTCTGGAGTCTCACGCCAATGTTGTTCTTACCTTGATCTCTGTGATTGTAGGCTTATTTTGGTTCTTTTGAAAATGCTCAGCACAAACACCCCATTCCTTTCACTGGCTAAAAAGACGGCTTGCCTCTAAATGTGGAGGTGCTGTTTCTGTTTTCAAGCAGAAAATACAGTATTTTCCCTTGTTAAAGGCATGTTTTTGTGTTGACCTGCAGACTGTGTATTGGAAATTGGTTTTGTTCAGTCATAATGATATGACTGAATGGCAGAGGCCTTGGGTAGCACCAATGAATGGAAACACAACAACATGCTATTTTCATCTGAGATTTGTGTCCCTGGCATCGAGCAAGATATCAAGCCTTATGTTCGTTCATAGTGGCAGAGCCTATGAGTCACGGATCTTTTATGTTGGCAAGGCATTGTGTGATGTTCTTTAAGAACAGGAATTGAGAGTACTGAAATTCTGGCAAGTAAAAAATCAACATGCATATCAGCTGTGTATTAATATTAATATAATTTTCTACCAAAGCATTTATTGGTCAGTACAAATGCCGCAGTATTTATTCTTCTGTGTAACCAGTCTCATAATGCAGACATCACACGGTTCTGGACCTCCTTGTAGATAAGACTAATTAAAGAATACCTTTAAAAGTTTGCCTTTTTTGTTTTTTTTTTCTTCAAAAGACAGCAGCTACATATTCCTCCCAGGGGACGAACCAGTGGGGCTTAAAATAATGTTACCCCCAACATTTCACACTCGTGATATGTGTCTGCTGTACCATGTACTTGTATTAAAGTATACTGTTCTCTTTTTATTTCTTCCTTTATGTGAAATATCAGGTGTTCCTGGCAGTCCCTCCTTCTTTCCTGTTAAAACCGGACCACCCTAGGCATGAAAGCAAAGCATGGTCAGTTTTCTAGCTGTGCTAAGCCTGCTCTCCAATAATTAGACTTCTGCTGAGCACCCCCCACCGCACAGGCATTCACTGGGAAGATCAGTGTGCTGCTGTTTCTCCTGTAATAACTCTGAGTTTCCCTGGTTCTCTGAGCTCCTTATGCAGCTGAGAACAAAGGGTATGTGATCACTTGTAAAAAAAAATGTTAACCACGGGCCTACAGGGCACTTATTCCCCCTTCCTGCCCAGGCCAATTTCCAGCTTTCATCGCTGCACTTTGAATGACAATTGCGCGGTCATGCAACACCTGTGAAACACCATGTGAAATTTGTATCATTGTTTTTGTGACAGAGCTTTATTTTGGTGGTATTTAATCACCTCTGGGTTTTTTATTTTTTCTTAAACCAAAAACCACTGAACATTTTGAAGAAAAAAATGTTTTTTCTTAGTTTTTGTTATAAAATTTTGTAAATAAGTGATTTTTCTCCACTGATGTGCGCTATCTTCAGAAGGTTCTTGAAGAATTCCACACTTCTGCTTTATATAGTCTACCACGAGGCACTGTTTTTTTCTACTATTTGAGATTTTTTGGGGACACTACCGCTTGAAGAAGCCCATAGGGACCTTATGAAATGGCTCTTTTCTTACGTGGAAGTTCAGAAGGTCATAAAGACGTCTTCTAATAAATCTCTGGGTCCTGATGGTCTTTTTCTGATCTTTTTGGCTCCACATATGACACTGTATTTTACTGTGCTACGGCATGGTGTAATTATTCCTTTAGATGAGAATAGAGCATACATTAGTGTTATCCCTAAACCTAACAACATGACAGATTTTCTTTCATTATCGCCCTATATCACTTTTTAACTGTGACCTTAAAATTCTTACTAAATTCCTAGCATTACACCTTAATACCTTCTTAGTACATTATGACCAATGACCAATCAGGTTTCATCCCTGGTCGCCAAACCCTAGACCAGATCCGCTGCTCTATTACTCTTATTTCAGCAGTTAGATCAAATTAGGACTCCCCCTTTTTAGGGATCTCTTGCTTCTATCCCTGGATTTACATAAGGCCTTTGCTGGCCTAAACTGGAACTATTTATTACCCTGGAAACATTAGGGTTTGGCCCTATGTTTCTCTTTGTTAATAGTCCTATATAGTTCCCCTTCTGCTCTGGTTTCTATTAGAGGCCATAGGTCTTCACCTTTCCCTATCTGACGAGGCATGTTGCCTCCGTTCCCCTTTTGCTTTTTTGCATTATCTATTGAACCCCTAGCAGTGGCTATCCACTCTCACCCTAGATTCCATGGTATTCGTAGAACACAAATGTGCCCTTTTTGCCGACGATGTGCTCATGTATGTTACTGCCTCTAAGGAGACGTTGCCTAATCTAATGTCTTTAATGCAGCAATTTTCTCAGCTTTCTGGGCTTTCCTTGAATCCCCAAAAGACAATGGCTCTTAATGTTTCTTTACCCCATGCTGTGGTACACACTCTGCGGACTACATATAACTTTCAATGGGCTGTACAATCTCTTCCTTATTTGGGGATTCATCTAACATCTTCCATTGACACTCTATATAAAGCTAATTATCCCCCTATTTCGGAAACTTAAAGCAGACCTTCGTGGTTGGGCAGATTACTCTTTGTCATGGTTTGGCAGAATTAACTCCATTAAAATGACATTTCTGCCTAGAATACTTTATTATTTTTGGACCCTTCAAGTAGCAGTCCCAAAAAGTGAGTTATAGCGCTTGAAAACTGAAGTTCTTAGTTTTGTTTGGGGTAATAGAAGGTCCCAGATGAATAGACTAACATTATATACCTCGAGACCACGAGGTGGGGTTGGCCTTCCCAATTTGCAGGCTGATTACCAAGCGGCCTAAATTACCTAGGTTGCATACATTACGGCTAAAGGGTTTGTTCCCCCTTGGGTTTCTATTGCAGCCCTCTCCTGCTGTCCTTTAGCCATTGGGTCATTGCCGTGGCTTCCTAATTGTTTACGCCCTCTTATATTATGCCCTACACTATCACACCAGAGTGCGCCACCTCACACACCATTGGCACCCCAGGCTTAACACCCACCCTATTCAGTTGGTGGATTAATAAGGGATTCCTACACGTTGGTGATTTTTTTTTAATGGGAACCAGTTATATTCCCTCACATGTTTTAGTGACAACTTACAGATTTCGTCCGAAACTACTAGATTATTTTTACGCCTCAGTGCACATCCTTACAGCTCTGCGTGCCATGATTTTGCAGGCACAACAGCCCATTCATTCGAGTGGACAGCTTTGCCTGTATTTCCTGCAGGAAAGTCCCTGAATCCTTGTTTTAAAATGCGGCCATGCAGAAACAGCATGGTTCTTTGGAAACCATACTGCGTTTTTCAGTGCATGGGGGTGCCATTAAGAGTTTATGGCACCCCCGCATGCCTTCTTAAAAGCAGCGTGTTTTTTGTGACTGTCGGGTGGTGGAGTTTGTGTGATTTACACACACTCCCACACCTGCACAGATGTGAACCTAGGTTAAAGTGACTGTAAAACTCATTAAAAAAAAAACTAAAATGTTATACTTACCTACTTTGTGCAATGGTTTTGCACAGAGCAGCCCCAAGTCTTCTCTTCTTGGTCCTCCCACTGGTCCTCCAGGCTCCTCTCCCCTGCCAAGTGCACCCCATAGCAAGTTGCTTAGCTATGGGGACAATTGTATGTGCTCAATCCTGAGCCGTCTATGTGTGTCCATTGACACAACAGCTCTGCTCTGCCCCCTGCTTCCTTCTCACTAGCTGTGACTGACAGCAGTAGGAGCCATTGGCTTCCGCTGCTGCCTCTATGGCCAGTAAGAAGAGAGCCACCACTGCTCTAGGGCGCACAGCACTGGATTCAGATCAGGCTCGGGTAAGTATAAGGGGGGTGGGGTTGAGCTGCATACAGAAGGTGGGTTTTTTTTTTGTTTTGTGGGGTTTTTTTTTTATTCAGAGAATAGAAAAACTTTTTCTTTTACGACCACTTTAATGCAGCTCAAGTCTGGTGTGTGTAGGCTTCTGTGGTATCAGAGTGACTACTTGTGGAAAGCAGTTGAAACTTGGTACAAGTAGCTGGATTAAGTATGATGTGCTTTATGATGTATTATATGGGAGTTTGATTGTTGGGATTAGCTTTGCTTTAAGGTATTAAGGCCTGAGGTATTTTATTTTCATGTGGCACATGTGATTTTCATGACCTCCTTTCCAAATTTTGATATGTTTTGTTACACTCCTAGCTGAATGTTTTTTGTTTTGTTTTTTTTTTAAAGGCATCTTTAGGTACAACAAAATACTGCAGTTATTTCTTAAAAAATATGCAGTGTCCAAAGCCAGACTGTATGTATCTACACGAATTGGGGGACGAGGCGGCTAGTTTCACAAAAGAAGAAATGCAGGTAAGAGAACCATCTTCATGTGACCACCTTGGGGGTGGGGGGCAGGGGGGTCTGTAAATTGAAAGTACATTTATTGGAAGCTGAACCACAGCCAAATACTTTAGATGCAATGAAACGCACAATGCAGTCAAACTTGATTGGCTCACAAAGCAGGCTTTCCATGTCCTTTTTGCTGTGTGGAGATTTAGGGAAGCTGAACACAAATGATATGCTAGTTTTATTTAAAGAAAAACACAATTAGGTTTTGGATGGTAGACCAGTCTTTGTATGTCTTTTTCTACCTGAAAAACTCCTTCCCCTTTTTAACTAGGATTTATTTAATTTTTGGGGGTATGTATGCCGCTTGGGGTGCATTCAAATTGCAATGTGCACACACTGCGTTTGTAGGCTGCCAGGAGTAAGCCTGCATAATATAACTCCAGTACGCACACGGACAATTCAGTTACCTGGTGCACAGAATGCATTAAGGTAAAAAGAAAAAGCACACTTTTTTTTAACTTTAGACCCACTTTAAAGTTGAAGTTTAGTCATCCTATATTTGGCTTCCCTGGTCCCTCCCTTCCACCTCATCAACATGCTAATTAACATTTGAGTACAACCTTTCTGTTTTCATTACTTTATTTTAGGGCCAGTGATGTCATCATTGGGTGCCCATTCTTCTCTATGCAATGCAGCCTGATTTAGGCTGGTGAGGAGGTGGGCAGGGTGTTTTGCAAAACTTTCTGAAAAAAATAAAAACTTTCTTTCTGCAGTGGACTTTCTCTTGGGAGCAATGATGCAAATAATAAAATGTTTTGATGGGTGGGTGTTTGTCTGGAGGTGTGGTTGTTTCTAGGTGGATTTCATTTCAATATAGACCACCCTAGGTAACACCACATGTGCTGCACCTCCATGATTGAAAGAACTGAAACCCAGTAAATGAAAGAAGCAGGCCAAGGACGGTCAGGCAGGGGAAGAAAGTGCTAGATGATGCTGGATGCTCTCCAACCAGGATTTTTTTTTTTCTTTTCTTTTTTCTTTTTTTTTTTTTTAATGTTAAGCAGCATTTTGAAACAGTTGAAGGGAGCCCACAGATTAAGGCTGACCATACACTATACAATGTTCTGTCCAATTTGTGCCCAATTTCCTTTAGATTTACCTTCAATGTAGTGCAAAGGCCTGCCTAATTGGATACAATTGAAAGTGTTGTTAGGTTTGACCTCATATTATATGGTTTGTGGTAAATCTAAAGTAAAAATCTCAAGAAAATTGTATAATGTATGGCCAGCCTTAGTGGTTCATTTGAAAACTTTGTTAATTGATTTTTTTTTTGTGTTTGGCTATCTCTTTTTAATATGCAGATTCATTGGTGATGTGTAAAAGGAGAACATGTTAATCTGTGAGGTTTTGTGGTGCTAAACTCTCTGATCTATTGATCTGACTGGAAAATTGTTTAACACTTAAGGCTGGCCATAAACTATACAATTTTCTGTCCAATTTCCTTTAGATTTCTCTTAAAGTATGTATATCAAGGGCCTGCCTAATTGGATACAATTGAAAGTGTTGTTTAGGTTTGACCTCATATTGAATGGTTTTTGGTAAATCTAAAGCAAAAAACTCAAGAAAATTGTATGTTTGGCCAGCCTAATTATATAACAGGTGGTGGCAATGGGAAAATCCAGAAACAGAAACTCACATTTAATACAGGTATACAGAAACCCCAATCTCAACTCAACTAATCTGTATGTGTGTCGCTTTCACTGTAATATTTGTTGTTGTTGCAGGCGGGCAAACATCAGGAATATGAACAGAAGTTGCTTCAGGAACTCTACAAACTTAACCCTAACTTCTTACAGTTGACTACGGGTACAGTTGACAAGAACAAAAACAAAGTGACACCCTTGCAGAGGTATGATGTGTAAGTACTTCCCCTCGTGGCCCTGTCTCCATCTGCATGTCTGTGTGCACGTGATGTCTTCTGGTTCTTTTTCATGGCTTTACATCTCCGTCGACTGGTTTTTTTTTTGTTTTTTTTGTTTTTTTTTTTAGTAAGGACATACTTATTGTGTTTGAGTAGTACTTGTGTCATTTTTCTGTGGTGATATTTTGGCATAAGGATGTAGTGAGCTCAGCTAATAACTCCATATCCACAGGGAATATAAATATACTTGTGTGTATCAAATGCCTTTGCAAACTTGATATTGCCTAGTAAAAGTAGTGACAACCTCTCCACTGTGCTGTACATAGCCTGATCAGAGGTGTGAATGAAGCCCAGCAAGGCCACCCACTACAGAATGCCTACAGAAAAGGAGGGGGCAGATATAAGACCAATCACTCTGCCGAAAAAGGGAGAGCAGCAGTGACCGGTCTTTATTACAGTAAGTTCCTGCACAGAGGCAAAGTTTCACACTTGTTTACTACGCAGATCTGGAAGAAATAAACAAGGCACATCAAGGTTCAAGCAGGAATACACATGCCTCTTTTACTTTGACAATGATTTGCATATCAAACAAAAAATATATATTTTTGAAAGCATTGAAAACAAAGCTTTGTTTAAAAATGCTGGCTCCTAACTTTTTTTAGCTGGCTCCTAGATTAAAAGCAAATTTGTTAAGCCCTGATTTAGGAAACAATGTCCCAAAGACTAAAGTCCAATCTGTTAAAATACAAGGTCCAAGAAAAAAAAAAAATCTTCACTCAAAGTACCCAAATGTAATGGTGACAAAACCCCACTGGATGTTTTCGCTTCTTTTCACCACCACTCTGATCTGTTGTGTGCACCCCAATATAGGTCCCCTCTGTGAATACAGAAGGTCAAATGGGCTCACAAACAGAAGCTTGAGTAGCACTCCAGATTCTTTCTTCCACCACTTTTTTTTTTTATCCCAGACACTTCTAGCTACAGTTCCCGATTCCTAAAGGAACCTTTTCCTTTCAGTCAAAAACAAAGGATCAAATGCTCACAGCCAGACTTTAATAAAATCCACATTAAAAAAAAAAACATACTAAAATACTGTAACATCGCACATAGCTTATTTCGTTGGTACTGCTGTAGGCAAGGCTGCTGGCGTGTATAGTCGAACGACATGTGATGTCATAAACGAGGTGGATCCAGAACCTGAAACATTGTGTCCTTGGGTGGGCCACCATCTCTGAGATAGATATATCTTTTTTTTTTCTTTTTTTTTTCTCACAAAAATAGATGTCTTTTGGTGGTATTAAAATCACCACTGTTTTTTTTTTTTTTTTTTTTTTTTTGTATTTTGCAAATAAATTTATGCCAGAATGTATTCTGCTACGTTTCTTTGGTGAAATAACCCAAATCAGTGTTTATTATTGAGTCTGTAGGAAAGTTATAAAGTCCAAAAAATATGGAATATATCTGAAAATTGATTAATCTTGTACTGACAGCCTTGAGGCCATAAAATGTCAGGACAGCACAAATACCCCCAAATGACCCCCTTTTTTAGAAAGTAGACAGTCCAAGGTATTTAGTAAGAGGCTTGATGAGTTTCTTGAAGTTGTAATTTTTTGTCATAATTTTTTGGAAAATTAAGAAATTAAAAATTAAAAGAAAAAAAGAATCACAATAAACGTGTGTGTGTGTGTGTGTGTGTGTGTGTGTGTGTGTATATATATATGTATATATATGTATATATATGTATATATATGTATGTGTGTATATATATATATATATATATATATATATGTATATATATGTGTGTATATATATATATATAGTGTGTGTGTGCAATTTTTTATTAAATTTTCTTTTCTTAACGATTTTATTTACAAGCTGTTATCAGAGCAATACAATGTTGCCATAGTACCATTGTACTACTCTTGAAGTGATCAGTATTTTTTTGCTTAGAAAAGTGAATTTCATTGCTATAAGCAAGCATTTTTACTGAATAAAATAAATTCATTCAGTGTGTTTTGTTGTCATTATCTGTGAATGGCCACAGCTAATTACTTGGTACAGATGGGCTGTGATTGGCCCTGTCTCTACCATGTGATCACTGTGACCAATCACAGCTAGCAGCACAATTGTACACAGTGAATGACTTGAATTGAAGCCATTCATTGTTTACAATTGTCATGTGATTTGCTGGTATTGGTCACAGCGATCACATGGTACCAGCAGCAGGCCGGTACAATGATCGGTCATCGGTTGTGTCCAGTGTATACAGCAGGTGAGACATCACGTCCACAGCAGGAACACACGTACTGGGAGGACGTCATATGACGTCCACCCAGAACGAGGAAATTTGCACCTGATTTATTGTAATATGACAGTGAATAAGGACCTCGGACATGAGATGGGCCATCAATACATCAGAACTGATTAATTTTCAAATGTATATAGCCATAGTATATAGATGTTAGAACTTTCACACAAACCAAAAAATATGCATTTGTTGGGGTTTGCTTTTACCAGACATGTAGCAGAATACATTTTGACCTAAATTTATGAAGAAATTTGATTTAGATTTTTTTACAGGATATGTTTTATAACAGAAAGTAGTAAAAAAAATTTTTTGAAAGGTTTGCTTTCTGGTTTATATAATAAAAAATAATCCCAGTGATGATCAAATACCACCAAAAGAAAGCTCTATTTGTGTGAAATAAATCTAAGTTTCATTTGCGTACAGTGTTCCATGACTGCCAGTTAAAGTAGCGCAGTGCTGAATAGCAAAAAATGGTCTGGTCATGAAGGGTGTAAAACCTTCCAGGGGTCAAGTGGTTTAATCAACCGGGAGTAATAGAAAGCAAATAAAATATGTGCATACACTTTATCCAGTGATGCCAAACAACTCCAAATAAAACAGCCTGGTCTTTACCTGTACTTTGGATCATCGCCTCATGATCAGGCCAGTGTAAATATTGCATTTATTTTTATCCAGTCTGAAGTCTGTAATGCAGTGTAGGTTGCAATATAAATGCATGCCACATAAATGTGCAGTCAAAAATATTCAAATGGATTTTTCTTTCTTTTTCTTTTTTTTTTTTCTTACTTATGCTAATATGATGCAAATGGTTTCTTTGGCATTATTTAATGCTACTACAATTATGAAGATAGACTTTGGTATCTGTAGGGATTGAGCAGGTTGATTTTTGGCTGCATTATTTATGGCTTTTCAAAGGAGAATGCCAAATTATATATGACGTGAACATGACCTTTGCAGTTGGTTAATCATCCTTTAGGGGAACCTTTTTCTATTGTAAACAGTTTGGGCAAATGTTTTCTTGGTTGATATCTTGCTCCTGGCTTTGATTTTTTAAAATAGTTTAAGTGTTATTTTTGAATTTGTAAAGAACAGTTTTTTGTTGCAGATCATTTAATGGTACCAGTGTATCCTAATCACACAGGACATAAACTGAGTATTCATAGACTTTGGACTATACAATGGTACCTGTCAAAACTTCCGAGGACATGCCCCTGGGCATCCTTCATCCTTCTTTAACCAAATTCCACTGTGGGGGGGGGGGGTGCGCATGCTAGCGTCGTGAGGTAATTGACCGCTTCACCCTTACAGGGAAATCACTGTTAACTAGTTTATTTACCTTCAGATTCTTCAGTCACCACTTCACTGTCTTTTAATACAGCAATAGAAGCAGTGTGAACGGAGTAATGCATCCTTGATAAAACCTTTGATGTCATACACAGACCCCACACCATTAGAACAGCCTGTAATACTGCTGTAGGCACTGGATCCTACTTGGGCATTCACAGGACCTAGGCCTTGGTCCATCCCTATGATACCCAGACAGTGAAGACCCCTCTGGGCATATGCCTACCATGATGGGCAAGAATGGACCCTATATAGGGACCAGTGACAAGCTCGTAAGACAGGGTCACCCTGTATCCCTGACCTTTACTGTAGTCCCACAGAAAGTATGTGACAGAATATCTCCATTGCTTGCTTTACACTATTTTGTGTATCCTCAATAGTTTGCTTTGAGTTGTAAAAAAATATCAAGAAACCGTAAATGTGTTTTGGAATGTGTTCAGTTATACAAGTGTAAACTTTTTAAACACTTCTGTGCATTGTGGTCACCACCCAGGTTGCTGCGTACAATTTATTGGGTATTTTTACTTCATTTCTGCACCTTTTGAAAGGCCGTATTTTAACACTGGTCTCTGCATTCGATTCTAGCTCTATCCAAAACACACCGCACACAGCCTGCTTGACTAAAGCAGACTTTTTTGCAGCTATGTCACAAGTCCTCTGACAACTAACAGGTATAATACTGCCATCACTGACTAGGGCTTGAAGATGCCAGGCCCTTCTCCACCCCCACTGTCTTTACCTGAGTGAGATCACGATATGCCTGCTCTAGAAGAGGCAGACAGAGGGAAATTAAATGGGCCCAAAAGGAGGTGTTAGGTTAGGCCATGGAAGATTTCTCACCGCAGCCTCCTAATGCACCTTATGTTACAGCTTCATGCAATTTGCTTGCCATTGTGGATATGTTCACTTCTTTGTGCAAAAGCCTTGGCACTGATGCACTTGATGCCCCTTTGGCTACTAAGAGACCTGCTAAGTCTAAAGATATTCCCACTCATGAACAAATAGAATGGGCAACCTATAGAGATTGGGTCAGTCCTGAAAAGATTTTCATTTGTCTGTGCACTTTGTAGCTCCTGTCATTTCTGTCTTTAAACATCTTACTGTACCTATGACAGATGCTCCTTCATTCAAAGATTCTGTTCACAGAATGTTTGAGACGCTCCTGAAGACTCTTTACTCTCGCAGGCCCAGCTCAGCAACCAGCTATTGCTGCAATTTCAGTTAGTCAGACTGCAGCTAATTGGACTAGGGGCAATGAACAACCAATAGGTTTTCCTTGCCTGAGCTATTAGAGTGGTTCTGATATCTGTTCACATGCACAAAACCTTTCGATTTGAAGTGTGGTCAGCTCAAGCTGCCTGTAAAAGACACCTCAGATATGCCCTGTGAAGGGAGGACATCTCTTTGGTATTGCACTTGGCAAATTCATAAGATGTTACAGGAGGAAATATTCTTCTTTCTCATCAGAGGCCTCCAAAATACCCTTCTTCAGGACTTCTACCTCCTCGCAATGTGGAGTACCTCAAAGCTGTGCCAAGGATTCAACTGTTAAGTCAAACTTCAGACCTTGATTTCAGTACACAAAATCCACCAAGTCTACTCCAAAGCCCTCTTCCCAATGAAGGGACTTCCTCACTCTCAAGAGCAAGTGGTTGGCTTCTGTTTGAACCCACAGGTCTGTGAGCAAGAATAAAAAAGCAATCAGTGGTTTCAAAGGGGTGCAAAATTAGAGTTTCACCTCAATGCTTTCTTCTCTCAAACCACAACACTCTGAACTATCTCTTGTTCAGGGATTAGTCCTTCAGCACCTCCAGCATCCTGGAGGCAGGATCAGAGTATTCTATTTAAACTTCCTCCAGAATTTCCTCCAGAAAACAAACTGGCTTTTCTCAGATCTCACACTTTGAGATCAAAAAGTTGTCCCTCTGTAATATTCTTGACCTTATGGTGGCCTCCTTTTGAGGCTCTTCTCTTCAGCCAATACTATTTAAGGCCTTCCTAGCACATCTTGTTGGCATTGAACAAACATGCTCCTTTGCTCAAGCTGCCTATGCTCCTATCCAGCCAAGCAATGAACTCCCTAGCTTGGTGGATTTCCAGCCCAAGCTTGGTAATGAGAAAGTCATGCTACCATAACACTGAAAAGTAATACCAACAGATGTTAGTCTCTCAAGTTGGGGATACTGTAAGGTTTCCAACCTCTTACAGTTCAGGGAACATGATCACCAGCAGAAGCAACATCAACATCTTGACGCTCAGAGTGATTAAAAAGGCTGCATCATTGGACTACCCCCTTCTTCAGGGACACTCTATCATGGTGCAGTCAGAACCTGAATCACCTAAATATGTGGGTGCTCTAGATGTTCATGCCCAAGCAACTAATCAGGAGACTGCACAGCTAAAGGATGTTATGAAAACTAATTGCTGCGAGAGGTAGGTACAACAGTACAGATCAGGAGGACAGTGGATTGATAGTCATTTAAGTAGTTCAAGAAGGAAATCAAGGTGAGCTCATGATAGCTGCCGCAGTGTCAAAGGGTTTTATTGTGGAAATGCAAGTTTGTAGGAAAAAGGTAAGGCTGGAGTTCAGCTTTAAATTAATTTTATACATGCTTTCTGATATTATAATCTGTTTAGTCTTTACCTCATGTGTTGCCCACAACCCAGCCCTGAAAGACCGACCATAACATTACAGCCAGACAATTCAGTAGCCACAGTGATCGAAATCTTCAGCTATACCATTTTATGGTGCTAGATTACCTGTACTCTTTGAGAATATGGAAAAACTGCTAAAGTGACCTCAACAACAGAAGAAGAGGGCTCACCAACCTAGTGCATTACCAAAATAATTTATTATCTACTCGCCAACACATTACATGCATTAGCATATAATAGGATGCAGGCTAGACTGCCTCCAGGTTCACGGTACCCAGCCAGTGATGTGGGAGGTCTCTGTAGCGGCCTAAGGCTTATGCATTTCTAGGAACAGGCCCTCTTCAGAGCCAAAGAAAGTATGAAGGATAACACACTAACTTTTATATCTTATTTGGCTTATTAGCCCAAACACAAGTCAGCAGAAGGCTGAAGGGCACTGGAGAGACCAAAAATGAGGTTTTAGGTGATTGTGTAGAGGACTTTAGTGGCAAAGTTATTGAATACAGAGGGTCACATTGATTGTTATGTAAGCATGAGAGATATGGATATCCTGTCATTTATTCCAATATTTACAATGTCTTTGCTCACATGACTTGTGTTTCCACCCCTATCACTTTCCCTCGTATGAGGTGGGAGGGGATTGGACATTTGGGCTAATAGCCCAATAAGATATAAAGTGTGTTGTTATTCTTACGTTTTCGTTCTGAAGAAACGCGTACGTTTTAGGACGCCACAGAGACTTCCCACACCACTGGCTGGATACAGTGGACCTGAAGGCAGTCTCGTCTGCATTCTATTATATGCCAATGCATGTCATGTGTTTTTGTGAGTAGATTACCTCTTTTATACATTCTAAATAAATTATTTTGGTAATGCACTAGGTTTCTATGTTTGTGCACCCTCTTTCAGTGTATGCGAGGACACCCACAGTCCTGTGAGGGCAGCAAGACCTTGGGCACCATACCTACTGGCCAGACAGGTGGAACATATTCTCAGCACCACACCTAAGTGCAGGAGGTTTGCTTTTTAAAGTTTGGCCACCCGTCCCAGCTCTCTTGAGAATGCCTGCAGACTCATACATTGCTAACTTACTCCTGAATAATTGTTATAGTTTGACTGTAGTGTTTTCCTGAATTTTATTTTGTGTAATCCTTATAATTGCAGTCATGCGGGTTCTTCTAACTTTTATTTGGTGATGCTTCTTTAGAAGCAAATACCAAATTTAATTCATAGAAATATAGTTGTCTAAATGGAACTTTGGAGAGTACAAGTCAACACAAAGATTACAAATCATATTGTTGTCTCTGCTTGTGATTATTCCCAGAATTTAGCATGGAAAACAAGCATGAAAGAATCATGTTATACTTTTGTGAATAAAGTGTGTACGTAATTAACCACATTTGTGGATTGTTGTGAGGTCACCAAATTTTGTGTTCTTTAACTACGTGTAGAATTGAAGGGTTATTTTAGTCAATCTGCAGTGGTGTGTTTTTTGTGTTTTCTTATAGAATTGTAACAGAGACACATACAACAGTTAATGCATATTTGAGATTAACCTCAATTTACCTGAAGATGCCATATGTCCCCTAAGATCCAATACTTCACTCAGACCGGTTTCCTAACTTGCTTTTAATTCTGCACACAGACTTGTTCCTTGAATTCAGGTTATTTCTTCACCACTTTATTTTTTTCCCTCTGTTTTGCATCTTGTCCATTTTTTGTATTCCTTTAGACCCAACAGTAATATCAAAGATGCCTGGCCGTCCTTACAGAGCTCAAGCAGATCAGCCAACGGTTTAACACTGGAACACGGAAAGTCGCCACCTTTATTAGACAATGGCTTAGATACCGACCATTTAACTCCAGACGGTCCCGACTCAGACTTTGGGTAATTGGACTGCCTCTCTTGCGTGGTTCTCTCCCTTCTTCTTTTTTTCTTTTTTTTTTTTTCTTTTGCAACATCATTTTCTTGGTCGTTTTCCATCTTGTCATATCCCATTCTGTAAGGACCATTACATTCAGTTTCATCTTTCGTTTCTTCCTTGACTTACTTAGTACATTCCTACACTTTTTTGTAGAGTTTTAGACTGTTGACTAGAATTTGTGCAACATCAGTGATCTTAAACTGTTTGTAGATTTGACACAAATTCTTGACGTTCCCTTCTACTTTATCTCCATCTCCTGTCTTGCTTCTGTTTAAAAGGAGCAGGAACTAACATTTTTTTTTTTTTTATGTTTGTTAACTTAACCTATTCTTGCAGTTTAATTTTCGTGTAGATCTTATTCTTTCAGACAGTGTCTGCCAAAAACATTTCTGTTTTTTACAATACTGCTGATTTAAAAGAAACCCTGTTTTTCACAAATTTTAGGCTGTTTTGGGATACCGCTGAGCATAATGTTTCCAAATTTGGCAGGGTCATAGAGGACGACACAAGGTATGTAGATATGACTCGTTAGGCTTAACTTTCTCCTTTTTTGACATAACATGGAGCTTCAGAAACGTTTTGGAAATTGTAGTTGAAACTAGTGATTCATTTGCCAGTTTTGGTGTTTGATTGCACTTTTGGCCTTCCCCTTGTTATGGTATTACTTCTTGCAGTAGTTTTTACCTCTTACAGATCTGAGCCTCTATCTCTATTGCCAAGCAAAACTAACCTATAGTCATTGGTGTTTGTCATGTGATCTCTGCACTATGAGGTAGTCAGGTTTTGGTAGTATTTATCTCTAACTGTGTTGCAAGTTATACTTCCTTTTGACCACTATCTACAAATTTAGGACATTTCATAAATATTCAGTTTTGCTTCTGGTTTGCACTCTTCCATTTTCAGTTAATCATATTAGTAGAATCTGAGTCAGTATAAGAAAAGCATTCCTCAATGAACAGTATTCAACCTATCAGATTCAAATTGAAAAGAACTTGGCAGAGGTTTTCAAGAGCTGGTCATTTGTGGAGGCACATCGGTAATGATCATGTCCAGGCATGACTCAAATT
Organism: Staurois parvus; assembly: GCF_062004578.1. Taxonomy (NCBI): domain Eukaryota; kingdom Metazoa; phylum Chordata; class Amphibia; order Anura; family Ranidae; genus Staurois; species Staurois parvus. The sequence goes on along the minus strand of NW_028318045.1, from coordinate 3,112,371 downwards.
CACCCCAAACCTCTCTCTTTTCTAGTTTATGTACCATCATTATTTTCCTTAATTTACGCACGCACGCACACACACACACACCAGAAAAAAGGAACAATTCAAAAACCACTGAGTTGGAAAAAGGATCACCCTCTTGTGTTAGTATTTTGTTGAACCATCTTATGCTTTAATTCCAGCCTTTAGTCTGTTGGGAAATGTCTCCACTACCTTTGCACATCGAGACTTTGCAATATTTTCCCTCTTTTCTTTGCAGAACTGCTGAAGTTCACTTACATTTGATGGTGACTGTTTGTATACTGCAAAAATTCCACAGATTTTCAATGGGGTTTAAGACTGGGCTCTGACTAGGCCATACAAGGACATTCACCTTTTTTTTCTCCTTCAACCACTGTGTGGTCATTTATGTTGTGTACTTTGGGCCATTGTCACATTGAAAGGTAAACCTTCCCATTGACAACTTTCTGGCAGAGGGCAGCACATTTTCCACAAGAATGTGATTGTATTTTGCACCATCAATTTTTCCTTCTATCCTGCCAAGTGCTCCAGTCCCAGCTGCAGAGAAACACCCCCATAACAGGATATTACCACCACCATGCTTTACTGTAGGAATGGTGTTATTTGGATGGTGAGCTGTATTGGATTTCTGCCATATTGTTTAGTGTTGAGGCCAAATAATTCAATTTTAGTCTCATCTGACCTTAACACCATTTTCCACATGGCCTCAGACTCTTCAAGGTGCATTTTGACAAAGCTCAGTGATGACTGCATGTAGCCTTTCTTTTCTTGCAACCCTCCCGTACAAGCCACATTTATGAAGAATTGTGTTACTGTTGTCACATGCATACAGTGGCCACTCTTTGTCGCAAATTCCTGTAACTGCTTCAGAGTTGCTGTAGGCCTCTTGGTAGCCTTCCTGACAAGTTTCTTTATTAAAAGACTGTGAAACCGCAAGCTGTCACAGCTTGGTGCCCACAGTTGTGATGCCGGGAAGTTTACTAAAAGTCAGCAGCTACAGTTTTTGTAGCTGCTGACTTTTAGTAAACACACACCTGTCCCAGGGTCCAGCTATGTGCTCACCCACGCCATCCATTCTCTCCTTTTCTTCCCGGCATCACAACTGTGGGCACCAAGCTGTGACAGCTTGCGGTTTCACAGTCGGGTGCCCACTGCGCATGCGTGAGTTGTGCTGCGCACCCTGATTGGTCCGGCAGTCTTCTGGGACCTGTGAAAGTTCCCAGGTGACTGTGGGTGGAAGGAGGGGGGCCAAACTTCCGTCTCACTTCGCCTGAGCTGGAAGTGGGAGCAAGTGCCTGTAAAAAACAGGTATCCGCTCCCTCCTCCTCCCCCACCCCCGACTAAAAGGTGCCAAATATGGCAGTGGTGGGAGGGAGGAGGCAAACAAGCGGAGCTTCCACTTTTGAGTGGAATTCCGCTTTAATAATAGACTTCACAGTGTTTCTAGGGATTCATAAAGTCTTTGAAATTTTTTTTTCTATCCATCTCCTGACTTGTGCCTGTCCACAACTTTAATTCTGGAGATCTTTTGACAGTGCCTTGCCACCAATAGTTGTTTGGTTGCTTCATATGCACTGAAGTTGGGGCTGAAATGCTCCAGGAAAGCTTTTTTCATGCTGAACTAATCAAAATGACCACAACTGATCACAGGCCTTGTGAAAGGGTATATTGCTGCGCCTCCCAATAAATTATTAAAACCAATATTCACATCTCCATAAGTATTAAACTACACAGAAATAATAACAAAGAAGTCCATATATCACAAACTGTGAATAAACATTAATAAAAATTCTTAGACAATGTCCATACACATGATGTGAATACTGAACTGGAAGTGACTTTGTAAGTGCAATTTTACTAGTAAATTTTATTTAGTGCTTACATCACTTTGGAATACCTTTTATTTTATGTGAGCACAATATAGAAGATGATGGGATTGTGATTTAAAGGGCCAGATCACAACATATGGGAACTTATCCACCTGGTGTTTGAATATCTTTCGCACAAAGACCTGTGGGTGTATTGAAAGCAGAGATACCAAGAAGGAGTCCCAAATAAGGGGAAAGGTGTTTGAGACCTGAAAATATACAGGTACAGTTTTGGAGGTGAGCGCAGTGGTAAAATGTGGCGGGTATCACCACATATGTTTGTGGAGGATCACAAGAGGTGGAATGCAGGGATACACTGTATTGTACAATTGGAGAAGAAATTCACATCATATGCATTGACATTGTGTAATAATTTTTATTATTGTATATTCATGGTTTATTTTTGTGTGGTTTACTACTTATGGAGATGTGAATATTGGTTTTAATAATATACAGTGGATGTAAAATGTCTACACACCCCTGTTAAAATGTCAGGTTTCTGTGATGTAAAAAATGAGACACAGAAATCATTTCAGAACTTTTTCCACCTTTTTAATGTGTGACCAATAAACTGTACAACTCAATTGAAAAAAAAACTGAAATCTTTTTTTTTGGGGGGAGGGGGATGTAAACATAAAAAAAACTAAAATGTGGTTGCATAAGTGTGCACTCCCTCTTACAACTGGGGATGTAGCTGTGTTCAGAATGAAGCAATCACATTCAAAATCATGTTAAATCGGAGTCAGCACACACCTGCCATTCATTTAAAGTGCCTCTGATTCACCCCAAATAAAGTTCAGCTGTTATAGTAGGTCTTGTTACAGCACTCAGTCCAAAAAGACTGAGTGCTGTAATAAAATCAAAAGGTGCTTCCACAAAGTATTAGTTTAAAGGTGTGCACACTTATGCAACCATATTATTTTAGTTTTTCATTTTTACTTCCCTCCACCTAAAAGATTTCAGTTTGTTGTTCAACTGACTTGTACAGTTTATAGGTTATATTAAAGGTGGAAAAAGTTCTGAAATTATTTATCTTTGTCTGTTTTTTTACATCACAGAAACCTGACATTTTAACAGGCGTGTGTAGAGTTTTTATATCCACTGTACCTTTTCACATATGTTTGTTTCTATTGGTTGTGGGAGCACAATTTTTTGCTAGCAGCCACTCTATACACATATATTCAGTTAGGTCCATATTTATTTGGACACAGGCACAATTTTACTTTTTTTCAGGTATTTACCAAAACATATTCAAGCTATTGTTATATAATGGCTATGGGCTGAAAGTGCACACTCTCGTGTTTTAATTTGAAGTTATGTACATCCAAATTGGAAGAAGGGTTTAGGAATTACAGCTCTTAAGAGTAGCCATCCCCCCTTTTTCAAAGTCCAAAAAGTAATTGGACAATTGAGTCAAAAGCTGTTTCATGACCAGGTGTGGGCTACTCCTTCATTATTTCTTCATCAATTAAGCAGGTAAAAGGTCTGGAGTTGATTCTAAGTGTGGTATTTGCATTTGGAAGCTATTGCTTTGAACCTACATCATGTGTTCAAAGGAGCTGTCCATGCAAGTGAAACAGGCCATTGTAAGGCTTCAAAAATTATACAAATCCATCAGTGAGATAGCAGCAACATTAGGAGTGGTCAAATCAACAGTTTGGTACATTCTGAGGAAAGAACGCACTGGTGAGCTCAGCAATATAGATTGATAAAACAAAAACTGTGGTGTTTGCATTTCAGGCTGCAAAGCATCAAAATGTGATTATAAGGGGAGTGAGTCTTTCCTACGCTATGTGTGTGTGTGTATATGTATATATATGTATATATGTGTGTGTATATATGTGTGTGTGTGTGTATATATATATATATATATATATATATATATATATATTGTGTGTGTGTGTGTATATGTATATATGTGTGTGTATATGTATATATGTGTGTGTATATATATATATATATATATATATATATATATATATATATATATATATAGTGTGTGTACACACACACAAATCCTGAGTGGATACTCACTTCAACCCTTTGTGCACTGTAGGTTTCTATACACATCCAGGATTGTGGTCCATTCCTTTAAAAACAGACCCCAAAGACCCCTCAGGATGGTATGCCCACTGTGATGGGCAAAGCCTAGACCCTATGTAGAGATAAGTGACATGAACCGATAAGACAGGGTCACCCTGTATCTCTGATAGTTACTGTAAAACCGGGACTGTACACTATAAACTTTTCACACTTTGCACTAAAATGCAATCAAACTCCGAGCTTAGTGTCAGGTGGATGAACAGGGGTTATATCACTGCACAGGTCGCAAACTTTACTGCCACTTCCTCAGGAACCCTTTATAAGGTACTGGGTTGTTGTGTATGTCTTCCCCCATGCAAATGCTGGAAAATGTTAATGTTCCACCCTAAGGCCCCATTCACACCTGATCCTTTTTTTGCATTTTTCATGCATTTCATTGCCTTTTTTTATGCACGTTTGTGAATGTTTATACAAGATTTGTTCAGGGGTTTTCAGGATTTTTGTATTAGCCAGTAGAGCAAAATTTAATCTGTGACATCAATTGTTGCCATGTTTTGACGTGCCAGAAAAACACTCTTGGTTGCGTGACAAAACATGCTAAAGTGCAGGAAACCGCTCAATTTGCGCATTTCCATGTATTTCTATGGGAATGAAAACGTGCCAAAAAGGCATCAATCTGCCTCAATGGAGCTACAAAAGTAGCTTCAGGCATTCTGCTTCAGACAACTTGGAATGGAGATGTGAACCATAGTAATATTGATTTATTTATCTTTGATTGTAAGCTCCAAGGAGCACCTAATCCTCTTGTATTGTTGCTGTATTGTCTCCCGTTATATTGTAAAGCGCTGAGCAAACTGTTGGTGCTATATAAATCCTGTATAATAATATTAATGTTGTGGGTTTTTGTTTTGTTTTTTTTCTCGCTGAAGATTTTGGAGCTTCAAACTTTGTGCTACAAAACGATCAGGTGTGAATAGGGCCTAAGGACTGGTTCACACTATAGAAACTCAGTCTGGATGCATTTCTGCATGCACACTTTTGATGCATTCTAGATGCTTTTTTCCTCTTTTTTTGGGTCTTTTGGGGTCTAGTACATTTTTGATGCGTTTTTACCATGTTCCGGTGCATTCTTGATGTGTTTTTACCTCGTTCCAGTACAGTTCTGTGCAGGAAAAATGCAGCATGTTTTTTTTTTTTCTGGAACTGCAAGCACTGGTGTGATCCATGCTATTGACAGCCATGTAACCTGTCTGTGTGTTTTTGATGCTTAAAAAATTGCACTGGACTGCATGTAGTGTGAATCAGCCCTAAATACAGGTAGAACATGTAACATTTTCCAAAGGTGAATTTATCTCTTAATACAGCCATCGCTGTCTAGGGCTTAAATATGCCAGGCTCCATCTTCAGCTTCACTGTCTCTACTTGCATCAGATCCTGGTATGCCTGCCCTAGAAGAGGCAGACATAGAAGGGAATGGAGAGGACCTGGATGGGAGGCAATGTTGGCACAGTTCTATTTGCCTAGTTGTTGTCCACCCTTCACATTTATTGCTTTGGAACATTTCAGGGTCTATGAATACTGAGCATGGCCTGTGTCCTGTACTGTGTGATAAGAATTTTTTTATTTGCCTGTAAATTCCATATCTTGAAGTACAGGACACAAGCCATCCCCCCCCCCTTTCTGGGTTACTCTGCATTTCCAGAGGTCCATCACCTTAGAATACTAGCAAAAAAATGAGGACTCATGGGAGTGGGTTCAGGTTATAGGGGGCCATGTCCTCAAAAGCTTGACAGTTTCCAGTCACCTAAAGGAACCAGCCTATAACCCATGGTCTATGAATACTCCACCTGTGTCCTGCACTGTACTTCAAAAAATGGAATTTATAGGTATGTTAAAACTGCTCTTTTATTACTCCCTGTGCTGTCATTGCCATGCTTCTAAAATAATTTTAGGTGCAACGTTATGATGGAGGCATCCGCAAGCTGCCCTAGGTCAGCTTCTGTTCATATAAGCAAACCAACCACGGAATTATATCACCCTAGAGATTACAACCACACTCTGTGTGGGCAGAGTTTTGTACATTGGGGCAGCAGCATTGTTTGCTGGCAAAGAACTACCGCAACTGGCTACCAAACTTAACATTCAAAAGAAACACCAGGAAAATGGAGAGATGTGAAAATGCTGAAGACATGTACAATATGTTTTGTCCCCGCACATACTTTAATTACAGCCCTGGTTCTAAGTAGCTTAATTAATATTCCATTTTATATTTATTGTATTTATAATATAGTTGTGAGAGGCAGTTGTTTCAGATATAGGGTCATATATTCACAAATATCAGGAGCTCAAAGCTTTGCTTCTTCAAGAGTATATCTTTTCTTTGTCCCTATTGAAGAGATTCCTGCTCTCTTCCTATAGTTAACACATAAAGTAGTGGAGCATATCCCAACAGAGACCCCAATATAAACCTGACAGATTTGTCTAAACAAGGGTCTCCAAGCTTTCCAAACAAAGGGCCAATTTACTGTCCTTCAGACTTTAGGGGGGCCGAGCTATGGCCATTGCAAGTAGAAAAGGTCCCAATGTCAGTGGGGAAATGACACTGACACATCTTTGTTGTCAGTGGGAGGAATTTTGCCCCATCATTGGTGTCATTGGGAAGAATTGTGCCCAATCATTGCTGTCATTAGACCCCATTGTTGGTGTCATTAGACCCCATTGTTGGTGTCATTAGACCCCATTGTTGGTGTCATTGGGAGAAATTGTGCCACATCATTGGTGTCAGTGGGCCCCACCATTGTTGGTGTCAGTGGGAGGAATTGTGCCCCTTCATTGGTGTTAGTGGGGGGAATTATGCCCCATTGTTGGTATCAGTGAATGAAATAGTGCCCCAAGGGCGAGAGAAAAGCAAGCAAAGGGCCACATCTGGCCCCCAGGCCGCAGTTTGGAGACCGCTGGTCTAAAACACAGAATTGTTTGTGCTGGGGCTTAAATGTTGGTTTAAAAAATTGTGACACTGGCTCCTGAAATTTACATCTATGTCCCACCCTTCATGGTCCTTTGACGTAATTTCTTTTACAGTTTTAAATTGGGTGGAAAAATGTAGATCTCAGGAACAGGTTGCAAGCATTCTGCTCCTATTGGCAGCCACAGATCAGGCAGTAAGGTGTCTGATAAATTTTGCTAGACACATTAGCTAGTTGGCTTCTGGATTTTGACCAGCCCTGCTGTGTGTAGTACTAGCTAGTTTAATAGAGGCACTCAGAGCAAATTTACTGTGCATTACCTGGCAACTTAAAGCTCATATTCATGTGCTGTGGCCTACTCAAGCTGAGTCTTGAATGCTTGAGCCGTGGATGTTTTATTACACTGAAATTGGTCCTTGGAATATTTCGTTTTCATTTTTTGTTTCTTCTATTAGTTATTATACACATCTATTTGCCATAATACAAGTAGCCACAGTACGCTATGCCTGTGTTGTTGCCTTTTCTCTGTGGAAACAGCATGGTTCCTGTTTGTAGTTCTTTTGGGTATGAATTTTGTAAATGTATGGCTTTTGGGGGGAGAGGTGCTTTTTAGTTGTGTATGGGTACCCTTTTCATTATAAATCCTGCACAGTTAGGAAATTGTCCATATGCCTTAAAAGCACTTATATGTGTTGCCTCAAACTGGAGTTTACGGGTTGATGAAATGACCAGGGAATGGTCTATCTAATCTTGTAGTACTATACTGTTATTTGGGAAGTCGGGAAACATGTAAATCTATAGACTACAAACAATAATACACAGCCGTGGCCCCAGAATGAAGTCATAGTTCAGTAGGGAGACCCATAGTGCATGTGTTAAAAACATATACTAAAAAAATCAGGTCACATCATTTTTCAAGTTGAAGCCTTAGGAGGAAGGATCATTGCGCAGGCTCAGCAGGTACCATGTAAGCTCTTAATGCTCGAGAAATTAGACATGAGGGAGATTCAGAACTGTCTGTCCACCTTTGCGAGCGTAAGGTGAGGTGGAAAGACATGTAATGTAAATTTGTACATAATGGATCCAGATGCCCTACCAAAGTCTGACCTATGCTTGAGAGAAGGGCAAGGGAGCTCCTCTGACTTTACTTAAACCAACATCTCTATTGGTTAAAAAAAAGAAAAAGAAAACTTCTGAAGTCATGGTGTAATCCAGAAACCGTCACACCTATATGATGTGCTGAATTGTGTTTCACTACTGCTGGGTCTGACCTGTCCTGGACTTCCACAAGGAAATCTGTTCACATGGCATGCTTGACAACAGGCTTAAAGCTTAATGTTCTTCAAGGCGGCTTGTGTCATAGGGCTAATGTCTTGCCATGAGCTCCCTTCAAAGCTCTAAGTGAAAATGAAAGAAAACCTTTACCGTGAGCAAAGCATAGAGGGCACTTTTACTGCCATCTTCTGAAAAAGAAGGTTGCCTGGCTGTCATGTGGATCCCTACTGACTCAGGATAAATATGCAGAGAAGGGCAGCACAGTGGCTAAATGGTTATCACTTCCACCTGACAGTACTAGGGTCGTTGGTTCGAATCCCAGCCACGGCACCACCTGCCTGGAGTTTGCATGTTCTCCCTGTGACTGCGTGGGTTTCCTCTCACACTTCAAAGACATGCTGGTAGATTAATTGGCACCTGTCTAAATTGTCCCTAGTATGTGTATGGATGAATGTGAGTTAGGGACCTTAGATTGTACGCCCCTTGAGGGTTAGGGACTGATGTGAAATAAATAAATTAGAATGACTGACGTTTGTACACAACTTTCCAGATCCGCATAATTGTGATTCAGAGATGATAGAGTGGGTATAACAGCCAGTCCATTAGAATTGTCAGAAGTTGGTTGGCATTGGCATGGCTTGTATTTCTCTTAGAGCTGAATCGCACCAGGTGCAGCTCTTTCCTGTGTGATTCATATGTGGTGCAATGCGGTGCGTTTTGTGCCCATTTATTTTGCACTGCATGCACTACTTTTAAAAAAACGCACTGCAACTGGATCACATGTTACTTTTGCACGATGCAATCCAGTGCTGGCAAACACACAGCTTTTGTGACCTGGATTTGGGGTGTTGCTAACCTAAAGTGGTTGTAAAGGCGTAAGGTGTTTTTTTTTTTTTTCACCTTCTGTATGCTGTTCCCCTGACAGCCCCCCCAATACTTACTTGAGCCCCTTCTCGATCCAGTAATGTGCATGGGAGCCTCGGCAGTACTTGGGTCTCTCTTTCCTCCTTAGCTGAGGCTCAGCCTCAGGAACCAATGGCTCCCACTGCTGTCAACCACAGCCATTGAGCCACAATGAGCAGTGAGCGCGGGCGGGGCCAAGCCGCAGTCCTGTATGTTGTATGGAAGCATAGAGCGTGCATGCACCAGATCCCTCATAGCAGAGAGTTTTTCCATTGGGGGGCACTGGTTAAGAGGAAGGAGCCAGTAGCGTTTGCAGGGGTTAACCTGAAATAAAGGGGATCGGGGCTGCTCTGTGCAAAACCATTGTACAGAGCAGGTAAGTATGACATGATTTTTTTTTTTTTTTTTTTTCCTTAAACACTTTAATTTCACCTTGACAGCTGCTGCATTTCGCAACTGCAATGCATTTGGAACATGGTGCGTAAAATGCAAACAAAACATGGATTTCTCACACCTCGTTCCGGTGTGCACAAGCACTTAATTTCACAGTAAACTAATTTATTTACAAACTTTAGGACTAATCAACCAGTATTATCTTTGGTCTCCCTGCAGCTGAGATTTTCCCCATTCTGACTTGCCTTTCCTTGTTTTACACTATGGGGTTGATTTACTAAAACTGGAAAGTGCAAAATCTGGTGCAGCTGTGCATGGTAGCCAATCCATTCCTAATTTGAGTTTGTTCAATTAAGCTTTGACAATAAAACGTGGAAGCTGATTGGTTTCTATGTAGAGCTGCACTGGATTTTGCTCTCTCCAGTTTTAGTAAATCAACCCCTTATGACTTACTACAACTGGAGAGTGCAAAATCTAGTACAGTTTTGTATAGAAACCAATCCGCTTCCAGAGTTTTTGTTTTTTGTTTTGTTTTTGGCTTTGGGGTTTTTTTGGTTTTTGGTCTTTTTGTTTGTTCTTTTTTTTTTTTTTTTTTTCTGAAGATGGAAGCTGATTGGCTACCATGCACAGCTGCACCAGATTTTGCACTCTCCAGTTTTAGTAAATCAACCCCTATGTCTCTGTTTGAAGGTGGCTATCTAGGTAGTGAATGGATTCTACTTTACATGTTAGACTGTCCTCCTTGATGACTGGTAATCTAATGACTGGTGGGGAAACAAAGAAGAAGAGGTAGGAGAGGTGGAGGAGCCACAGATCCAAAGATTGCATGAAACAAAGAGATTCTTGCATCACAGTAGTGACATCTCTAAATTCAGTGAGACTAGTAGTCAGGGGCAGCAGTGCCTTGGATGATTTAACACTGCAGGTATACAGCTATGAGGCTCAAGCCACAGGAAATGCACTGCTGTTTTTCAGGAGGAGTTCCAGACAAAAGGTTAATCTTTCACAATATGATAACCCTCACCAGTTGTCCCCTTTAAAATTAGCAATTTATCATGTTTTAATTTCTGGTCCATTTTAACCTTCAAATTTGACTCTGCATATGTCTGTGCTATGCAGCACTTAGAAGCAAGTTTTGCAGTTTGGTTTTCTGTGTGTTCTGTTCTGTTATTATTTTTTTTTAATTTTTTTTTTTTTGGGGGGGGGGGGTTGTTTTTTGTTTAACTGCATCTGAATTTGTTAAGCATGTCTCCTGCATGCTTGTTACTTGGATCCAGTGAGTAAATCAAAGTGTTATATTTTGCTTTAAATGTATATGATCATACTGTATTTTTTTTACTCTGTTTTTGTTAGGCTAGCCCTACATAGCAAAAGATTTTTCATTCAATCAGCCTGTAGGGGTGAGCACAAGAGATCTGATCGATTCCCCCATTCATGCCAAATGGCATGGATGGAAGAAACTCCTTTTCTAGCTATTGTTTTCAGACCTTTGCAGCCACTTTTGGGCTTACAACTTTTCACTCAGCTTCCTCGATTTTTTTTGGTTTTTTTTTGTTTTTTTTTTGTTTTTTTTTTTTTAGTGGAAGATTATAAATCCAACAGGGCCAACCTCAGATCAGATTTTGAATTCAGCAGGAATCCGTAAAAAAGTTAAGCCAAGCATGGTCAGCCATTTATCTGCTCTCTGATAAAAGTTAACAATAAATATAAGTGCAGCTGTCATAAATCAATGTGCAGCTGCAAACAAGTCTTTATTTTTTTTGCTTAGCAAACTTTTCAAGTCCTTTTTAAGTTTGAGAAAGGCCTGCCAAAGTTCCTGCTTTGTTAGCCATTGAGGCATGTTACTTGCACCTTTTAAACACTTGTATCGTTTGGTCATTGAAAGCCATTGCGGTCCCTAAAACACCTTCATGTGGCAGTGTAATGATGGATGTTAGGCTCCTGCTTCACAAGGGGTATTTGGTTCTGAACTCAGGATATTTTAGCCCTTGGGGTATAGAGTGGAGAAGAGGATCTTTTGACGAACAAAAGTTATAGCAGGTGCTTTGTGGCATCTGAGCAGTAAACATGAGGGGTAGAAGTGCAAAAAGATCTCAGTGTCAACTACACTTTGATATAATGCAAGCATCCGCATACAGTACATCATGGATCAGGGATTTTCAACTTCAAGGTGAATTGGAGTCAGCAACTCTAAAAATGTCCCATGTACAGTAGCACAACACACCACACTGTTGTGCAGTGAGTGACATGATGAAGTGTAACTTTGCACTTCAAAGTTGACTCAAAAAAGGCAGCTGTGTGATGTGCTGAAACACACTGCCCCCTACTGCCAGTTCACTGGAGCTGCACACTAAACTGCTGTGGTTTACTGTGCAGGCAGTGCAAATAGGCCCTAAAGTACAACATCCCTCTTACCAGGTAGTTCAAAGGTAACCTGTCATAAGATAAGTTTGCATGCTACAGTATGAAGTCATTACACCTAATCCTATGACTTCAGTCTTTTAAGTCATGGACTCTAAATACCTGCATTAGGATTTCAGGCTTCACTTGTTCCCTAGTTTTGCTGGTCATTAACTCAAGACAGCCAAGCAACTAGCCTTTTGATAAGACCGTAAATGACAACCTCCATTTTACCCTCATGTAAGGGTTACATTAATTTTAAATGGCATAATAAGACATTTTACATCCTCTATTTAGGCATTAAAAACTGACAGGTTTATTATCTTATAAAGCAACTTTAAAGTTTTTCACTTCTGCTTTTCATTTCAGTTCTGTTGACAAGTCATCCGAATCATTAAGTATAGGAAACGGTGATAACTTACAACAGGTGAGTCATGCTGCTCTGTTCTGGAAAGTATTGGGTTCATGCCCTCCCTCTTATGGGAGGTATTACCAACTTAGTTATGAATAATGGAATTATCCAACCAGGCACTAAAATCAGATTTTAAAATGCAGATTTATTGCACATTAAGCTGTTCTGCCTAATAGTTTTTTGTTTTTGTTTTTTTTAAACCTTCATTTAGTGGAATGCAACAGAGACATTTAAAGTGGTAGCTTCACAGGACATAAAGCAATATGCGGTGGCATATGTTTAGTAAAATACAGGTACATATTGCCAGTAAAAAGGTCACTTGAAGCAGTAGTAGAAGGGTATAACGATACGTACATAGTAAGCAGTATCCAAAATGTATCAGGATTTAGGGACCCCTCTGGCCTGGCCACATACATGCCAACCTGGTTTGAGAGGAGGGTCTTCCTGACATTTACAAAGAGCTACTTGAATAAGGTTGGGGGGGGGGGGGGGGGGAGTCTAATGTAGGGTATCCAGCTGCGTTTTGAGCATATCAATTTTTAAGAAGTATAAAAGTGTGGAAGGCAGATGGAGAAGAGTAAAATAAATTTGGGGTGGGGGGGGTGCTTGGCTGGGGGAGAGGGGGTGGAAGGGGGGAGTCCTTCCTGTGGAGCAGAGTGCGTAAGTGCACTTCAAGGGCACATGGCATGGGCTTATATGTACTGGTGGAATTAAACAGAGAAGTGGAAAAGATCCTAATAGAGCCGCCTTGTCTTATGTTCCTCTGATTTATCCCGAAGAGCAGAAGTCAGATCCTCCATCTGTTCAATGTCTACTCTTGCAAGCCATTGGGCAGCCTGGTGCAGACTGTTTCCGTTGACTTTGTATACATGCCCGAGCAGCATCAAGAAGGGATTTGTAGTGCCTTTTCCTTGATAGGGGGAGTAAGGTTAAGTAAAGCCGCAGCCAGGACATCCTGCAAAGAGATGTCTGTAAATTTGTGAATGAGTTGAAACACCGGTGCCAAAACGTTTGGAGCTTGGGGCAATCTCAGAGATGTGTAAAAGGGTGCCAGGGTGTTCGCAACACCAACAACGATCGGATTGGTTAGGGAAAAGCTTTGCTAGAATCAATGGAATTCTATACCAGCTCGTGATTATTTTGTAGGTGGTTTCTTGGTACTTGCTTCAGAGGGAGAACTTCTGTGCAAAGAAGAGTATGCGTTCCTTTTTGGGTTCAGTGAAGGTGACTTGTAGGTATCTCTCCCATTTTGCTAGGAAAGGTGGGTCTGCAGTGGCATGAATATCCAACAGAGTTTTGTAGGAGGTAGAGTGCAAGACCCACGAATTGGACCCTCACCCATGCAGAGCTCCTCAAAGGGGTGAAGCCTCCGCGGGAGGAGTTTGGGCAAGAAACCTATGAAATGTGAAAGCTGGATGGCTCTCCAGTAGAGATGAGCGAATCGAAGTATCCGAAGTGGAATTCGAGTCGAATATCGGAAAAATTTCGATTCGTGCCGAATCCGAAAAACAGCCTAATTCGGACGCGCGAATCGAAATTTTTCCGAAAATGGCGGCTGACATGTGCGGCGACGGAGCGGGGATGTCGGGGAAGGCGCGCAGACAAGGCGCGCTGCCCCATAATGCATTCCTCAACGACATGTGATCGCATCAGCCAATCAGCAGCCAGCCAGCCAGCACTGTGTAATGGTCGAGGTATATATAGCGGCCATTTTGGAAATCTTCATTTGCCTGCAGTCATTGAACAGAGGCAGACCGCTCTGTACTAGGGACAGGGACAGAGTTAGGGCCACAGAAACGAGAATTGGGGACAGAGAGAAGTTACTTAGGGACAGAGAACCATTACTCAGGGACACAGACTTGTTAATGAGGGCCACAGAATCGTTATTTAGGGACAAAGAAACGCTAGTTAGGGCCACAGAATTCATACTCAGGGACAGACAGAATTGTTACTCAGTGCCAGAGAATTGTTACTTAGGGCCACAGAAACGTTATTAGGGCCACAGAATTTTTACTCAGGGACAGACAGAATTGTTACTGAGTGCCAGAGAATTGTTACTCAGGGACAGACAGAATTGTTACTGAGTGCCAGAGAATTCTTACTCAGGGCCACAGAATTCATTCTCAGGGACAGACAGAATTGTTACTCAGGGACAGACAGAATTGTTACTGAGTGCCAGAGAATTGTTACTCAGGGACAGACAGAATTGTTACTGAGTGCCAGAGAATTGTTACTCAGGGACAGACAGAATTGTTACTGAGTGCCAGAGAATTGTTACTCAGGGACAGACAGAATTGTTACTGAGTGCCAGAGAATTGTTACTCTCACAGACACAAAATTGTTACTTGCACAGACACAGAATTGTTACTTGCACAGACACACAATTGTTACTCAGGGCCACAGAATTCATACTCAGGGACAGACAGAATTGTTACTGAGTGCCAGAGAATTCTTACTCAGGGCCACAGAATTCATACTCAGGGACAGACAGAATTGTTACTCAGGGACAGACAGAATTGTTACTGAGTGCCAGAGAATTGTTACTCAGGGACAGACAGAATTGTTACTGAGTGCCAGAGAATTGTTACTCTCACAGACACAAAATTGTTACTTGCACAGACACAGAATTGTTACTTGCACAGACACACAATTGTTACTCAGGGCCACAGAATTCATACTCAGGGACAGACAGAATTGTTACTGAGTGCCAGAGAATTGTTACTCAGGGACAGACAGAATTGTTACTGAGTGCCAGAGAATTCTTACTCAGGGCCACAGAATTCATTCTCAGGGACAGACAGAATTGTTACTCAGGGACAGACAGAATTGTTACTGAGTGCCAGAGAATTGTTACTCAGGGACAGACAGAATTGTTACTGAGTGCCAGAGAATTGTTACTCAGGGACAGACAGAATTGTTACTGAGTGCCAGAGAATTGTTACTCAGGGACAGACAGAATTGTTACTGAGTGCCAGAGAATTGTTACTCTCACAGACACAAAATTGTTACTTGCACAGACACAGAATTGTTACTTGCACAGACACACAATTGTTACTCAGGGCCACAGAATTCATACTCAGGGACAGACAGAATTGTTACTGAGTGCCAGAGAATTCTTACTCAGGGCCACAGAATTCATACTCAGGGACAGACAGAATTGTTACTCAGGGACAGACAGAATTGTTACTGAGTGCCAGAGAATTGTTACTCAGGGACAGACAGAATTGTTACTGAGTGCCAGAGAATTCTTACTCAGGGACAGACAGAATTGTTACTGAGTGCCAGAGAATTGTTACTCTCACAGACACAAAATTGTTACTTGCACAGACACAGAATTGTTACTCGCACAGAGACAGAATTGTTACTCGCACAGAGACAGAATTGTTACTCAGGGCCACAGAATTCATACTCAGGGACAGACAGAATTGTTACTGAGTGCCAGAGAATTGTTACTCAGGGACAGACAGAATTGTTACTGAGTGCCAGAGAATTGTTACTCTCACAGACACAAAATTGTTACTTGCACAGACACAGAATTGTTACTTGCACAGACACACAATTGTTACTCAGGGCCACAGAATTCATACTCAGGGACAGACAGAATTGTTACTGAGTGCCAGAGAATTCTTACTCAGGGCCACAGAATTCATACTCAGGGACAGACAGAATTGTTACTCAGGGACAGACAGAATTGTTACTGAGTGCCAGAGAATTGTTACTCAGGGACAGACAGAATTGTTACTGAGTGCCAGAGAATTGTTACTCTCACAGACACAAAATTGTTACTTGCACAGACACAGAATTGTTACTTGCACAGACACACAATTGTTACTCAGGGCCACAGAATTCATACTCAGGGACAGACAGAATTGTTACTGAGTGCCAGAGAATTGTTACTCAGGGACAGACAGAATTGTTACTGAGTGCCAGAGAATTGTTACTCTCACAGACACAAAATTGTTACTTGCACAGACACAGAATTGTTACTCGCACAGAGACAGAATTGTTACTCAGGGCCACAGAATTCATACTCAGGGACAGACAGAATTGTTACTGAGTGCCAGAGAATTGTTACTCAGGGAAGACAGAATTGTTACTGAGTGCCAGAGAATTGTTACTCAGGGACAGACAGAATTGTTACTGAGTGCCAGAGAATTGTTACTCTCACAGACACAAAATTGTTACTTGCACAGACACAGAATTGTTACTCGCACAGAGACAGAATTGTTACTCAGGGCCACAGAATTCATACTCAGGGACAGACAGAATTGTTACTGAGTGCCAGAGAATTCTTACTCAGGGCCACAGAATTCATACTCAGGGACAGACAGAATTGTTACTCAGGGACAGACAGAATTGTTACTGAGTGCCAGAGAATTGTTACTCAGGGACAGACAGAATTGTTACTGAGTGCCAGAGAATTCTTACTCAGGGACAGACAGAATTGTTACTGAGTGCCAGAGAATTGTTACTCTCACAGACACAAAATTGTTACTTGCACAGACACAGAATTGTTACTCGCACAGAGACAGAATTGTTACTCGCACAGAGACAGAATTGTTACTCAGGGCCACAGAATTCATACTCAGGGACAGACAGAATTGTTACTGAGTGCCAGAGAATTGTTACTCAGGGACAGACAGAATTGTTACTGAGTGCCAGAGAATTGTTACTCTCACAGACACAAAATTGTTACTTGCACAGACACAGAATTGTTACTTGCACAGACACACAATTGTTACTCAGGGCCACAGAATTCATACTCAGGGACAGACAGAATTGTTACTGAGTGCCAGAGAATTCTTACTCAGGGCCACAGAATTCATACTCAGGGACAGACAGAATTGTTACTCAGGGACAGACAGAATTGTTACTGAGTGCCAGAGAATTGTTACTCAGGGACAGACAGAATTGTTACTGAGTGCCAGAGAATTGTTACTCTCACAGACACAAAATTGTTACTTGCACAGACACAGAATTGTTACTTGCACAGACACACAATTGTTACTCAGGGCCACAGAATTCATACTCAGGGACAGACAGAATTGTTACTGAGTGCCAGAGAATTGTTACTCAGGGACAGACAGAATTGTTACTGAGTGCCAGAGAATTGTTACTCTCACAGACACAAAATTGTTACTTGCACAGACACAGAATTGTTACTCGCACAGAGACAGAATTGTTACTCAGGGCCACAGAATTCATACTCAGGGACAGACAGAATTGTTACTGAGTGCCAGAGAATTGTTACTCAGGGAAGACAGAATTGTTACTGAGTGCCAGAGAATTGTTACTCAGGGACAGACAGAATTGTTACTGAGTGCCAGAGAATTGTTACTCTCACAGACACAAAATTGTTACTTGCACAGACACAGAATTGTTACTCGCACAGAGACAGAATTGTTACTCAGGGCCACAGAATTCATACTCAGGGACAGACAGAATTGTTACTGAGTGCCAGAGAATTGTTACTCAGGGACAGACAGAATTGTTACTGAGTGCCAGAGAATTGTTACTCTCACAGACACAAAATTGTTACTTGCACAGACACAGAATTGTTACTTGCACAGACACACAATTGTTACTGAGTGCCAGAGAATTGTTACTCAGGGACAGACAGAATTGTTACTGAGTGCCAGAGAATTGTTACTCAGGGACAGACAGAATTGTTACTGAGTGCCAGAGAATTGTTACTCAGGGACAGACAGAATTGTTACTGAGTGCCAGAGAATTGTTACTCGCACAGACACAAAATTGTTACTTGCACAGACACAAAATTGTTACTTGCACAGACACAGAATTGTTACTCGCGCAGACACAGAATTGTTACTCAGGGCCACAGAATTCATACTCAGGGACAGACAGAATTGTTACTGAGTGCCAGAGAATTGTTACTCAGGGACAGACAGAATTGTTACTGAGTGCCAGAGAATTGTTACTCAGGGACAGACAGAATTGTTACTGAGTGCCAGAGAATTGTTACTCGCACAGACACAAAATTGTTACTTGCACAGACACAGAATTGTTACTCGCACAGACACAGAATTGTTACTCGCACAGACACAGAATTGTTACTCAGGGCCACAGAATTCATACTCAGGGACAGACAGAATTGTTACTGAGTGCCAGAGAATTGTTACTCAGGGACACCTAATCGTTGAATTAAATAGTATGTCAGACAACATGCAGAGGAGTGGCAGAGGAGGCAATGTTTTAGGAGCGAGCAGACGTGGCAGCAGAGGAAGGGGTCGAGGCAGCAGTATTCGCAGCCAGAGGCCAGTGCTCCCGGTGTCATCCAGCGGTCGTGTCTCCACCGACAACCCTGCCGTCATTGATTGGTTGGCTCGGTCGTCTTCCTCTTCCCAGGTCACCTCTGACACCTACAGCCAACGGTCGGTGGGTACGTCAGACACAACCGTTAGTTGGCATGGCCCGGGACCAAGCCCACTGAAATCACGTGTCCTCTACCTGCCCCTGTCCTTTGCTGTTCCCTCACCAAGCGAAGTATCGCATGCTGTGGGCTCAGCCCCACTGTACAGTGAGGAAGAGCTAACAGAGGGCGGTCAGGAACGGGGGGAGACATCGGCCTTTTCAGCAGCCAAGCGAACAAGTACTGGCGAGGAGAGTGGCTCGGTAGCCGGTCTAGAGACAGGTCTGTCTCCTGACCCAGACGCAGCCGAGGGGGCTAGTAGTGAGGCGGAGACCCTACTTGATGATGAGGAGGTTGATCGCACTTGGCACTTGACTCACATAGCTGCTGCCAGGCCCCTAATCTGCCATAGGCCCCTATATACCGCCTCCTCATGCTGCTGCCAAGTCCAGAGTCTGTCATGGTCCCTGTACGGCCTCCCATTGCTGCTGTCTCCATCGCCACACTCTGCTGCCATGTGCCACTTTCAGGTCTCTTCACACTGCTGGTGTGTTAAATTTTTTGACATAGGGTGCAGGCAGATTACGGGCCTCACATAGCTGCTGCCAGGCCCCTAATCTGCCATGGGCCCCTATATACCGCCTCCTCATGCTGCTGCCAAGTCCAGAGTCTGTCATGGTCCCTGTACGGCCTCCCATTGCTGCTGTCTCCATCGCCACACTCTGCTGCCATGTGCCACTTTCAGGTCTCTTCACACTGCTGGTGTGTTAAATTTTTTGACATAGGGTGCAGGCAGATTACGGGCCTCACATAGCTGCTGCCAGGCCCCTAATCTGCCATGGGCCCCTATATACCGCCTCCTCATGCTGCTGCCAAGTCCAGAGTCTGTCATGGTCCCTGTACGGCCTCCCATTGCTGCTGTCTCCATCGCCACACTCTGCTGCCATGTGCCACTTTCAGGTCTCTTCACACTGCTGGTGTGTTAAATTTTTTGACATAGGGTGCAGGCAGATTACGGGCCTCACATAGCTGCTGCCAGGCCCCTAATCTGCCATGGGCCCCTATATACCACCTCCTCCTGCTGCTGCCAGGTCCAGAGTCTCTCATGGGTCCCTGTACGGCCTCCCATTGCTGCTGTCTCCATCGCCACACTCTGCTGCCATGTGCCACTTTCAGGTCTCTTCACACTGCTGGTGTGTTAAATTTTTTGACATAGGGTGCTGCAAGATAACGGGCCTCACATAGCTGCTGCCAGGCCCCTAATCAGCCATGGGCCCCTATACCGCCTCCTCCTGCTGCTGCCAGGTCCAGAGTCTCTCATGGGTCCCTGTACGGCCTCCCATTGCTGCTGTCTCCATCGCCACACTCTGCTGCCATGTGCCACTTTCAGGTCTCTTCACACTGCTGGTGTGTTAAATTTTTTGACATAGGGTGCTGCAAGATAACGGGCCTCACATAGCTGCTGCCAGGCCCCTAATCAGCCATGGGCCCCTATACCGCCTCCTCCTGCTGCTGCCAGGTCCAGAGTCTCTCATGCCATGTGCCACTTTCAGGTCTCTTCACACTGCTGGTGTGTTTAATTTTTTGACATAGGGTGCAGGCAGATTACGGGCCTCACATAGCTGCTGCCAGGCCCCTAATCTGCCATGGGCCCCTATATACCGCCTCCTCATGCTGCTGCCAGGTCCAGAGTCTCTCATGGGTCCCTGTACGGCCTCCCATTGCTGCTTTCTCCATCGCCACACTCTGCCATGTGCCACTTTCAGGTCTCCTCACACACTGCTGGTGTGTTGAATTTTTTGACATAGGGTGCTGGCAGATTACGGGCCTCCCATAGCTGCTGCCAGGCCCCTAATCTGCCATGGGCCCCTATATACCGCCTCCTCATGCTGCTGCCAAGTCCAGAGTCTGTCATGGGTCCCTGTACGGCCTCCCATTGCTGCTGTCTCCATCGCCACACTCTGCCATGTGCCACTTTCAGGTCTCCTCACACACTGCTGGTGTGTAGAATTTTTTGACATAGGGTGCTGGCAGATTACGGGCCTCCCATAGCTGCTGCCAGGCCCCTAATCTGCCATGGGCCCCTATATACCGCCTCCTCATGCTGCTGCCAAGTCCAGAGTCTGTCATGGTCCCTGTACGGCCTCCCATTGCTGCTGTCTCCATCGCCACACTCTGCTGCCATGTGCCACTTTCAGGTCTCTTCACACTGCTGGTGTGTTAAATTTTTTGACATAGGGTGCTGCAAGATAACGGGCCTCACATAGCTGCTGCCAGGCCCCTAATCAGCCATGGGCCCCTATACCGCCTCCTCCTGCTGCTGCCAGGTCCAGAGTCTCTCATGCCATGTGCCACTTTCAGGTCTCTTCACACTGCTGGTGTGTTAAATTTTTTGACATAGGGTGCAGGCAGATTACGGGCCTCACATAGCTGCTGCCAGGCCCCTAATCTGCCATGGGCCCCTATATACCACCTCCTCCTGCTGCTGCCAGGTCCAGAGTCTCTCATGGGTCCCTGTACGGCCTCCCATTGCTGCTGTCTCCATCGCCACACTCTGCTGCCATGTGCCACTTTCAGGTCTCTTCACACTGCTGGTGTGTTAAATTTTTTGACATAGGGTGCTGCAAGATAACGGGCCTCACATAGCTGCTGCCAGGCCCCTAATCAGCCATGGGCCCCTATACCGCCTCCTCCTGCTGCTGCCAGGTCCAGAGTCTCTCATGGGTCCCTGTACGGCCTCCCATTGCTGCTGTCTCCATCGCCACACTCTGCTGCCATGTGCCACTTTCAGGTCTCTTCACACTGCTGGTGTGTTAAATTTTTTGACATAGGGTGCAGGCAGATTACGGGCCTCACATAGCTGCTGCCAGGCCCCTAATCTGCCATAGGCCCCTATATACCGCCTCCTCATGCTGCTGCCAAGTCCAGAGTCTGTCATGGTCCCTGTACGGCCTCCCATTGCTGCTGTCTCCATCGCCACACTCTGCTGCCATGTGCCACTTTCAGGTCTCTTCACACTGCTGGTGTGTTAAATTTTTTGACATAGGGTGCAGGCAGATTACGGGCCTCACATAGCTGCTGCCAGGCCCCTAATCTGCCATAGGCCCCTATATACCGCCTCCTCATGCTGCTGCCAAGTCCAGAGTCTGTCATGGTCCCTGTACGGCCTCCCATTGCTGCTGTCTCCATCGCCACACTCTGCTGCCATGTGCCACTTTCAGGTCTCTTCACACTGCTGGTGTGTTAAATTTTTTGACATAGGGTGCAGGCAGATTACGGGCCTCACATAGCTGCTGCCAGGCCCCTAATCTGCCATGGGCCCCTATATACCGCCTCCTCATGCTGCTGCCAAGTCCAGAGTCTGTCATGGTCCCTGTACGGCCTCCCATTGCTGCTGTCTCCATCGCCACACTCTGCTGCCATGTGCCACTTTCAGGTCTCTTCACACTGCTGGTGTGTTAAATTTTTTGACATAGGGTGCAGGCAGATTACGGGCCTCACATAGCTGCTGCCAGGCCCCTAATCTGCCATGGGCCCCTATATACCACCTCCTCCTGCTGCTGCCAGGTCCAGAGTCTCTCATGGGTCCCTGTACGGCCTCCCATTGCTGCTGTCTCCATCGCCACACTCTGCTGCCATGTGCCACTTTCAGGTCTCTTCACACTGCTGGTGTGTTAAATTTTTTGACATAGGGTGCTGCAAGATAACGGGCCTCACATAGCTGCTGCCAGGCCCCTAATCAGCCATGGGCCCCTATACCGCCTCCTCCTGCTGCTGCCAGGTCCAGAGTCTCTCATGGGTCCCTGTACGGCCTCCCATTGCTGCTGTCTCCATCGCCACACTCTGCTGCCATGTGCCACTTTCAGGTCTCTTCACACTGCTGGTGTGTTAAATTTTTTGACATAGGGTGCTGCAAGATAACGGGCCTCACATAGCTGCTGCCAGGCCCCTAATCAGCCATGGGCCCCTATACCGCCTCCTCCTGCTGCTGCCAGGTCCAGAGTCTCTCATGCCATGTGCCACTTTCAGGTCTCTTCACACTGCTGGTGTGTTTAATTTTTTGACATAGGGTGCAGGCAGATTACGGGCCTCACATAGCTGCTGCCAGGCCCCTAATCTGCCATGGGCCCCTATATACCGCCTCCTCATGCTGCTGCCAGGTCCAGAGTCTCTCATGGGTCCCTGTACGGCCTCCCATTGCTGCTTTCTCCATCGCCACACTCTGCCATGTGCCACTTTCAGGTCTCCTCACACACTGCTGGTGTGTTGAATTTTTTGACATAGGGTGCTGGCAGATTACGGGCCTCCCATAGCTGCTGCCAGGCCCCTAATCTGCCATGGGCCCCTATATACCGCCTCCTCATGCTGCTGCCAAGTCCAGAGTCTGTCATGGGTCCCTGTACGGCCTCCCATTGCTGCTGTCTCCATCGCCACACTCTGCCATGTGCCACTTTCAGGTCTCCTCACACTGCTGGTGTGTTGAATTTTTTGACATAGGGTGCTGGCAGATTACGGGCCTCCTATAGCTGCTGCCAGGCCCCTAATCTGCCATGGGCCCCTATATACCGCCTCCTCATGCTGCTGCCAAGTTCAGAGTCTGTCATGGGTCCCTGTACGGCCTCCCATTGCTGCTGTCTCCATCGCCACACTCTGCCATGTGCCACTTTCAGGTCTCCTCACACTGCTGGTGTGTTGAATTTTTTGACATAGGGTGCTGGCAGATTACGGGCCTCCTATAGCTGCTGCCAGGCCCCTAATCTGCCATAAGCCCCTATATACCGCCTCCTCATGCTGCTGCCAAGTCCAGAGTCTGTCATGGGTCCCTGTACGGCCTCCCATTGCTGCTGTCTCCATCGCCACACTCTGCCATGTGCCACTTTCAGGTCTCCTCACACACTGCTGGTGTGTTGAATTTTTTGACATAGGGTGCTGGCAGATTACGGGCCTCCTATAGCTGCTGCCAGGCCCCTAATCTGCCGTAGGCCCCTATATACCGCCTCCTCATGCTGCTGCCAGGTCCAGAGTCTCTCATGGGTCCCTGTACGGCCTCCCATTGCTGCTGTCTCCATCGCCACACTCTGCCATGTGCCACTTTCAGGTCTCCTCACACTGCTGGTGTGTTCCATTTTTTGTCATAGGGTGCTGGCAGATTATGGGCCTCCCATAACTGCTGCCAGGCCCCTAATCTGCCATGGGCCCCTATACCGACTCCTCATGCTGTGACGTTGCAACAAGGTGGAATTCAACCCTACATATGTTAGACCGCCTTTACGAACAGCAAAAGGCCATCACAGATTTCCTGATGTTAAAAGCAGATAAAGGTACTCCCTGTGTAACTTAGATGTCAGCCATTGGCAGCTCATGCGTGACACCTGCGCTTGCTCAGGCCCTTTGAGGAGGCCACGCTATTCGTGAGTCGGCAGGACTATGGGATGAACGACGTCATTCCTCTGTTGCACGTCCTGGAACAAATGCTGTTAACAATGGCTGGTCAGGGTGCGGTAGACGTGGCGCACAGATCTCAACGCCACATGGCCCCTGTGGGGGCAGGACTGGAAGAAGAGGAGGAGGTAGAGGAGGACATTGGTGCTCAGGAATTATTGAGTGAAATGGGTGGTTTTTCCACTCAGCGGACAGGAGTGGAGGAGCAGGAGCATCTGGTAGAGGAGGAGGAAGAGGAGACAGAGGACCTAGACGCACCGTGGCAGTATGCTGTGGAGATGGAGGCAGGGAGTCCCTCGCATTCCTTGGCACAAATGGCCCATAGCATGCTCGGTTGCTTGCGTAGCGACAGCCGAATAATAACCATCAGACAGAGGGATGACTTTTGGCTGTCCACCTTGTTGGACCCTCGCTACCGTTCAAAAATGGTGGCCTTTTTCACACCTGCTGAGAGGGAGGCCAAAATAACGTACTATAAAAAACACCTATGTAGTCAGCTGGTCTCTGCCTGTCTGCGCCAACGTCCATCCTCAGACACTGTGGGCCCTGTGCGCTCGTGTTCCGCTGCCATGGCAGCAGGGGAGGGGTGGGGTGGTAGGAGCAGTGGCAGCTCCACCAGCAGCGGCTGCCTCAGTCTGCAGTCGATGATGAGTAGCTTTCTTCACCAGCGCAGTGAGGAAACTACTAACCAGCCGCAGCAGCAGCAGCAGCATCAGGTGGACCTGGAGCAGGACCTCAAACAACAGGCTTAGGCCTACTTGGACAGCACCCTGCCAACCGAGGTAGACAATCCCCTTGACTACTGGGCAACGAAACTTGACCTTTGGCCCCAACTAGCTGAATTTGCCCTTGAAAGGCTGTCATGCCCGGCCAGTAGCGTGGCATCGGAGCGCGTGTTTAGTGCGGCAGGAGGTATTGCAACTCCGCGGAGGACACGACTGTCCACCCAAAGTGTGGAGAGACTCACGTTTGTGAAAATGAATCAGGCGTGGATTAGTCTGGATTTCAAACCACCAGTTCCTGACACAACTGACTAAATCCGCCATGAATCATGCCCCAAACATGTGCCACTTTCAGGTCTCCTCACACTGCTGGTGTGTTCCATTTTTTGTCATAGGGTGCTGGCAGATTACGGGCCTCCCATAGCTGCTGCCAGGCCCCTAATCTGCCATGGGCCCCTATACCGCCTCCTCATGCTGCTGCCAAGTCCAGAGTCTCTCATGGGTCCCTGTACGGCCTCCCATTGCTGCTGCCTCCATCGCCACACTCTGCCATGTGCCACTTTCAGGTCTCCTCACACTGCTGGTGTGTTCCATTTTTTGTCATAGGGTGCTGGCAGATTACGGGCCTCCCATAGCTGCTGCCAGGCCCCTAATCTGCCATGGGCCCCTATACCGCCTCCTCATGCTGCTGCCAGGTCCAGAGTCTCTCATGGGTCCCTGTACGGCCTCCCATTGCTGCTGTCTCCATCGCCACTCTGCCATGTGCCACTTTCAGGTCTCCTCACACTGCTGGTGGGTTCCATTTTTTGTCATAGGGTGCTGGCAGATTACGGGCCTCCCATAGCTGCTGCCAGGCCCGTAATCTGCCATGGGCCCCCGTACCGACTCCTCATGCTGCTGCCAGGCCCGTAATCTGTCATGGGCCACTGTTGTCGCTTGTTGGCATATTCCGCTCGTTCAGATGCTCCTTCTCCTGCTACTCCTCTTCACGGATTCCGTCAGCAGTCTTTCTTGGAATCCGTTTCCAAGAGACAACAGTTTGCGAGCACGCACCCGACGGTGCAGAAGCTGAACGTCCTCCTGTCCAAGTTGCTGCTGCCAGGCTCGTAATCTGTCATGCGCCCCTGTACCGCCTCCTCATGCTGCTGCCAGGTCCAGAGTGTGTCATGGGCCCCCGTACCGACTCCTCATGCTGCTGCCAGGCCCGTAATCTGTCATGGGCCCCTGTACCGCCTCCCCATGCTGCTGCCAGGTCCAGAGTGTGTCATGGGTCCCTGTACGGCCTCCCATTGCTGCTGCCAGGCCCGTAATCTGCCATGGGCCCCTGTACCGACTCCTCATGCTGCTGCCAGGCCCGTAATCTGTCATGGGCCCCTGTACCGCCTCCTCATGCTGCTGCCAGGTCCAGAGTGTGTCATGGGTCCCTGTACGGCCTCCCATTGCTGCTGTCTCTATCGCCACACTCTGCCATGTGCCACTTTCAGGTCTCCTCACACTGCTGGTGGTTTCCATTTTTGTCATAGGGTGCTGTATGGCCTCCCATTGCTGCTGCCTCCACCGCCACACTGTGGCTCCACACTCTGGTTTTGGCCCCGTGACTGCCCAAATGAGTGAAGTGTGCGGTGATTCTAAGATCGACGGCACTCATCTGCATGTCATACTGACTGACAGTATTATTTCTCTTCCCCAGCAGACTCCAAGGGCATTTAAATTAAAGGTACAGTGTTCTGCACTAATATTAAGTCTCTCTGAAGCCTAGAAACACCCTTTTTTAAGTTAAATTCACAGCGAATTTATTCGACTCGAATCGAATATTGTCCACGAATTCGCCGAATCAGTCGAATCGAATTTTTCATTTCTTCGCTCATCTCTACTCTCCAGTAATCTGTTGCAAGAGGCACTCAGCCAGTTAGTATAGTTTTAGTAGGAAGCCATTCTGAAGGCTGTGAAAAATGTGAGGCTCTTAAAAGCCACTGTGGGGCCTGCGATAAAAAGATGGGGTCCATAAGACCCGGCATAAATCTCTGAATGACCAACAATCTGTGTCATAGGAGAAGGAAAGGTTAGATAAGGATAAATGAAAAAAACCTTTCCATTTCTGCAAGAGTAGGTCCGATCAGTGGGTGGGTAACTAAATGGCCAACTGAGGGTTTTCCTTCCCAAAGTAGATTGGCCAGTGGTGTGTGAGCTGCTGCTTGTTCCAATGCCACCTTAATTCCAGCCAGATATAAAAGACACAAATTAATGCAGTTCTTTATTCATGACAAATATCAAGTGTACTTTTAAAAGAATGCAGTAAGTATCTGAATTTGACTTGGTATCTGTCTGTCCTCTATACAGCATAGCTAAGACTGGGAAAGGGAGAAGCAATATATTGAATCAATCAAGTGTTCTGCAGTGTCATGTGTTGATAGGTGGAGAGAGCAGAGTGACAGATGAATTTATCAATCTGCTGCTGCTGCTCCTTTTTACAAATAATTCACAGGCTGAATGAAGGAAGGACAAGGCCTGGAAGTGTTACTGAACAGTAGTGGAGAAAACAACATCTCAGATCTACTCTACTTTTAGGTGGGGATGTGATGGGTGGCAGGATTGTGGAAATCTTATGTCTAGGTGGAGAGGAGTACAAATCTTTTGGCAGGACTATAATAGACCTTCACCTATTTACATATTCTTATCAAGCAGTAAATGAGCTGTAAGAAAATCCCCTCCTGACCGCCTTATAGGTTTAGGCACAGTAGAGAAAATCATCCTTAAAGTTCACAACAAAGGCACTGGGCTCACCCCTCTCCTTGCTTCCTTTTGGCAGCCAACCTACTTTCTAATGTAAACAAACAGCAGGTGCTGTAAGCTGGCACCAAAGTCTCTGTTGTGGTTTTTTTTTTAACATTAATTTTTTCGTTTTATAGGAAGTGCCTGAACAAGCATCAGGAAGTGTTATTTTAAAAGTGAAGTATGGCCAAAGCTCTTTTCTAAGTCATAGAATATTGAAAATTACTTTTGAAATTTGATTAACAAGTTATAGCTGATATGAAAATGTAATGTTTATATATACTTTAAAATGACCATTTAATACAAATCAGGTCTTCAAGTGGTGTTTTTTACGTAACTTTTGCAGTTATTTGCAAAAACTTCAGTTAGTTTTGCTAACGCCATTTTTTTTCAATAGATATTAACAAGTGACACCCCGTCACCTCCGCCAGGTTTATCCAAACCCAACACAGCCATCCCCACCAGTTCAGCAAATCACAGCGCACGGTCTCCCTTTGAAGATGCTATGGCAGAATCACAGTCACTGTTCTCGGACAACTTCCGACACCCAAATCCCATCCCCAGTGGACTTCCTCCATTCCCCAGTTCCCCACAGACATCAAGTGAATGGCCCACAGCTCCGGAGCCACAAAGCCTCTTCACATCAGGTGCCAGATGTTTTTTTATAATGGAAGAAATGTTTCTTGTGATTGTAGTCTTCTTTTTTTTTTTTTCTCTCTCTTTTAATATGTTTATACTGAAAGGCCCCAAACCTCCTCTTCTGAGGTACAATGGACTAGTTTCCTGTGTTGCCTGTGGTCTGTTTCCAGCAAATCTATCCCCAGTACTGACGTTACCACGTCTTGTTCTGCACTGTGTCTCAGTGTGGAGGCAGC
Source organism: Staurois parvus (assembly GCF_062004578.1). Lineage (NCBI taxonomy): Eukaryota > Metazoa > Chordata > Amphibia > Anura > Ranidae > Staurois > Staurois parvus. Next base: position 3,083,915 of record NW_028318045.1, on the reverse strand, counting down.
CATCTTTTTAGAGACTGAGCTTTGTTTCTTCAAGTTGGAGCCTCAAGCAAGGAGAACAGTGAGCAGCACAGTATTGACATCCTCAAATCTCGTGAGACTAGCAAGATAGAAGAAGCAGTGTTTTAGATCTCGCTGTGAGGCTCTCACATACCAGGAAGTGCACTTAGTTTTCAGTAGGAATTCCAGACAAAAGGTAGATATCTTAATCATACAGTGCAAGACACAGGTTTTGTATTCTGACAAATTTTACTTGTACTGCTCCTAGGAGCATGCTTATATAACCCTACCCTCTCCAGGAGACTTCAGTTTTGTTAGTGTCTTTATGTAAAGGACGACTTCTCTCTGAAGAAGTAGTGGTTTTGTTTTTTTTGGGTTTTTTTTTTTTTGTTCTAGCTTTTTTCCTTCAATTCACTTATGTCAAGCTCTTACTGCTCATAGCTACTTAGTAGTTTCCAGGTCAATAACCCTTGGTGTCCACCTTGGGGACTACACTGTGTGAGGACGGCCTGTAATATTTGCTTCATGTGCTGTATCCTCCATTAGGCACTCACCTTGGCATGTTGTCGTGGTGTAGTTTTTAGAGGTCTGCCTACTGTGGCTGGCAAAACCTGGATCCTTTGCTGGTACCATGACATGAATAAGGGTAAGACCGGGTTTCCTTGTACTGTAGACCGGTTCCTAGCTATACCAAAACCATAGTGCCTAGGTTACAGGGGAATGCCCTGGTTTAGCATTTAATCCTTATCTGGCTTTTCCTGCATGGCGTTTGATTTTCCTGCCTGTGTCTTTGTAGGTCTAGTTTGAGTACTACCATTTTACTCCCACAACACCTAAAAGATAACGTGGCTTAGTTGGCTGGTACCCCAGTTCACACTACAATGGTGGTTACAAATAAACATTATCAGGACAATTTATAATATGCTTTACTAGAAGGGGACAGCTACAAGTACTTGTGTGTTCTTTTTTTAAAGTGCTATTGAATGACTTGGTGCAACATAATAAAACCCAATGCTGACATTGTCCTTTGTTTTATGCAGAAACAATCCCGGTCTCCTCCTCTACGGACTGGCAAGCTGCATTTGGCTTTGGCTCTTCTAAACAGCAAGAGGACGACTTGGGCTTTGATCCCTTTGATATCACCCGCAAAGCCTTAGCAGACTTGATAGAGAAGGAACTGTCTGTTCAAGACCAGCCAGCACTGTCCCCCACCTCTCTTCAGAACCCCTCTCCTCACACTACTGCCAAAGGGCCAGGATCTGGTTTCCTTCACCCCACCACAGTCACCAATGCCAACTCTATTTCTAGCACCTTTCCTGTTTTACCACAGCGGTTCCCACCCTTTCAACACAGAGCAGTTTATAACTCATACAGTTTCCCGGGCCAGGCAGCACGGTATCCGTGGATGGCCTTTCCTCGCAATAACATCATGCACTTGAACCACACGGCAAACCCAACCTCAAACAGTAATTTCATGGACTTGAGCCACCCTCCTCAACACAACACAGGTCTGGGAGGGATTCCTATTTCAGGTATGTTTTTAAACTTAATGTGTTTCGTATCTGAGGGGTTTGATAAACAGTTCTTGGTCAGTGAAAGTCCTAAAAGGGTGGGATACATTCCTTAAAGTGGTCCATACTCCTGGGCTGCAGCCAACAGAGTCACTTGTACTGGATTAAGCTGTGTCTTCTTTTGCTGAATTTCATTTAACATGGTCATGTATTGTTTATTAGATCATTGAAAGCAGGTTTCTAAGGTAAATTTATGGTTTTCTATTATTCCATACCCTAAGTAGCCCGAAGTATGTGGACACCCCTCAAAATTGCCATCATGTGTTTCCAGTGAATGGAACAGTTAATGCTATTGTTCACCAAGAGCGTTCTTACACTTGGAAACTTCCAAACATGTGAAAAGTTCTGCTAAGGCCCTCTTCTGTTTCAGCATGACTGTGCCTCTGTGCAAAAAGCTAACTTTATAAAGACATGGTTTGTCAAATTTGGTTCAGGATCCAAGTACACTGGGCATTTAGCCCAATTACCTGGGACTCTGGCATTTAGCTTCAGGCGGAGGGCACAAAGTTGCTGCCTAGCCCTGCTGCAGGCAGCCTGCCTGTCAACCTCTTAGAGACTGACAGCTGTTGCAGCTGGACAGGGCTGGTCAGTGCATCTGGTAGTATTTATGTTTAGTACATTATGCGCTGACTACTTGCATTCTGGGCATTTGTCCTTTGGGTGCATATTTCCCTAAACGTGCAGCAACTGTCAGCCTCACATAGATCTTGACAGTCTGCCTGCAGCACAGGAGCGTTACGGCACACCTCTGCACTCAATCCACAGCTAAACACCTGAGCCCCATGCATTGGGTCTAAGTGTGCATGGGGTAGTAAAGCAAGTTAACTGACCTGCATGAAGCCCCGATCTCAACCCTACTGAACACCTTTTCAGATGAATTATGACACACTCATTCAACCTCAGCAATGGACCTCAAATGTTCTTTTGGCTGAACTGGGACATATTTCCAGAGGAACACTCCAAAATCTTTTGGAAAGCCTTTCCAAAAAAGTGGATGCTGTTTATAGCCACAAAGAGAGGGCAATTTCATATTAAACCTGTGGTTTTTGGACTGGGATGTCCAACAAGCTTGTAAAGATGCGATTGTCAGGTGTCCATAAACTTTTGTCTATATAGGGTGTTTAAAACCTGGATACAAGGAACTCCGAGGCCACCATGAGGTAGTTTGTCATTTCTCAATGCAGTATGGATCTAAAATGTCTTTAAAAGTTAACCTGTCATGAGCAAAATACAGGACCACCACTGTTACCTGGCTGTTCTGCTGACCTTCTGCCTTCATTACCTTTTGAGTACCTGACCTGTGAAAACGATGTAGGTCCTGAATCTCTTAAAAGTTGTCTACTAGTTCAGTGACTCTAAGCATTGAAGCTAGAATGTTAAATGTTGAAGGTGTAAAAGTTCACTTTTTTTTTCCTTCTAAATTCCACCTTCCCTATGTATCAATATACCATTAATGTACCTCTGTTGCAGAAAGACGTTTTTGTTTTTTTGTTTTTTTTCTATGTTCTAGGGCAGGCATCACCTCAGCCTCCAGTTTCTTGTTAAGAAAATTTCTCCATGGCTTCTTGCTATCTGTCCTTTGGGATGTGAAAATTGTTAGAATACTAAGGAAGTACTTCCCCAACTGACCTCAATAACAGACACCCTGCATCTGCCCTCTCCCTCTGGGAGATTACTCCAACCCACCTCTGTAGTTATATGCAGTCATTGTCAGTGAGCACCATTCTCCTTGTATACATACCCAGCGTTTTCCTCTGCTGACTGATCATTTTGTACTTGAACAATCTATGCAAGAAGAAGGTAATTTGGCAGAGAGTGCAGGTGTCGAGCCTATTTGGAGCAGAGCTGTAGTATTGAAAATAGGAGAAGTGTGTCCCTGGAAGTCTGTAAAGCTCACCATACACTATTGACTCTGATTGTACAATCTGCTTTAGATCTACCATCAACTATGTAGCGCAAGAGCCTGCCTAATTAGAGTGGTTGGAGCCTTCCCCGCCAGCAGAATACAATGATTGGCCTTGCCGGCTATAGCCAACAGCACTAATTGGGAAAACCCCGACAGGCTGGTTGTACGCAAGTCAATCAAAAGATCAACTTGTGTACAATCAGCCCATACATGGATCACAACTCGATCGATGTATGACCAGCTTAAAGTAGATTGTACAAAAAGTTTACAAACAGACTGCATAGTATATGGCCACCTTTATACACCTAAAATGAACGAGTCACGCTTTTAGTGCCATTAATGATTAATGGCACATCAGATGCGGGTACGAACATGCTTTTTGCCGCATGATAAAATGTGCAACAGACACAGCAAAACGCATAGTAAAAAGAAAAAAAAAAGGTACAAATCACAGCACGTCAAAATATCCCACAAGTTGCTTTACCATGTGTTCAATAGGCTGACCTCTGTATGTTGTGGGAAAATGCTCCAAAAATCATGCACTTCCACTACATAGGTGTGAGGCCTGTGTCTCCATCCACTTTCTCCTGTGCATTAATATAAAGCTGAGAGGTGCAGATTCAAAGCTGCCATGGGCTAGGTACAGTGCCTTGAAATGTTCCACATTTTGTCATGTTACAACCATAAATGTAAATGTATTTATTAGGATTTTATGTGATAGACCAACACAAAGTGGCACATAATTGTGAAGTGGAAGGAAAATGATAAATGGTTTTCAAAATGTTTTACAAATATGTGAAAAGTGTGTCGTGTGTTGTATTGCAGCCCCCCTGAGTCAATACTTTGTAGAACCACCTTTCGCTGCAATTACAGCTGTAAGTCTTTATGGAGATGTCTCTATCAGCTTTGCACATCTAGAGAGTGAAATTTTTGCCCATTCTTCTTTGCAAAAAAGCTCAAGCTCTGTCAGATTGGATGGAGAGGGTCTGTTAACAGCAATTTTCAAGTCTTGCCACAGATTCTCAATTGGATTTAGGTCTGGACTTTGACTGGGCCATTCCAACACATGAATATGTTTGATCTAAACCATTCCATTGTAGCTCTGGCTGTATGTTTAGGGTCGTTGTCCTGCTGGAATGTGAACCTCCGCCCCAGTCAAGTTTTTTGAAGATTCTAACAAGTTTTCTTCTAAGATTGCCTTGTATTTGGCTCCATCCATCTTCCCATCAATTCTGAACAGCTTCCCTGTCCCTGCTGAAGAACCGCATCCCCACAACACGATGCTGCCACAACCATGTTGCACGGTGGGGATGGTGTGTTTAGGGTGATGTGCAGTGTTCGTTTTCCACCACACATAGCGTTTTGCTTTTAGGCCAAAAGGTTCAGTTTTGGTCTCATCTGACCAGAGCACCTTCTTCCACACATTTACTGTGTCCCCCACAAGGTTTCTCGCAAACTGCAAACAGGATTTCTTATGGCTTTCTTTCAACAAAGACTTTTTTTTTCTTTGCCACTCTTCCATAAAGGCCAGATTTGTGGAGTGCACGACTAATAGTTGTCCTGTGGGCAGATTCTCCCACCTGAGCTGTGGATCGCTGCAGCTTCTCCAGAGTTACCATGGGCATCTTGGCTGCTTCTCTGAATAATGCTCTCCTTGCCTGGTCTGTCAGTCTAGATGGACGGCCATGTCTTGGTAGGTTTGCAGCTGTGCCATACTCTTTCATTTTCGGATGATGGATTGAACAGTGCTCCATGAGATGTTCAAGGATTGGGATATTTTTTTTATAACCTAACCCTGCTTTAAACTTCTCCAAAACTTTATCTTTGACATATCTGGTGTCTTTGGTTTTCATGATGGTGTTTGTTCACTAATGTTCTCTAACAAACCTCTGAGGGCTTCACAGAACAGCTGTATTTATACTGAGATTAAATTACACGTGGATACTATTTACTAATTAGGTGGCTTTTGAAGGCAATTATTTCCACTAGATTTTAGTTAGGGGTATTAGAGTAAAAGGGGGCTGAATACAAATGCATGTCACACTTTTAAGAAATTTGTAAAGCTTTTATCATTTTCCTTCCACTTCACAATTATGTGCCACTTTGTGTTGGTCTATCACATAAGTTCCCAATAAAATCCATTTACGTTTTTGGTTGTAACATGACAAAAGCGACAGATGAGTGCATTGGGATGGCTTGGGCAGAAAAGGCTTGTATTTATTATGAAAAATGAAATTCTGCCGTGAAAAGGTGAGCTATAAGCATGACGGCCAGTTAACTAATGCATGTAGAGGACAGGTATGCAATGATGGCCTTCACATTTCTTAAATTACATGTTTACTCTAAAGCCCAGTTGAAAGTTTTGGAACACAAATGCAGCTGACTGGGTCTCCACTGGTCTGGCACACACCCAGCACAGTTCTCCTGTAAACTGTGTTGCTCAGTGGGTATGAGTACTGGTGTTGGCCAGGTAATCATTAACTGCTGCAATGTATGTTATCACCAGTGCAGAGACATATGACATATTCTTAACAAGTAGTAAAAGCTTTACAAGCCATCCATAACCTCTCTAGCTGCTTGTACTATAAAGTAATTAATTCACAAAGATCAAAACAAAGACTCTGAAGTTGGTTTCAGTCAGTTTAGAAACACCTGCTGTGTGTTTACATGAATTAGAACATAGGTCCATATATAATAAAATATGTATATATATTTATTTATTTATTTATTTATATTTGGACACAGGCACAATTTTAGTTTTTTTCAGGTATTTACCAAAACATATTCAAGCTATAGTTATATAATGGACATGGGTTGAAAGTTCACGCTCTCAGGTTTAATTTGAAGGTATGTACATCTAAATTAGAGAGGGTTTAGGAATTACAGCTCGTAAGAGTAGCCCTCCCCCCCTTTTTTCAAGGGACCAAAGGTAATTGGACAAATTAATATGATCATAAATAAAATGTTGAGAATCCTTTACTGGCAAAGACTGCCTGAAGTCTGGAACCCATGGACATTACCAAAGACTGGGTTTCCTCCTTTGTGTTGCTTTGCCAAGCTCGAAGTACAGCTGTCAGTACAGTTGTTCTTTGTGGGTCTTTCTGCCTTTAGTTTTGCCTTCAGCAAGTGAGATGCATGCTCAATTGGGTTGAGATCAGGTGATTGACTCGGCCATTGCAGAATTTTCCACTTCTTTTCCTTCAAAAACTCCTGGATTGCTTTTGAAGTGTGTTTTGGATCATTTTCCATCTGTACTGTGAAGTGCCGTCCAATCAACTTTGCTCAATCTGGGCTGACAGTATATCTATAAACACTGCAGAATTCATCCGGCTGCTTCTGTCACTTTCTCAATAAACACCAATGACCCAGTGCTATCGCTCTGCCCCCACTATGTTTTACAGATGACGTTGTGTGCTTTGGATCATGAGCTTTCTCCACACTTTTTTCTTCCCATCATTCTGGTACAGATTAATCTTAGTTTCATCCATCCAAAGAATGCTTTTCCAGAACTGGTCTGTCTTTTTTAGATTTTTTTTGGCAAAGGCTAATCTGGCTTTTCCATTCTTCAGGCTTATGAATGGTTTGCACCTTGTGGTGAACCCTCTGTATTTGCTCTCGTGAAGTCTTTTCTTGATTGTAGACTTTGACAATAATACACCCACCTCCTGGAGAGTGTCCTTCACTTGTTTGGATGTTGTGTATTGGTTTTTCTTTACCATAGAAAGAATCCTGTGATCATCCACCACTGTTGTGTTCCATGGACATCCATGCCTTTTTATGTTGCTGAGCTCACCAGTGCGTTCTTTCCTCAGAATGTACCAAACTGTTGATTTGGTCACTCCTAATGTTGCTGCTATCTCTCTGATGGATTTGTTTTGTTTTGAAGCCTTACAATGGTCTTTTTCACTTGCATGGACAGCTCCTTTGATCGCATGATGTAGGTTCACAGCAATAGATTTCAAATGCAAATACCACACTTAGAATCAACTCCAGACCTTTTATCTGCTTAACCACTTGCCTACTGGGCACTTATACCCCCTTCCTGCCAAGGCCTATATTCAGTTTTCAGTGCTGTTGCACTTTGAATGACAGTTGCGTGGTCATGCATCACTGTACCCATATGAAATTTTTATCATTTGTTTTCACACAAATAGAGCTTTCTTTTGCTGGTATTTAATTGCCACTGGGTGTTTTATTTTTTGCGCTATAAACAATAAAAGAGCAAAGAAATTGAAGAAATGGGCACTGATAGGCAGGCACTGATGTGGCACTGCTGGGCACTGATCAGTTCTCTGACAATTGCTGGTTATCGGCAGTACTTTCCTTATGCTGTGACAGCATGAGGAACGTGCAGCCGATAACCGGCAACTGTATTTACCCAGTGATCTGTTGTGTCATTGGACACAGCTGATCACGTGGTAAAAGGCCACTGTGATTGTCTGTTTACCGTATCATGTATTCAGCTGTTTTCGGAGGACACAGCTATCACCGTGGGCGCGCAGGGGCGTTTTCTGGAATGAAGTCCATGGACGTCGGCCCAGAACTAGACAAGAAGTTAATTGATGAAGAAATATTGGAGTAGCCCATACCTGGCCATGAAACGGCTTTTGATTCAATTGTCCAATTACTTTTGGTCCCTTGAAAAAGGGGGGATGGCTACTCTTAAGAGCTGTAATTCCTAAACCCTTCCTCCAATTTGGATGTACATACCCTCACATTAAACCTGAGAGTGTGCACTTTCAGCCCATGTCCTTTATATAACTATAGCTTGAATATGTTTTGGTAAATACCTGAAAAAAACTAAAACTGTGCCTGTGTCCAAATATATATGGACCTAACTGTATTTTAAATTGCTGCTGGTTCAGAAAATGTAAATTGATTTATGTGCATATTCCAGAAGCTGGTTCACTGTAATAATGCTACACGAACTGAGAGTCACCTAATTAGACTAGAACTGCACAGAAGATTTACCCTTATGCGGATTTCAGTGCATTTTCCAGTTTGCAGAAACTCACTACAGTCCATTTAGCATGCGTTCCTATGGATCTAGTTCACATCTGTGCGTTTTGAGCCGGTGCAGGTTTTAGAAAGGGTCAGGGATTTTTTTTGCAGCAGCAACAGATTGTGTTTTGTGTGCAATAGACTTCAAATAACCCGCACCAAAAACGCAAGTGTTGCATTTTTTATGCGGTTTGCAGGGGTTTTTTGCTAATAAAAAATGATAGCTCTGTTCATGTAGCGCTCCTGTGATGCGACTTAACACTTTCTGGCACTCAAGTAGCATCAAAGTAGTGCAGGAACCTTTTATGTGACTAAGATCTCATGTTGGGGTTAAGGTTAGGTTTAAAGTTGGGGTCAGCAATAATCATTATTTTTAGAGAATTTGCTAGGGTTAGCGTTTGAACCCTAATGATTATCGCTGATGCTTAGCTCTAGATCTTAACCCTAGGGTTAGGACATCAACCGCAACTTGCATAGATGTGAACCTAGCCTTAGAGTATCATGGTTATGCTGCTGAAACTGTTAGTGATCAGTAGGAGCAACATGTAATTGCTAGGCAAATGAACTAATGACTTCCCACGAAGTACTCTTCTTAACCCCTTCACGCCAGTGCCTCCCGGCCCTTTAAGGAGTTTCTGCCACTGGTGGTGGGGCGGGTTTTAGGGTCATGTGACCGCCATGATTGGCTGTCACGGCATTCACATGATCGGAAAGGTCCCGATTGCAAGGAGAGATCGGGACCTTTCAGTGGGACACCAACACATGTGCTGGGAATGTGCATGGCACACACTCTCAGCATATTTGTTTACAAAAGGTACGCAAATATGTGGCCACTTGGCGTCAAGGCCCAGCTGCCAAGAGGCCGCATATTTGTGTACTGTCGGCGTGAAGAGTGGCATCTGGTAGCGATCAGTTGGCACAATCAGAGCATAGTTTGCAATCATTTGAGTTGATTTGTGTGGTGCTTATGTAGATTAAAGTGGAAGTTCAGTCAAAAGCTAACACTACTTAGTGATCGTAAACTCTCACCCTATAAAACAACCATTCAGTTTACAATAAAAATGAAAGGCAAAACCTTTGTGTATTGCTATAAAAAGAACATTGTAAGGTGTAAACACCTTTTTCCCTTTTTAAAAGTGATTACCCTCTGTTTTCAGCTGCATAGAGAGCTGGGGGATTAAAAACAGCAGTACACTGATCTTCCTAGCGAAAGGCAGTGCTGGGGGCTGGCTAGTCAGCACAAGTCTGATCATTTGAGGAGGGCAGGCTGAGTTTCCAGCACAGCTAGAGAACTGACCACAGTTTGTTCTGCTGCTTAGTGTGGTCATGTTTCAATAGGAAAGCAGCGGGACTGGCAGGAACACCATGGATTTCACACAAAGGAAGCAATACAAAGCGAACAGGATACCTTTTCATAAAAGTACATGGTACAGCAGGTACATATCAGGAATATGAAATGTTGGGTTTACATATTCCTTAATTTTTCTCCCACCCATATTCTAAACCTATTTTATCTACACGGTGTTAGATCTGTATACTTATTCTGAGTGTGCTCCAGTCCAGTCACATGCTCAGGTCCCAGCACAAGCTTCAATGTAGAGAAGGCCAGCGCAGGGACCCGATCATGTGACCAGACTGGAGCACCCTCAGCATAGGAAAGTATACAGACCATTCCTTTACAGGGTAGACACAATAGGCTTAGCATGGGGTTGGAAGTAAATTTGGGTATACAAATTACAAAAAGCCTTGCAAGCTGCTATTGCATAACAAAAAGTAAGGAATCGCCCACACTATTTACACCCTCATAAACAATGTGTTAATGATTTACAAGTAAATTTTCAACAGTGCTGCACTTCCCACAGTGAAACCATGCACATAACATATGTGCTATCCTAGATCATATAAACCATCCAAGTATAATAATGCAGTCCAGCAAAAGTCCTAATGATTATCTTCTGTGTTCCACCACAGTATTATAAGTTTCCTTCTACTTCTTCATTCTTTGACGATTTAAGAGGTGGAACCATCTGATTCATTGGAGAATATAAGTCCAGTGAGAGAGGACGCAAGCGCCGTAAGACCTTACTTAGCGGTTTGGTCATATACCCCAGGTGAGAACACATCTGGTGGTGGGTTTCACCGTAACAATCATTTTTGGCACAGAAATGGGGATGTGAAAGAATGAAGAATTAGATGGAATCTTACAATATTGTGGTGCAACACAGAAGATAATTATTTGGACTTTTGTTGGACTGCACTATTATACTTGGATTGTTTATATGATCTAGGATAGCACATAATTTAGGTGCATGGTTTCACGGTGGGTAACGCGGCACTGTTGAAATTTTACTAGTAAATTTAAGTATAGCTAGTGTTTGTGTGAACTTCCACTTTAACATAAAAAAGGCAAAGATGAGTTTTCCCCTACCCGTCTTTTAACTTAAGTATTTAAAGCCCAATTGGACTTGCAGATGAAATCCACAAAATACTTTTCAGGTGCATAAAAATGAAAAGGTATCCTAAGTCTTTTCTTTAGAAAGCAGGAACAGCCTGAAAAGCAAAGCCGTCCAATGCCAACATGCTGTAAAGAAGGACCCTTGCTCCTGTGTGAAAGCAGTGATCACTCTGCAGAGGTCTGGTGTTCCACCTGCAGAGTCAGACCTATAGGGCTGCAGTCGACACAGAGCTTCCCACTCCCTGATGATTGGATAGCTCTACTCAGCAGAGCGTTGGGAATTTCTAAATTGCCTTTTGTAAAGTCTTCCAAACTGTCACTGCTACTTACTGTAAAATATATGGAACAAGTGTCCATGCTTGCAGCACCTATAAATTATAATTGTAAGCCTAGTAGGTTGGTTTTGCTGATGTGGGTGCACCTCTGTTCCGAGGGACACAATGCCCAAGATACTGTTTGCCTACAGTCTGTGGGAGAAGTTTAATGACTTAATTCAATTTTAACGTGAAGACAGAACTCTCTTTGTAAAGCAGCGAATGTGACTTTCACCAAACACTCTCTGGTGGTCAATCAATCTGTCACTTAAAACACATGCACCTATAAAAATCATCTGCATGTGAATGTATAGTATGTGTAAGTTTCATTGCTTTATAAATATGCCCCTTAATGTACGGTTGTGTTCAAAATAATAGCAGTCAGACATCGCTAACCTGATCAATCACTGTTTCTGTATTTCTACATGGCAAATAATTTACTAGCAGGTGTAGTAGAGTAATAGAAATCCAACAGACCCAACAGTCATGACATGCATGCTGCTGATTCTGTGTAATTGAATCACTCATTGAAAGGGGTATGTTCAAAATAATAGCAGTGTGGAGTTCTATTAGTGAGGTCATTCATTCTTTGAAAAACAGGTGGCAATTATTGCCCTTATTTAAGGAAGGAAGGCAGCAAATGTTGTACATGCTGGTTACAGTGCATTTCTCTCTGAAATTCTGAGGAAAATGGGTCGTTCCAGACATTGTTCAGAAGTACGGCGTACCTTGATTAAAAAGTTGATTGGAGGGGGAAAACATAAAGAAGTGCAGAAAATGATAGGCTGCTCAGCTAAAATGATCGCAAATGCTTTAAAATGGCAACCAAAACCTGAAAGACGTGGAAGAAAGCGAAAAACTACCATTCGAATGGATAGAAGAATAGCCAAAATGGCAAGGACTCAGCCAACAATCAGCTCCAGGAAGATCAATGAAGGTCTAAAGTTACCTGTGAGTACTGTTACAATTAGAAGACGCCTATGTGAAGCCAAGCTGTCTGGAAGAAGCCCCCGCAAAGTCCCACTGTTGAAAAAAAGACGTGCTGAAGAGGTTACAATTTGCCAAGGAGCACATTGACTGGCCTAAAGAGAAATGGCGCAACATTTTGTGGACTGATGAAAGTAAGATTGTTCTTTTTGGGTCTAGTGGCCGGAGACAGTTTGTCAGACGACCCCCAAACACTGAATTCAAGCCACAGTACACTGTGAAGACAGTAAAGCATGGTTGCGCAAGCATCATGATATGGGGATGTTTCTCATACTACGGTGTTGGGCCTATTTATCGCATACCAGGGATCATGGATCAGTTTGAATACATCAGAATACTTGAAGAGGTCATGCTGCCTTATGCGGAAGAGGAAATGCCCTTGAAATGGGTGTTCCAACAATACAACGACCCCAAACACACCAGTAAACGTGCAACATCTTGGTTCCAGACCAACAAGATTGACGTTATGGAGTGGCCAGACCAATCCCCGGATCTTAATTCAATAGAAAACTTGTGGGGTGACATCAAAAATGCAGTTTCTGAGGCAAAACCAAGAAATAGAGAAGAACTGTGCAATGTAGTCCAATCATCCTGAGCTGGAATACCTGATCACAGGTGCCAGAAGTTGGGTGACTCCATGCAACACAGATGTACAGCAGTTCTCAGAAGCAGTGCTTATACAACGAAATATTCATTAAGTAATTCAAAGAAAAGCAAAATCTTCAAACATTTTTCAGTTTATATAGTGAATGTTTGAGTTTGTAAAGAAGAATACAAACACTGCTATTTATTTGAACAGTCTAATATTCACTTTTCAAATTTGATCTATTTTTCTTCATGTTTTGATTTGGAATAGAATGTGTAGTGTTCCCAATGCATTTGTGTGTGTATGGAAATAAAAGCTATTAGGAGTTTGATCTTCACTTTTTTCAACACACTGCTATTAATTTGAACACAACTGTATATGTAAAAGGTAAAATTTGACGTTTTAGAGAAGGGAATGGTTTTAGACCCAATAGTTAGCGCTTGCTGGCTATGTTCCTGCTGGGGAGACCATTTATAAAGATATCACCTTCACTCCATTAATTATAATGATAAGAAAACCATTTGTCGCCATTCGGGACAGCTGTGTTTCAGGGACACGGAGGACCCTTTTCTCAGAAAGGTAGTGACAGCCTGCCTGAGTATAGGTGTCCTCGGTGGCCTTAAACATCACTTTGTCCTATGGTGGCAAATAAATGGTTTGCTTTTAATTCTCATCAGCAGTGTTCCAGTGATTTTGTCTTGGCATTTTGACTGTGCCATTCGACACTTTGCTGCAGCACCCAAGAATTCATAGTCTATGGCTGTACGAGATTGCACTAGATCATGCAAGTATATGGCCTTTTTTGTCCTAATGACTGTTGTACACAGGATAAAAGAAGGCAATATGTAATCCAGAATTGTAGAGACAGAGAAGTTAAATCTGCTCATAGGGACACCTGTTCTGGTGGCAACTAAGTGGGGAATTCTCACCAATGCTACAATGACAACAAAAAATAACTTGACTGGTTTTAACCCTTCCCTACTCTAACCAGAGCAAAAATATTTTGGCCATACATACTTTAAATTTTTAGAAGGATATGATCTGAGGGATTAAACTTGGTGGAATTTTGTAGAATGTCTTAATATTCATTTCTTTCCTTTTGATAACAGCATTGATTTGACAAATTCATGTCTAGTTGAGAGGGAATGCCCTAATAGTCAAACATAAAGACTTGAGTTTGAGGAATAAATGTGGAGTATGCCTCTTTAGTTTAAAATTGTTTATTTCTCTATTACTACTTGTAATATATCAAAACAAGATTGTGAGCAGGTGCTGATTAAAGAAACTAAAGTATGATATCAAGAATATATAGTGGTTTTGCCATATAGCTCCATTACACAGGCCATCATACCTGTTATTTCATTTTCTTGAAAGCCATTTTATTGCCTATACATTGTTTACAGGGGTCACACAGCAATGTCCACATGCCTAAATCTCCATTTGTTTATTTTAAATTTACACAGTGCCTGACTTAACAAAGTGCAGGTCTGACCTATGTCCCCCAAACACCCCCTACCCCATTCTGAAGGGGCAACGTTTGGAAACCTAAGCAGCATATTTAACAAGTTTGTTCAAATGTAGCAACATAATACACCATCCCAATCAGTGGTATAAAATGCAAATATTATCATGCTTATTTTTTTCTTATTAAATTGCCAATTTCTTGGTGCATGCTTCATCAGCAGAAAAATGTACGGCTTACTTCTTTGGTACAGTATTTTTTTGGTATGACAATATTGCCATTAGACTGTTGTAAGGTACGTAGTTTATATAAGAGGACAACCCTGAAATTGCACCTTCTAAAACAAGCAGCAGACATTGGGAACTACCATGTTTGCATTCCGTCAACCAAACAGTGGTGGCATTCAATCAGATACAGCCACTGTTCAGGTGTTCAGACAGTTTTTATTATTATTTTTATTATCATACATGATTTATATAGCGCCAACAGTTTGCTCAGCGCTTTACAATATAAAGGGAGACAATACAGTTCAATACAAGAGGGTTAGGGGGGCCTTGCTCCTTGGAGTTTACAATCTAAGAGGGAGGGGCTGGTGGTACAAAAGGTAATAACTGTGGGGGATGGACTGGTAGGAGGAGTAGAACATTCCGTTATTAACTAAAGGCAGGATAGGCTTCCCTTAAGAGAGGTTTTCAGAGATTGCCTAAAAGTGGGCAGAGTAGGCAATCGTCTGATAGACAGGGGTAGAGAGTTCCAGAGGACGGGAGAGGCTCTGGAGATGAGCATGGGAGGTGGAGACAAGGAAGCTAGAGAGCAGGAGGTCATGGGAGGAGCGGAGAGGATGGTTTGGGTGATATTTGGAGACAAGATTGGTGATGTAATTTGGTGCAGAGTTATAAATGGTTTTATATGTTAATGTTTTGAATTTTATTCTTTGGGCAATGGGAAGCCAATGGAGAGATGGCAGATATGGAACGGTTAGTAAGGTGGATTAGTCTGGCAGCAGCATTCATGATAGACTGAAGAGGGAATAGCCTGCGATTCGGTAGGCCAATGAGGAGGGAGTTACAATAGTCAAGGCGAGAGATAACCAGGTAGTGAATACGTTGCTTAGTAGTTTCAGAGGTTAAGAACGGTTGCATCTTGTAGATGTTGCGGAGAAGTCTACAAGATTTGGACAGTGATTGGATTTGGGGCTAAAAGTAGATGATTACACCTAGTACCCTGGCATGAGGGGAGGGACTGATGGTTGTATTATTTTTACACTGTTAGAATACAATAGCCACAGCCAGTGTTAAATTTTTTTTTCATTCAGCCTGTAGTTTTAACCCCATTGTGTTTTGTAATGTAAAGGAACTGCTCAGACCTGCCCTCCTCTTCCTCTGCAATACAAGTCTCTGTGAGTACACTTTTGATAAGGGATGTGGCTGTACTGCAAGTCAAAGTGAGGGCTCTAAGCGGCATTTTCACTGAGCCAGATATTGTTCAAAACATTTCCCAGCAAAAATCAATCACAGACCATAAGGTAGGATCATAAATTAGGATGTAGGATTATAATGTGATCAAAAAGAGAGGATTTTGGTTGGAAAAAAAGAAATTACCAAAAAAGGCTTTGGCCAACTTCTCTTGTGTATCACAGGAGTGCTCTTTCTTGTGCTCTCCTTTGACCTAGAATCAGCCAACAGCAGGTTAAAGCCTGCTGTCGGCTGACTTCATGGAGCTGTCCTGGTCTCTGGAAGGATCCCCACAATAATGTAGGGATCCACCCACATGCCTGACCGGCACCTGACTTAACCTCTCGGCGTACCACTGAGAGCCTGAGCCATCCGTTCCCACCCCCCTGTTCAGCCCGGTGCTCTCTGCTACGGGTAAACTGAGAACTGAATGATCAGCATTCATGTGATCACTTGGTTATCGAGCTTGAAGCTGCGGGAAACCGCTGCAGAATCACACGGATGTATGTATGTTTGTTTTTACTTTATCGAACATCACGGGACACAAAGCAGGCTATTCATGACTCTGTGGGTTATATGCCACCTATAGATGAATGGACTCTGGCTGGCCAATCAGAGAGAGGAGGTTCTCTCCTATATATCCTGGTGTGAGGTCCGGAAGTGGCACCCACGAAAGTATGTGATTGGTAGGATTCTGTCTTCTTCAAACAGAGTTGGAGAAGAAGTTGGCTGTTGGTACCATTAAGGGCCAGATTTCAGTATTAGCTGTTTTTTTCCCCAGAGGCCCATTGCCCCTCTCTCTCTTTGTTTCGCAATTTTTACAGGGAGTAATGCATATTGCTCCTCCTGTCCGGTTACCTTTGTGTCCTTGTGATCTGAATTTGGTTTTGGAGATTTTGCAAAAACCACCATTTGAGCCTATTAGAGAGATTCCACTGGTCCTGTTGACTCATAAGGTTTTGTTTCTGGTGGCAAGCACTTCTGCAAGAAGGGTGTCAGCGTTAGCCGTTCTTTTTTGCAGAGAACCATTTCTGGTTTTGCATCATATATGGGGTGGTGTTGCTACCTCAACCGACTTTGATTTAAAAAAAAAAAAAAAAAAAAAAAAAAAAAGGCTTTCTAGTTTTCATCTCAATCAGAACATTGTTCTGCCTTCATTCTTTTCTAGGCCTCAATCAGAAAGAGAAAGATCTAGCTTGGATGTGGTACACACTGTAAGGGTTTTCTTGAAGGTGATGGCATAGGTCAAGAGGTCAGATGCTCTGTTTGTTCTGCCAGGGGGTCTAGGAAGGGGCAGGTGGCATCCAAGGCGACGATTTCACATTGGATCTGCCAATTTATCTTTCAAGCCTGTGCTTTGAAAGGTAAGGTGCCACCCTTTCAGGTGAAGCCACACTACCTGGAGTGTGGGGGCATCATGGGCAATCCGCCATCAGGTATCAGTGGCTCAGGTTTGCATGGCCGCTACATAGTCTTTGGTTCACACATTTACAAGGTTCTACCAGGTGCATGTCAGAGCAGCAGAGGATTCTACCTTTTGACTGCAGTGTTTTATGGCGTAGGTCCTGAGGGGTTATTGAGATTGGCTATCGTGGTGTCACCCTCCCCTCAAATTTCTTTATTGCTTTGGACATCCCACATAGTCATGAATAGCCTGCTTTGTGCCTTGTGATGTATGAATTTTTTTCGACGTGCAGGTGTACCTCGGTTTACAAATGCCTCGGTTAACATAATTTTCGGTTTACAAATGAAAATCTATTGAAAATAATGCCTCGGTTTGCAAATTTTGTTTGCAATACAAAGTGTATGTTGGTGCCAATTTTTAAATGCAATTGCCGGCTTTTTTTTTTTTCTTCCTTCACTATAGCTCACAGAATTGGCTGTCACTTTCCCTGGAGTTAAAGGAAACATTGTTTCTTTTAACTTGGGGAAATAAACTAAAAGGAAACTTACTATCTTTTAGCTGGGGGGGGAGTGACAGGTGAATCTCTGAGCTATAGTGAAGAGAAAAAAAAGTGGTAATTACATTTAAAAACCGACACTATAGTAAAAAAAAAAATGGCGTGGGGTCACCCCTCCCATCCATACCAAGCCCTTTGGGTCTGGTATAGATTTTGAGGGGAACTCCCATGCCAAGATTTTATTTAAAAAAAAATGGCGTGAGGGTCCCCTACAAAATCCATACCATACCCTTATCCGAGCATGCAGGTCAGGAAAGGGAAGGTGGGGGGGCGAGCGAGTGCCGACCCCCCCCCCCCCCCCACCTGTGCTTTGAGGTGGGGAGGCACCTTGGGGAATTTTCCCCACAACCCTAGCTGGTGGTTGTGGGGGTCTGCGGACAGGGAGCTAATCGGAATCTGGAAGCTCCCTTTAAGAAGGGGGGGCCCCAGATCCTGAACCCTCCCCCCCCCCCCCCCCCCTTATGTGAATGAGTATGGGGTACATGGTCCCGCTACTCATTTACAAAAAAACAAAGTGTAGTGTGAAAAAAATAAAGGACACGGTCTTTGACAAAGAAAAAAAAGAAAAGAATGTCCCCCGCAGTAGATCCAATGTCAATCACGATGTGTGCTGCCAACCCGAAAAAGGAAAAGGAAAAAAAAGGTGCTCCGCTCCAGACAATAGCCTCTGGTCATCTGCCTGCTCTGATGGTTTGACAGTTCTTAAATATGTAAGGGGCGGGACTAGCTGGAGACATCACGCATGTGACCCCATCCCATGTGACATCAATGTTCCGCTTTAAAGATTTGTCCCCCACTCCCCATTAAGGATTGTCACCTTTGGGGGGCAGGAGGGAGCGAGTACCCAAATTTGACAGGTACCCGCTCCTACTTCTACTGCGATCGCCTAGGCGATAAGAAACTGATGTTGTCGTCCTACCCTCCCTCCCCGTAGTCTTGTGGGACACGTGACAGGTCCCAGAAGACGACAGGGCCATTCAAGAAGCGCGGCGCTACTCGCGCATGCGCAAGGGGCACCCGGCTGTGAAACCGCAAGCTGTCACAGCCGGGTGCCCACACTGAAGATGCCGGTGCCTGGAATACAGGACGGCTGGTGAAACAGGCTGCAGCAGGGGCAACGTGGGATCGTGGGACAGGTGAGTGACAGATTTTGTAGCTGCTGACTTTTTTTTTTTTTTTTTAATAGATTGAGTGGATCTCCGCTTTTGACACGTGTACACTACCCAGATTTAGAAACGTTTAAGCAGTTTTTCTCCTTTCAGATGGGCTAAACAGATGTCCTGTGTGCTTAAGCAGAAAGGAAGTAAAGTAAAAAGTAAAGAATTAAAGTAAATACTTTGAAATTGCTATATATAAACCTTTTTGTGAAATATTACAATAAAATAAACTAAATTAAAACATAAAGTGTTCAAAAAAAATCACAAAAGTCCAAAAACCAAAAAAAGTGTCCAAAAAAGTGTCCCAAAAAAAAAGTCCAATGTCCAAAAAATCCCAAATTTTCAAACTTTTTCATCAAATAAAAGGTTTGACTCCTATTCCATCCAGTGAGAACCTCAAAATAAAAGATACAAAATCTAGTGCATTACCATAGTAAAATAAAGTAATCACCCAGTGCAACTCTCAATATCGTGCAAAAATGATATATATATAATGTTTTACATTGTTTGGTGGAAATCGCCTAGAGCCATGTCTGGAGCTGAAATATCTATGTTTAAATGTAAGTGATTAATAAATCTATCCCTATGCTTTGAAATATCAGTCCTGAGACCATTGTTATCTTTCTGAGGACCTTGGAGAAATGCCTTTGAAGAGAGTATGGAGGATTTCTGATCCATAGTATTGTCAAAGCTTTTCATACTCACAGAGGGTAATAGTATTTAGTACTATTGTGTGCTGGTTGATGGTGTGCACAGAGTTGTAGTGATCACTGAGTGTTCACAGCTGATTTGTGTTTATGCGCACCATAAGAAAGGGTTTTTGATTTGAATAATTTATTCATTTATTATATAAATATATATATAATTTTTGCACGATACTGAGAGTTGCACTGGGTGATTACTTTATTTTACTATGGTAATGCACTAGATTTTGTATCTTTTATTTTGAGGTTCTCACTGGATGGAATAGGAGTCAATCCTTTTATTTGATGAAAAAGTTTGAAAATTTGGTATTTTTTGGACATTGTTTGGACTTTTTTTTTGGGACACTTTTTTGGACACTTTTTTTGGTTTTTGGACTTTTGTGATTTTTTTGAACACTTTATGTTTTAATTTAGTTTATTTTATTGTAATATTTCACAAAAAGGTTTATATATAATATTGCACTTTCTAGGGAGAAAGTATGACTTTTTGAGGGGTGTAAAGGAGAAGGGTATACATTTATTCACTTTGAAATTCCTAGCTAACGTTTGCTCTATCAAACAACATGAAAGCAAGGATGCAGAGATTTATAATTATCTTATAGTTTTATTGAGTTAAAGACAAAGTATCCACTTACATTTTGACATTAAGTAATCGGCATACAAATGCAGTAGAGACACAGGCACAAATAATGGCCAGACCATGCTAACTACAGGTGACAACAAAAGCCTGAACTGACAGGCAAAATCCAAACACAGCCCTCTACAGCAGTATCGGCATGTCAGAGCTCAGCGCACAGACCAAGTAGTGGGAGTGTGCTAGGTTACAGCAGGCAACATGTTTCTGGGCAACCGCTTCTTTATCAAGCCTTTTTGACGTACATCACATCATCTCATGCATGCACAGGCAAAATGTTTACTCATGGGTCCAAGTCTTACAACATTTTGGATTTTATTGCTCAACGGACTTCATTTTCTGCCTGACATGCTTGTGCAGCCTACTATATGTGACTCGTAAGAGTCGCACACTGATTTGGTGAGCATCAGAGATTCATTGAACAAGGAAATGTCGAATGCTGTGTCCCAAAACAAACCTAACAAATCAACAGATGGCCTTAATGTTTGGGTCATAGAGGCTATTTTCAGGAGTTTGTTTTGCATACAGGTTATGCAAAAGGGAAACCTTCTGGATCTTCATGTTAAATACTTTGTCTACTTTAGGGCTGAACAAGGAGACTGAGGTCAATACCATAATTTAGTATCAGTATAGTATACCAGAATAGCTCTGAAGGGTTGTATAATATACACACAATTTCCATTTCATCCTATGGATTTACCCTCACGTTGAGGATGATATACTAAAAGAAAGTACAGGTTGCTTGGTTTTATTTTAATATGTCCTGGAGATTTACAATTTTTCAGTTAGTCTAGAGATACTTTATAGGCTTTCTCTTTTCTTTCTTAGAATTTTTTGTTTTTTTTTCATTTTACAATTCTTGTGGTTGATAGCAGATTAGTAATGTTTCCATTTGTTCCATGAGCTCTGTGTTCTATGAAGTTTCTTCTGTTGTGCTGTGACATTGTAGCTGTGGTATATGATGTATGACATTAGATAGATCGGCTTGACAAAGGGGCAGGTGCCAGGAAAAGCATTGCCTGCTGTAGTGTCGCCCACTCCTGCCACTTGCTCTGTGTTTTGAGCTCCATGACATACCAATAGCGCTGTGTTTGGATTTGGCCTGTAAGTCCAGGCTTCTATTATCTGTATCTGGAGTGGTCCGGCAGGTATTGCTGCCTGTGTCTCCAGTGCTTCTGTATGCCAATTACTACATGTCAGAATATGAGGATACTTTGTTTTTAACACATTAAAACTACACGTTATTTAAACCTTTCTGTGCCCTTGCTTTCTCTTTCATGCGGTTTGATCCTACCTGGTTTTGTGTCTGAGGTGCTGAAGAAAGTATTAACTCCTGATATGCTAGATGGCCATTCTTCCTCCTTGATTAACAGCTTGATCTACAGCCTATGTGGATCATCTTTAACTCCGTGGCCTACATTGGACTTTTAGTTTTTCATCTGTTCCATTTCTGCTTCTCATTAGTGGGATATGATAAAAGTGGTGCTACTGTGCGAAGAAAGAAGTGTAATCACTCCCTTACATAAGGTTATCTGTAAGAGCTTTTTAGCTTTACCAGGTACTGGATTTTTAGTATGGCAGTTCTTTTCCCACCCTGATCCCCCCTCTCTCCTCCTGTTTAATACGCCATTTGTTATTTGTTTTACTAAATGCATCTATAAGAACGGAGGAACACAAAGCATGACTGTTCTGTGCAGTGATGGTCTCTGTCCCTTAAACAATTTTAGGAGCAATAATGCCCAACTAAGATGGAGGTATGAAAAGCCTATGACCTCTGAGGTGCACAGAAATCGAGTCATGTGTTCATAGAGAATTTTAGATCCTTCTATTATGTCTCCACAGTAGCTAAGAACCCTATTGCAAGTATGCATGCACTGTTTTAACTTGCAATTCAACAGTGCTTGCACCACAAAAGAAAAAAAATAGTTTACTTTTCGGAAAGCTCATATGCAGGTTGAATTTGCCCTGTTGTCACCACCCAGCTCAACAAACTAAAGAAAAATCAAAGCAGTCAGGTGTAAAATTGTCAGCCAAATAGTGAGCGCTTCCAATGAGATACAGTTGTCCCAAGTTTTCAGGCACCTGTGGCTGCATAAATACAATAGCTGGCAGGGAGAGATTTCACCATCCATGCTAATCTAAGTGTATGGCTAGCTTTTGGTTTTGAGTACAGGGTTGTTATGGTTAGGAGTTCACACATATACAGTATAACTGCGCGCAGGGCTTTGAAACAAGGCGGGAGAAGGGAGCTGGATAATAGTGTAGCTGGAAGCATTCTGGGGTGACAAGAAGGCAGTGGATCTTTACTGAATGTAAATGTAAAACACCAAAATGATAAAGTGTTTATAGCGGCGCTACATATATAATAATAAAATGTGCCAGGAATACCCATGAACTTAATGGTGACAACACAAACAAACTCATAAACTGTCCGTGATTAGTGTGACCGATTTCAATTTAAAAATAAATAAATAAGTCAATAAACATATGGTAAAGTGATCCAAAGTCCATGAAATTAAATTTTCTCCTTCACCATGTGCAGTAGACTGAAAACAAAGTGCTTCATAGGATTCCCCCACATGGATGTAAACTCACTACAAATATTTGCCTTCCACTCTCGTGGTTGGCAAACAAGCTTCCTGGGATACTTTTCCCATTTTAAGATGACTTAAAGATCACTTGAGATAAATATTCCACTCCATCCAAATAGACCATGTAAAACAAACAAAGAACGCTCCAATGGTGTAGTATGAACAAACAGATCCTTTAATAAAGTGATTGGACCTTACAAGCAAACTGATGAAACAAGCCCAAAAATGTATCCTTTGATAAGCTTGAAGTGAACATAGACCAGGTGCTCTCACCAGCTCCGGTTTGTGGTAACAGACACAGTCGCATCACTTCCGGTCTCAGTCCACGTCACTTCCGGTCGCCATACCGTCATGCCCTTGTATGAGTTTTTGTTGTCACCATTAAGTTCATGGGTTCATTAAGTTCATGGGTATTCCAGGCACATTTTATTATAATTTATTTAGCGCCACTATAAACACTTTATCATTTTGGTGTTTTACTTTTAAATTCATTGTTTGGTTTATATATAGTGGCAGCTTTTTCATATATAAGTTGCATTTGGCGTAATATAATAGGTGTTGATTATACATCACATTTATATATTTTTTTTTAGTGGATCTTTACTGGCTGTACCCTGGAGTCTGCATGCTTAGAGAGCTGTCAGAGAAGGGCTGCAGCACACTCACCACTTCCAGAGCCTCCAGCCCCTCTTTGACCGCTTTCTCTGACTCAAAGGTAAGAAAACCAAAAAAATCTTACAACTCCAGTGTCTTGAAAGTGTGGGCATACTCCTGCCTACAGTTGGTGTGAACCCTAAGCAAGAGGCCACTACTCCCCCGAGCCACCCACAACCTCATTTCCTTTCCTGCTTCTCCCCCCCCCCCCCCTTTCCCCAAATGGCTACTCTTTGCAAGTCTACAGATGTAATAAATTGACCCTATTTCAATACGTTTCTTGAAAAAGCATTACATAGCTGTGTAATAACTGTCAGGACAATATGCATGTACACTGTGTTGGTATATGCTTCCTTCGCAGCCAATCTGGGCCAGCTCATTGTTTTGTTTTGGTTTTTTTTTGGGGGGGGGTTGTGATGGGACTGTTTCAAGTGGGTGTTTTTTTCCCCGGTATCCTCTTTGTGTATTACTGAAAATATTAAATGATAGGTTCACCTTTTGTAACACATTATACATATTCAGGGTATAACATGCTACGAACAGGCTGACCCCCACTCCCCTTTGTGACAGCTAGTGGGGTATCTTCCTCTTCGCTAGCTGTCACAATTTTTTTTTTTTTTATAAAACTGGGCTCTGCCTGCCCGGCCACATCATTCATTCACAGTATTCTGTGAATGAATGTACTACAAGTCCTGCCAGCCTTTGCGGCTGTCGGCTTGTAGTTCTCAATGAACTAACACGGTGATGTGGAACGCCGTGGTAGTTTATTGATTTTTCCTGTCAGTATGTCTGCTTGCCCATACGGGAGGTACGTTCACCTTTCATAACATGTTACACCCATGTTCAGGGTGTAACCTGTTATGATCCGACCGGCCCCCGCTTGGACAGCTAGTGGGGGGATCTTCTCCCCCTCGATAGTGGATACCAACTATGGGCATAAGGCATTCATTTTCACTTTTGTTTCTCTATGTTCATTTCAAGAACTTTTGTGTTCTGTTGGGTTCCCTTGCCTGCCCTGTCTGCATTTCAACATTCCAAACATTGAAGTTTAGAGTGCTGTGTTCTTCAGTGAACTCTGAATAAAGGAATTTTTGTATTCTCTTTCAAATGCTTTTCTTTTTTTGAAGGACACATGAAGTCTTAAAGCTGAAGGAAACACTGTGGAAAGCAGCAACCAATGTAGTAGTCTGCTATTACAATGATCGCTGTGGTCTTCTGTGTCCTGTGCCGAGTGGCTTTTCTTCTGCATAGATACGGATCACTCATTTGGTACTGCCGCCATTCCCTGAACACATTGGGGGGTTTTTTTTCAGTGAATACGTTTTTCCCTGATTTGGACAATGTGCAGATTTTGACATTATTACCATGCCTCTTTACCTTGTAAAATGTGAGAATGTGAGAACACTTTAAATTCCTTAAAAAAGAAATAATACAACCCTCCCCCCCCATACAAAGATGATCGTCCAGTCAGATGCAGCTGCTGTCTGGGTATTTTGAAAGCATTTGTCAGCAGAATACAATATTCCAGCAGGGAGATTTGGCCATTCACACTGTATATCATGGATAGAGGAATGGGATATAGATAGATAATCTCAAACCACATTGCCATTGTCCACTGGTAAACATGGAAAGATATTGTTGACTGTCTGCTATATAAGGGTTAATTTTACTAGTAAGTATTTCAACTGTTTTCAAATGAGGTTTCTGTCTATTCAGCATCATTGTCTGGATTACTCTTCTTGCCCCAGTTAATATAAGTAAATCATATTGATTTGAACACCAGCTTCACCTTGTATTACATATAGAATGATGTTCTTACTGCAACAACTGCAATACTTCATGTAGGTTTTTGTAGGGACTCGTGCTAGTTCTCATTTTCACTCTAGTATGTTTCCTAGCATATGACCTTTGCAGTTATTTCATTGTTTTGGGTTTTTTTTTTTTTTGTTTTTTGTTTTTTTGCGTTCTGACTATTTTTTAGAACTACTCGCTTTTAACCAAAATGCCCTATTGCAATCGGTTAACAAGTTAAAACGGATTAAATTTAAACCTCATTCTTAAGCAAAAAATATTAATGGAAACTTTGTTGTTTTTTTTTTTTTTTTCTTTTTTTTTCTTTTTTTTTTTCTTTTTTTTCTTTTTTTTTTCTTTCATTTTGGATAAATCTACCAGACCACAGCAATTCAATAGAAAGTATAAATATGAAGGAATGGCAGGATGGTCTTAGGGCCCTCCTGCCCAACATAAACATCAACTTTGGTGGGCTCCCCAATGCTTCTTCCCCTTCCAACGCTACCCACAGCGCACCAACGTCCAACACTGCCACAACAAACAGCCTGAACTGGGACTGCCCGGCCAGCTGGATGGATCCCGCTATCATTACAGGTAACTGCTTCTCCCTCCTTCCCTTGCATGCCCATTATAAAATTCACACACCCCCTCTGCCCAGACAACTGCAAGTTAGCCATTTAATCAGCATCTGCAACCAAGCCCATAATCCCTTTTACGTTTTGGTTGCAGTGGCAGAGGGACAATCCTGAGAGAATCATTTTGATCTACAGGTTTAATTCTATTTTTTTTTTCCTTCCTGAGTAATTTGGTTAAACCTCTGGGTAGCATAATGAAGCATAATTTTTTTTTTTTTTTTTTTTTTTTTGTGCCACAATGAGGCCAGCTGATTTGGTGATCCTCTGTAGCAATACTCCACATTTGTTCAGAATGGTATGGGCTGCATGGTTTCAATATCCATCAAGAAACATAAAACTGTATCTTACATGCGTTAGAAGTCATTTGTGCATTATCCATTAAAGTAGATCTAAAAACTGTAGTTTTGAAGTTGTTTCAAAATTTTTTAGTCTTAAATCTGCAACTTTCTTGTTCAATTGTATTTATTGAATACTTCAGACAGTACAATGAGAGAAAGCAGGGAACCAACAGTATCAAAATGTTACAGAATCAAGTACAATGACTACTGACAAGTTCCATAACCAGGCTAAATAGGAGGTAGATCTGTAAGATTACATAACAGAATTTACCTAGACCAATGAAAAATAAAAGGTAGAGCCCATAAAGGAGGTTAGTGATTGCCCAGAACATGAAATTTCCATCAAGAGGACAGTTCAATTGGAGAAACCATACTTATGAAGCTAAAAATGGCAAATAGCCTACATTGGCGAGATGTGATACTGCGGTACAATTAAAGATGAGAAAAGAAAGGAAGAGGGGATGTAATAAGAATGAGAGGGAAGGAGGATGGGGAAATGGGAGCTGGGGAAAGTGGACACCTACCTCCCATGGGTCTTTGCGGAATGACAAATTAAGGGTGTAAGGTGGCTGAGTTTGATTGGGTATAGAAAATACTGGGTGTCCAGAAACTCTTGTAATTACCCAAAGGAATGTCGGGTAATTTCTCATTAATCATGGTCCTTCAGTTGTGTTTGAACTTTGAAGAAATGTAATACTGGAAATCTCCACAAGTTGGCTATTGTTTTTGTGGCAACAAAAATGTAGAACATAGGTTTTTCAGCTGAGCATGAAATTCCCTCAAGGGGTTTGTTCAAGAGCTCTTTTATCCAGTCTTTGAGGTTACAGCCCAGAAAAGTGTGGATTAAGGTGTACGTGTATGGATCCATAGCCTATATACTTTCGGGCAGGTCAAACAGATATGAAGCCTGTCTACCACATGACCATAATCAAGCCGAGGTATTTTGGGTAGTGAAATCGGCAATGCAATGCCATCTAAAGAGGACTTTAGGAAAAGAGGAATTTTCTATAGCCAGTATACTGCTGGAGATTTTTGCCGTGGCCTTTTATACAGGAGTTGGACAAAATGATGGAAACACCAGGTAAAAACAAAAGCATTACCTAATATTGTGTTGGATCGCCTTTGGCATCCAAGGCGGCCTGAATTCTCCTGGGAATTGACAGATATAAGTCGTTGATTGTAGATAATTGAATCTGATACCACTCTTCATGCAAAAATCGTTTCAGTCCTCACACAGATGCCGGAGGCAGAAAACGAGCCCAAACCTTTTTCTCCAAAACTGACCATAGTGGCTGTATGATTTTTGAGGTCCGTTGACTGCGGCACCCAGGGAAGGTGTGAGACTGTCTGCATGCTAGTCAAACCATGATTTGACAACACCAGCTGTATGAATCTGAGCATTATTGTCTTGGTAAATGTCTGTCATCAGGAAACCATATCTGCACAATGGAGTACATATGGTTGGCCAATATTTGTACATAGTCGCCAGCAGTGACTATACCTTTCAAGGTGATGATGGGGCCTGCACAATACCAAGACGAACAATTATTGCACCACCATCATGCCTTATCGTTGGCACAAGACAGTCCTGGTTCAAAAACCAGGACTGTCTTGTGCCAACGATAAGGCATGATGGCTTGGGACATTGTTTGCCACACTTAAACATGTGCGGTGGTTGGGAACTGTGTGAAGCTTGTTTCATCAGACTATATTACAGGCTTCCATTGAGAGATAGTCCACGATTTCTGAGTGTTGCACCACTCTCTCCACTTCTGAGCATCAATATTAGTCAGTAGTGATTTGGCAATTGCAGCTTGCCTGTAAATGTTGTGCTTATGGTGTTACCTCTGAACAGTTTATGTGGACACTGGCTTTGGAAGACTGAGATTGAGCTCTGCAGTTACTTGCAGCAGTTATTTTCTTATTCTGGATCACAATCCTGTGCATTGTCCTTTTTGTCTCTTTTGGTCAGTTGACCATGTTGACTGTGCTTTATGCTTCTCAGATAATGCTTTCCTATAAACTGTATATGCCTTCTGATAACCTTTGATACTGTAACTCACAACACGGTAAATAAATTGGCAATTTCAGTTACAGAGGCTCCAGCTAAGCAGGCACTAACAATTTGTCATCTTTGAAACTCAGTAAGCTCTGACATGACTCCATATTACTAGCAGCGCACGCAGTGAATGACCTGTTAGCTAGGAGTTTCATCACACAGTGGAAGCAAAAGAATGTTCCATCACTTCTGCTTTCAACGTGAAACATGACGTCACTTTCACACCTGCAAATCATGTAGTGTTTCCTTATTTTTGTCCAATCCCTGTAGCTCTGCAGCCTTCATCAGAAAGGTACTTGCCAAGATCTTCCTGCCAGCGGAGCATATTGCGAGTTTTAGAGTATGACGTAGAAGAGAGGACTGTAAATCTGCAACTTTCACAAAGATCATGCTCAGTGATGCTTTTTCATGCTCTTCTTCCAGTTGTACTCCTAGGTTTGTCACCCTGTTATATGAACCCAGGGTGGAGATTACAAGCAGCAATGCCAACACTCATTGTTGAGGCATGGTCCACTGTTGTCACTATCAGGAATCTGAACCAGAGCAGTGATGCGCAGCTGACAGAGCAAGTATATGTAGACAGAAAGTGGCTGAAAAGACCTGGGGGAAGGATCAGCAGTACTGAGGTGTCAAAACATTATGGAAATGTGTACATATGTACAAGTATGTATGTTATAATTGTGCTAGTCATGTGGCGCAAGTATGCTTACCAGACATACTAGCCAAGTTTGTGCAACAATTTTCCTGCAATACAGCTGGTCACCATCCAGCACGCAGTCTGTTAGGTCATTGATCTGTACATGTTGCCCCCCTCCTATGTTGACAGCACTTTGAATTGTAATAGAGCATTGACTGTCCATCCTTCTTTTCCTTTCCCTTTTTTTTTTTTTTTAATTTCTGCTGTGCAAGGAATTAAATAAAACCATTATAGAGGCACATTCAGATACATAAGCTGTCTATTAAATTATTCTTAATGGGATTAAATGGTGGTTTATTCAACCTGCCTGGAGTTAGGCATTACTGGCGAGGTTTTTCAGGGGGAAAAAAAAATTACCCAGATTGTGCTCCATTCTGTTAGGAGATCTAGTGGTGCAACAGAGACATTGCTGCTCCAACTCTTTCTTAATATGATGAACAGCTTAACTAGGTAAATGAAGAAAATCTTCTGTTTGTAAAATCATTTGGTCAGTATGGACTCTGAATCCAATGGTTCAAGCTCAGCTGGTTAAGAGACAATGATTTAGATTTTATTTATTTTGTTACAGGTACTTCTATAGTGACATCAATTTACACAGCATTTTACATATATATTGTACATTCACATCAGTCCCTAACCCACAAGGAGCTTAGAATCTAAGATCCCTAATTCACATTCATTCATACATACACATACCAGGGCCAATTTAGACAGGAGCCAATTAACCTTCCAGCATGTATTTGGAGTGTGGGAGGAAACCAGAATACCCCAAGGAAGCCCACGCAGGCACAAAGAGAACATGTAAACTCAAGGCAGGTAGTCCTTGGTCTACAAAAATGATTCATACACATCCACATCCTAATGGCCCTGCAATATGTTTTTCATGAAATTGTTTCCTAGCCGATTTCTCATTACAGCTTGGCTGCAGAGCAGATGCAAGGTTACCTGAGGTTTCCCATAGACTTTCCATTCTGTCCCATGTTTTTGGCATGTTTTCTGAAAACGCACCAGAAATGCAGCATGCAGGACTTTGGTGCTTTTTCAGAAAACACACTAAAAGCGTGGGACATAATAGAAAGGGAAACCACAGGTAAATTGAAGGAAAAACGTGGGTAACCGTGTACTGCAGCCAAACCACAGTGCGGCAGTGTGAACGCGGCTTTACTTTGTTTTTCTGCCCTCTTTTAACATTCTCTGTGAGCTCCTGAACCTTTTTCCACTTTTACTTCCATTTATTTGAAACGAGCAGTACATGTTGAGGTCATGTGCTCTACTCTACTCTGTGCACACTAATAGTCCTATTGTCCCTAGTCCATTTGCATTTGGGGAGCAAGAGAGTGACTATGTTCTACATGGAACCACATAGCCACCTTCTAACAGGAGTTGGATCACAGCAGCAGAGACATTTGGAGAAGGCTGAGAGCAATAGAAGGCACTTTGAATTGAGATTTTTTTTCAATCAGGATGTAGTGTCACTTTAACTCTCCACCAATAACTAAATTCTGAGAGGGGCTGACCTTTTATTGGGTTGCAAAGCGGAGGCTTCCTTCACACTTTCTTTGCATCCTTTTTTTTTTTTTTTTTTTTTTAGTTTTTTTTAGTTTTTTTTTTTTAGTTTTGATGTGGAAATGTAATTGTTAGTGGGGATGGCCACAACGTTTGGCCAGTAGAATAATACAAAAATAATCGGTTTGCAAAGTATATTGTTACTACTACAGCATATAAAGTTATAACTTGATATGATACACTACATGACAGTCAGCATTCATACACCTTGAGTTATAGGCGCATACCTTTAGGTGGCTGGACACTGGCAAGCTTTTAAAGGATAGGTTCACCTTTTGACCACAAATAATCAATGCACATTTTTTTTTGCAAAACAATGTGCGTTTATTATTTTTGGTTGTAGGAGCCTGTAAAGCATTGCACCAGTGACCAGGTCTCCTGCAGATCTGTCAGTATATCTGCTTGCCCATAAGGGATGTACGGGCAAGCAGATATACTGACAGGAAGATTCCTACCACAGGTGCTTCACATCGCCGTGGTAGTTCGTTGCCTACAAGCCAACAGCCGCTAAGGCTGTCAGGACTGGCAGTTCATTCACAGAACACTGTGAATGAATGATGCAGCTGTGTGGGCAGAGCCCTCACTTCTGCACTGTTTTTAAAAAGTGATGGCTAGTACTTGTACTTCTGTCACGTGGGGGGGGGGGGGGGCAGCGGCTGCAGCTTTGGGGACATGTTCCACACTAAAAACGGTTCCCAAGGGTGAACTTCTATAATGACACACCTGCCCTTGGGCACCTCCTCTACAACCCTATCCCACTTAATAAGTTCTCAGTTTTTCGATAGTGGCTGAATGTGAAAACTAAACCACTCAGAGCTCAGTCTTCCTTGTAGCGCCCTCGTAAGTTACGAATAGTCTACGTCTGTGTTAAGTTACTCATTCCAGGCATGCTTACCCTATCCTCCCACTATATACTTCCTGAGTACCCAGCAGGGAAATACCCTCAGTAGCTATGGTGGAGACCAAGTGAAAGGAAGCCAACTCAAAATCGCAAGTAAGCATTTGCTCTGCTTCAGTCCCACTAAATGTCAGAGTGGCATTGTGTCTCTTGCACCAGAGCAGGGTTTGGTTGTAACACCTCAGCATCCGATTCTGTTTCTATTTCAAGCACACAATACGCGGGTATTTGACTAAAACAGAATTTTCTGCATCTCTCAAGTTTCCTTGAACAGGTTATGGCCTTAAAACATCCGTTTTTGTCCAGGACTCAAAAATGTTCTGCCTCTTCTTCTACTTCCATTTCTCAACCAGAACCAAATCCCAAGATGCAGGTCCATCCTTTATTTTGTTATAGAAAAGGAGATTAACACAACATGCTTGCTAACATTAAAAAAAAAACCTCATTGCATCTGTTCGCAAAAGCCTTAGCTCTCCTCTGTTTTACCGTGCCCCTTATGGGTACTAAGAAACCTGCATAAACTTAAAAAATATTCCCTGTTCATGAACAGATAGAATGTGCAGTCTGTGACGATTGCGTCACTCCTAACACGATTTTCACTTCCTCCCAAATCTTTGAACTACATCCAGTGGAAAAGTTTGCTAAGAACTGAGCTATCCCTGTGGTTAATCCAGCTATCTTTCCTAAACAAACCTCTCAGTGTACCTGAGATGTTCCTTCATTCAAAGATTCTGCTGATGGAAACATTTGAGATGCTCTTAAAAGCTGTCTTTTATATTGCAGACCCAGCCCTGCCACTAGCTTTTGCTGCAATTTCAGTGTCAAAGCAGCTAATGGGACTAGGACAATGACCAACCGATGTGATCCTATATTTCAGGATTGTGCCGTTACAGAGCAATTACAGAAATCGCCTTCTGCTCTGATTTTTGTGTGTCAATGTCCTGAGAACAAATCTCAGGAAAGGCTCTAATCTCCATTCACATGTGCAAAATATTATTGCTTAAAGATTGGACAGCTGAAAGGTGTCTCACATATAATAAAACAAGTGTTTCCCATGCTTATACAATTAATCACGCATTTAATAAAAACAGCCACCACAACAATTTGTTGATCCCAAATTCTAAAGTACTGTAAACGGAAAACTATGCAGAACGAATTGGACAATAATACAAAAAATGAAAATTCATATAATTTATACCAAAAAGTACTGTATATGATTGGCATCTGTAATCATACTATAAGTGATAAGTGCAGCGCACACATACACAAATAACAGTCTGTAAGTAGTCACAATGTGTTCAAAATGAGTTCTAGTGCTGGGCATGTGAACATGTTAAAATTCAATGCTATTAACCACGATTCTTCAGTGCAGAAACATCACTGAGTTTTTAACACCTCCTCCTGGGAGAAGACAATCAACATGTACTGCTTTCTGACGGAAATGGCCTTCAAAAATTGAGTGGTCAACAGTGCTTGTTGGAACAATCCCATACAGGCCCAGACTGGGATAAAAAATAAGCTCGGGCATTTTAGACTGAGCAGCCAATTTTTCCAGGGACCGGGAAGAGGGGGAGGCATTCGCGGAGGTTTGGTGACGAGATATTCATGGAGTCGGTCTTTCGTACTGTAATGTAAAGGGGCACTGTGATATAAAAGGGACTGCACTGTAAAGGGGCACTGTAATGATTACAGTGCAGTCCACTTTATATTGCAGTGCTCCTATCAACCACAGCCCTCATCACAGTGCCCCTTGCAGTCATGCCCCCCCCCGCCTTTTTCTCTCTAATCATAGTGCCCCCCTGTTTGACAGCTAGATTCAGAAGTCTAGGCTTACACTGTAGTTGGCAGATTATCTCATATTTATGACAGCAGCAGAGAAATTTCAGTCCACTGCCCATGAGTTTGTCTGGGGGGGGGGGGGGAATTGAGAACACAGAGCCTGCTCCTAACACCCCCCCCCCCCTTTCCTGTGTGTCCTGTACCAGCGCCTTTCACCCCCTACTCTGCTGATAGAATGATGTAGTGTAGAATGAAGGTGGAGGTCGGGAATATCTATACCCCTGACGGAGATGGTCGGGGATGTCTATACCCCTGATCAAGGATCAAGCATCTCAGGAAGAACTGATGACAATGTTGTCTTCCACATCAGACCTCCACGATGAGCCCAGTATGGCGCCCTGACATCAAACAATACATAATGTGCAGACAAATGTAATTAACTGCTTGCCTGTCGGCCTATAGTAGAATTGCTGCTAAGGGCGGCAGGGCTGCGGAGAATCACGTATACATACTGGTCATTTGCATTTCCTGATAGGGGCCTTTGGCAGCTATGGATGTCAATCACTGGGTCCCGGCAGGGAATTTCCTCCGGCGATCACCAAGTAACACTGACGGGAGAGACCTGTGTAAACAAACATAGGTCTCTCACCTGTCAGCAAAAACATGCTACTGTGTATTTTTCAGAGAAATGCACAGCAGCATGTTTCCCTAGAAAACGCACACAGCACATTATGGAAAACAGCACTCATTTAACCCTTTGTTCGCCCCAGATGTTAACCTCTTTTTGTACAGTGTCAGTGTTGTTTACTAGCACTGATCACTGTATTAGTGTCATTGGGATATCGGTGGCAGTCCACTCCCACACAAAGTCAGAATGCCTGCCGCAGTCCCGCAATCAGTCGCTGATCGCCGCCATTACTAGTATAATAAAAATTCCTGTATATATAGTCATTTGTAGATGCTATAACTTTCACATAAACCAATTAATTTACATGTATTGGGATTTTTTTTTTAAGCAAATACATGTAGAAGAATACATTTTCGTCTAAATTTGACAATTTTTACTTTTTTATTTTTGCTGGATATGTTTTATTGCAAAAAGTAAAAAATATATATATTTTTGTGTCAAATTTGTCGGTCTTTTTTTGTTTATAGCGCAAAAATGAAAAACCCAGAGGTGATCAAATACTACTGAAGGAAAGCTCTGTTTGTGGGGAAAAAAGGACTTCAATTTTATTTATGTAGTGTTGCATGACCGCGTAATTGTCAGTTAAAATAATGTAGCGCCGTATCGTAAAAAAAATGGCCTGGTCAGGAAGGGGAGTAAATCCTCTGAAGGGCAAGGGGTTAAATAATGTTAAAAAAAAAAAAAAAAAAAGATAACAAATACATGTGCAGCCAAATGCTGAACTTGTGCACACCTGTATCTCCAGGAAAATCAGCCCAGATCATACACATACAAAACCACAAACACTTATACACACACAAATACTTACACACAAACTGTATATACACGCTATACACATACATTGTACACACACACACACAGCTGTGCTCACACCTGGAGAAGATACATTGCCATCACACAGCCCATTGCTCACTTACTGCCAATGACAGATGCTTGTCTGGGCCCCCATCCCACCTCTATTAGCTGTACAGGATACACAAGACAGCTGCCAGCCTCCTCTGAGGTGTCGATGGCTATTAGAAGGGAGAGACATCAGCCTGGAGCTCCAGGTCGCATAGACATACCCACCCCGCTTTCTGGTCCCAAACAACATCGTTGGCTGCACAGGAATGGCCACAAACCAGGAGGTAAGCAACGACCACAGGAGGCATGCAGCGGCCGCAGTTACTGCTTACCTGCCACTATGTAGCCTGGTCAGCAACAGGTCACGGACCAGGCGGCCCCAGCCCACCTGGTAAATGCCTGATGTGCCCTATGGCCAGTCCGGGCCTGATCCCATATAGCCAATCTCTTTATATAAATGCCACACTTGGTGGAAAATAGAGAAGAAAGTAAAGCCTCATGGTGTAGTAATTTAAAAGACTCCTTCAAAGTGCTCATTCACATAGTATATAAAAGTTACTGTTTATCATAAGTTTCAGTTTTTGGCCTGGTATGAACGCAGTCAGTTCAGTAGAGTTTTACGGGTGGCACTCCTGGGGGATGTGTCTGCAAAAAGCTTGGCAGTAACCAGTCACCTAAAGACACATACCTATAACCCATGGTCTATAAATATATTGCCTGTGTCCTGTACTGTATTCGAAGATATGGAGTATTCAGGTAAGTCCAAATTTTTTAAATTTTGACAGGTGTATGCTTCCAATCCTGTGGTAACAGTTTTGGAGAAGGCCCTTTTTCTCTTTCAGCTTG
Source organism: Staurois parvus (assembly GCF_062004578.1). Lineage (NCBI taxonomy): Eukaryota > Metazoa > Chordata > Amphibia > Anura > Ranidae > Staurois > Staurois parvus. The sequence goes on along the minus strand of NW_028318045.1, from coordinate 3,048,341 downwards.
ACTGTGCCCCAAGGGCTCCACAATTACTTGGTTTGACTAGTTTAGTGTTGAGGAACTTGAGTGGATCTCCACAGAGGCCTGAACGTTTATCCTATTGAACACTTTTTAGGATGCATTTAAATGTGGATTGCGATTAAAGTCTTCTCACCCAACATAACACCTGACCTCACAAGTAATTTTTGAGTTGCATGGGTATAAGTTACCATCAAGATACTCCAAAATCTTGTTACCCATGGTTTTGGAACAAGCTCATATAGCTGTAATGGTCAAATGTCCACAAATACATGTTCATTTTATATTAGGGAATGTGATGGAAATTATCCAAACCTTTCCAGTTGACAGTGGAAAAGGAAAAGATTTCCCTGACCACTGTCTGAGGGGAATTCTCACATCCTATTGCGTCTGCTGCACAAGAAGTGAAAATGTACTTTAACACTTAAAAACAAAATAAATAATTTTCTTTAGCTTTAAGCCAATGGAACCACAGCCGGGGAATGTGCAACTTTTCAATGAGGTCAGATGAAAGTACTAATGGTATCCAGGTTGCATTTAAAAAAAATCCACTAATGTAGACTTTCTAGCTCCTGAGTTTAGCTGTAGCATATGAGCATTTTTACTATAAACTATGTATTTACCATGTCATGGTTTTCCTTTTACAGGCATCCCGTCATCGACAGGAAACGGTTTAGAACCTCTTCAAGATGACAATCCACCACACTGGTTAAAGTCCCTGCAAGCTCTGACAGAGTTGGACGGCCCCAGTAGCAGTATACCTCCCCACCACCCTCATAACAACCTCTTCAGCACACAGATCCCTTTACACAGAGCAAATTGGAGCCCATATCCTCCCCCCACAAACCCTGCCAGTTTCCACTCCCCACCACCAGGTTTTCAGACCGCCTTCAGACCCCCTACCAAAACACCTACAGATCTACTACAGAGCTCCACCCTGGACCGTCATTGAGAATAAAAATATATGGGACTGCTAGAATTTGGGAATTCCTTCCCTGCCTCAACCACCCAGTTTTCAGTCAAAATGAAACCCTCAGTGTTTCCCTCTCATATAATTCTTCTCCTCTAACAATTTCCAGAATTATCAAGAATTCTTCCTCCCAAAAAAGTTGCCATTTGAGAGTCCGTCATCGTTTTTAAAGCTCGTTATTGAAGGTGGCTAACATCAAAGAGCACCACAAGTTTCCAAATATTTAAAGAGATGAAAATTCTAAATTTTTGTTTTAAAAAATCACTATAAAAGAGATCATTGGTCTGCTGCATGATATATATTTTTGTTGAAAAAAATAAATTTAATGTGATTTAACAGCTCTCAGATCTAGCTAGTGCAAGTAGCAGGAAAAAAATTAATCTTAAAATCTGTAGGGAAGTAGTATTCTAACATGATCAGTAAAGTAACTATGTGTTTTTGTTAACCGAGAGCACCATTCAAATGAAATGCCATTCACGTTTTGTTGAGTTTTGTCCTTCTTTAAACAGTTCAAGGGCTGGCGAACAAAACCATTTCATTCATTTTCTTCAGGACCAAAGGGGCAGGTTTTTATCAACGATTTTGAAGCCTACTGGAATTGAAGGGATTTAGATGCAATGAGTATGTAGAATCGTCTTACTTATTGCCAATTTTTTTTTTTGTTTTTTTCTCGTTTGCCATTTGTTAGTGGTGCTTTCAACATTCAGTACAGCTGGCCTTTTTAACTGGGTATGATGCAGTTAGACATGAATTTTTTCAGCTGAGTAAACAATCCACGTTTCTTACAGTCAACCAATCACTCTATTAGTGCAAATGTGGGTTTTTTGGGTTTTTTTGGTTTTTTTTTTTAATTTGAGACCTAAAAAGGTGTTTTGTAAATGCTTCCTGCTGTTAAGCTGCACTCTGTCATTCTTCAGCCGCAAAGATCCAAACCGTTTAATCATCATGAATAATCTACCTTACCAGACCTGTGTTTCATTTGCAAAATTGGGCAGTCTTTGCACTTACACAGATATTTTGCCCTTAAAATGCTTAAATTTGCACATGTGTCTAGGTATTCGGAAGAGACGGTTGTGTTTTTATTTTGTTAATGTGCTCTTTCTGCAGCAGATCAATCAGTTTTACTTTTTCAAAATGTGACTAGGAGTTGACAAACCCAACAGCTTTTTCATATCATTATTTTCAAAGTCACGTGTGGGAGTTTGACCAGCCACCTACCTAACTTCACCATTTCTGGAAGTTACAGCAGTATTGAAGATTGGGAAGAGGAGAAGCCTATAAGCGAGGGGGAAAATAAGACAAATTAAACATGGTTATAACCTGACGCTAAAACTAAACCAAGAAAATGTACCTCTGTCTTCAGAATTAAAACTAAAATCTTAAATAAAACAGAAAACTTGATGATAACTTGTTTGTGGGCCTTGCTTTGTTTATAGACATAGATTGTGGATGTCACCATTGATTAGATGTGTAGGTCAGCCATGACACTCCTCTACCACTGTAGGATGTCTTAGCAGATTGCTTAATATTTTCCTATCAACTGGAGAGAGTCAACGTTTAGGTAATTGTCTAGCAGCATCCTGACATTTGCAAAAGCCTCTTTCAGCTGCACCTTCCATTTGAGCCTCTACTCTCTAGAAATGTTGTATTTGTGCCGTGCTATCTACCCACCCTTTATTAAAGATTCAGTATGGTAATAAAGACACTGATCTAGGCTACAGTATAAATGTCTATGGATCCCATAGTTGTAGTGTCATTAATGTGACCATATATTCACTTTAACAGCTAGCAGACAACACTCTTATTTAAGGAGAAATGCCAGAAAAGCTGTTGAAATGTTTTTGAAACTAAGAACAAAAAGGTAATATGTTGCTGTTTACCAATTTTCAGCTGGCTGCATTCATTTTTTTTTTTCCTTTCTTTTTCTTACCTTAATTGACCTGTCAAAGTCTCTTAAAGACTACGTTCACCTTTGGAACATTTACATGTTTCACCTGAATTTCCGTGTTCCAGCTACTGTCTCCTCTTTCCCCCGATCACCCCTCCCTGTGACAGCGGGCACAGAATTTTCTCCCCCCGTAACCACTGTCACAATTCAAATACAGCATGGCCGTGCAGGGTTCTCCTCACGCGAATGCATCATTCATTCAAAGGTTCCTGTTAATTTCTACAAGCTCAGTCAGTAATTTCAGCTGTAGGCCTGTAGTTCATAGTGAACTGTGAGGATGCTGGTGAGCGAATCCATTGATTCTTCTTGCCATCCAGTAACTGCTTGCTCGTACAAGGTACTGGCAGACAGCTTACGGAGTGTTTGCAGGATCCAGGCATTGCACCTCCGATCTGCTTACCATGGGGTCAGTGCCTTACAGACTGCAATGTTAAAAATAATAAATTCACATTTTCTTACCTGCAAAAGGATGTGCATTTATTATTTTTTTGTAAAACGTGAACTCATCCTTTTAAAAGAGAAATTGATACTTCGGCATGTTAACAAAAGGAGATAAACCCTTGGAGCAAATGATCATAGCTTTAAGCTACATTTGTGATGGCCTGCTGGAGGTTTTCCTGTCGAATTTACCACATGGGATTCCTATCTGTAAACATATGGAGGACACTTTGAGTAAAGTTCTAGACTGTGGAACCCATATCTTATATGTTGCAAACCTCTAAAGGGACAATATCTCTTCAGATTTACTCAAGAGACAACTTCTCACCTCCAACCTGTTTGTCACTTCACAGACTAGTAAACCTTCATGGAACCCTTACAGGTTTTCTGGATCAAGATGTCATTGCCCCACTTGTTGTGGCAGAACACTTTCAACTTGTTCATAATTGCAAAACCCAAATAGGGCATCTTGCACCATCTTGGATCTAAAAGCACTGGATGACTTCATTCAAGCCCAGAAATTCTGTATGGAATCTACCAGGTCTGTCAAGCCTCCCTTTCTAGGTTTGGTGGACATCAACTATGTGTACATGTCCTCATTTTCCAGTGAATCAGTGTTTCTTACACTTTGCTGTAGAACCCCCTACAGTACCAGTTCATTGCCCTGCCCCTTTGAACTCTTGTCTGCACCTCAGGTGTTCACCAAGGTGCTGGCCCCAGTACTAGCTCTGCTGCGCACTAATGACATCGCAATTATGGGATACTTGGCCTCCTATTGAAGGAACAGACATTTACAGTGGTTTAAATGGATCCTGATCCCTCAGAAATTATTGCTGGAATGGAGGAACTTTTCCCTCAGAAGAAACTACAAATTTTACATTCTTGGGTTCAAGCTCTCCAGTCTATGAATTATCCAACTTTCCAATTTTGCATGAGAGTCTTGGAATGGCAGCTTCCTTTTTGAGGCTTTCCCATTTACCCAATTTTACACCAGACCTCTGCAACATTACATTCTGTTATTGTGGGACAAATCATTGCAGTCCCTAAACAGACCAAATTCAGGTTTTCTTTGGCTTATTGGCTCATGATTATTGCTGAGAAATCCGGGAGGTCCTTTCTTCAGTTTGTGTTTTGTTTTTTGTTTTTTATTTAAATGCTCATAATGGAAGCCAGCCTGTTGGGCTTAGGAGTCCTGGCACTTTGCCTGGGAATGATACTTGATAATTGAAGCTCCATCTCACAGTTAACATGCAGGTGATATTGGCTGTCTATACAGCATTGGATTATCCTGCTTAAAGGTCATCCGATTCCAATTCAATCAAACAATGCCTTGGTGATGGCATATATCAATCAGGGAGTAACCAAAAGTCTTCCTGCAGCAAGAGGGTTAAATCACATGCTGACTTGGGAAGAACTTCAAGTTCTAGCCTGCCTGCCATTTACACTCCAAGCATGAACAATTTGCAGACTTCCTCAGCCACCAACTCCTGAACCCAAAGGAGTGTGGACCCTACAGTTACACAGAACAGAAATGGGAATGATTTGCACTGGCTGTATGCAAATACTTGGAGTGACTCATTTACAAAGTTTAAAAAAAGCTATAAATAAAAGATCATTTAAAGGCTGTAAAAATTAAAAATGAATGACCGGTTCCAAACAAGAGTGGGAGCACCAGTCCATAATGGAAATCGTACTGAAATGGCCCCAAAAGAACCACAATGGCTCAAAACTGATATGGTTCAGAAGCATTTAGACAAAAGATGAATAATGCACCTGGACCATGGCTTACACCTATGTGTCCTCAAAGAGTTTAACTTCTGTTTCTTAGAGACTCTTTAATGACTGGCAGGGTACTGGTGCAAGACAAATGTGGTGCCTGTATTTAAAAAGGGATCAAAGTCTTTGCCAAGTAATTGGAGACTGGTTAGTTTAACTTCTATAGTTGACAAGATACTTGACAGTATAAGAAAAGACCACATAGAACTGGCATCCTTCCTTGTTTGGGATGCTTTTTCTGTCCCCTTAAATCCTACTTTAGCCCTGGTTCAGTTTTGCGGCCCACGTTTGCGCAGGCATGCCAGGCCATTTATTTCATAGTACTGCCATGCCTGTTTTTTCTGTCCAAAAAAAGTTGCATGCATGTTTTTAAAAATGCAGCCAGGGGTTCCTGCACTTAAACTGCTGTGGGTTGAGATGCGTGTGAGTGCCATTCAGAATAAATGGCAGCCCCACACGTCTCATAAGAACAGCACGATTTGGCTGTGGGCAGTTGCAGGAACGAATGCAACACCCGTAACCAGCCTGCACAGTGTGATCCAGGGCTTAAAAATACATTGGCTAACACGCAATTTCATTTACTGGGATTCAGTGTTTTTGTTGCAAATTAAATGCAAACCTTTGTGTTGAATTACCAGATGTTTCTGTGAGTCTTAACTTCACGTGTGATGTGTATATATACCCGTAGACGTGTGCTTTTTATACAGTCATGGCCAAATATATTGGCACCCGTGCATTTCTGTCAGATAATGTACCACTTCGCCCAGAAAATTGTTGCAATTACAAATGTTTAGGCATTCTCATGTTTATTTCTTTTGTTTGTATTGGTATGACACAAAGTGGAGAAACAAAAAGCCAAATCTGACACATTCCACACAAATCCCCAAAAATAGACTGGACAAAATTATTGGCACCTTCTCAAATTGTAAGAAATAATTGCATTCCAAGTTTATGATGCTCCTGTAATTGGTAATTAACATCACCTGTGTCAAATATCAGGTTCTGACAACCAGTCAAAATTGTGAAAAATGTGCTCAATCTTTCTGTTGTGCGTCTGTGTGCCACATGAAGCATGGAGAAGAGAGAGGACAGAAATTGTGGAAAGGCATGGACAATCTCAAGGTTACAAGTCCATCTCGAGAGATCTTAATGTTCCTGTGTCCCCTGTGTGTAACATTGTCAAGCAGTTTACAAACCATGGCACTGTAGCTAATCTCCCTGTACATGAACGAAAGAGAAAAATTGATCAAAGATTGCAACAAAGGATTGTGGCTAAAGAACCTCAATCAACTTCCAGACGAATTCAAGTTGACCTGCAGGCACAGGGTACAATTGTGTCAACTCGCACTAAACCTTGCCATCTGAATGAAGAGGGACACTATGGTAGGAGAGCCAGTAGGACCCCACTGCTGACACAGAAAAATAAAAAAGCCAGATTGGAGTTTCACAACACCTACCTGAGAAAGCAAAAATCCTTTTGGGAGAATGTGCTGTGGACAGACAAAACAAAATTACAGCTTTTCGGTAAAGCCCATCATTCTACTGTTTTCAGTAAAAGAAATGATGCTTTTAAAGAAAAGAATACAGTCAAGAAAGTCATCAGTGAAGAATCACTGATGTTTTGGAGTTGCTTTGCTGCTTCAGGCACTGGATTTCTTGATCGTGCTCATGGCATTATGAAATATGAAGACTACCAAAGAATTCTTGATGCAATGTAGGGCCCAGTATCAGATAGTTGGGTCTCCGTCCAAGGTTATGGGTCTTACAGCAGGACAATGGCCAAAAGCACACGTCAAAATGCACCCATAAATGGTTTCAGACTATGGTGTCCGTTTATGAACCAGCAGTAATAGATCGCTGCTCAGTTCTCCGGCATTCTCCTGTGAATGCCGTTTATGAAGCATGTGTAGATCAGTTCTCCAAACGAAGGGAGAACGGTCTACAAACGCTGGAAACCGGCTGATTTTACTATAATCTCGCGAGATTACAGTAAAAGATCAGTTTACTAAGCAGAGGTAAATTATCTCTGCTTAGTTTGCGGTCCCTCCGATTCTCCAGCTCTGGGTTGGAGAATCTGGAGGGAGAACGCAGATCTCCAGTGAAGAGCTGAATATGTTCTCCTGAGTGTCATAAACTGTGAATGACCAGAGAATAGCTGAGATCCGTTGAATCGCAGCTATTCTCTGTGTCATAAAAGGACACCAAAGTGCTGAAGAGTACTGAACTGGCCAGCAATGGGTCCAGATCTAAATCCCATAGAGATCCTGTGGAGAGATCTCAGAACAGCAGTTGAGAAAAAGAACCCTTCCAATCTGAGAGACCTGGAGCAGTTTGCAAAAGAAGAGTGATCCAAAATTCCCATAGAGAGGTGTAAGAAACTCATTCATGGTTACAGGAAGCGATTTGATTTCAGTAGGGGTATGGAAATTTTTGAAAAAACTACATGTCCAGGGACTAAACCGGTGCTCCAATCTACTTGGCCCTCATGACCATCTACTTGTCCAGATAAAAAAATTTAACCAAAACTGTATTTAAATCTAACGTAATATTAGGAATGTCTGTGGCTTTTTAAAACAAAAGGGGCTTTATGGCGATTTCAATGTTTTATATTTTTTAACATTGCACTGTCTCCTCCTAGTAGGGAGGGGAGAGATTGGCTGCTTGTCAGGAAAGGGTGGGTCAGGGCTTATCCTTTATCCCTTTCGCTGCCAGAGCCGTTTTTTGCATTTTTTGCACAAGTTTAAAAAAAATTTAGGCCTGAAGATTACATATAACCCCCTAACATTATATATTTTCTGAAAGCAGAGACCCTAGAGAATAAAATAGTGGTAGTTCCAATTTTTTATGTCGCATGATATTACCGCAAAATTTCTGTAAAAAATACAAGTTAGTTAATTTTAGGGCACAAAAAAGTAACGCATTAACCTATTTTTTTGGAAAATATGAAAGATAAGGTTGCACTGAGTAAATAGATATAATAGATAGAAATATCCAACTGGTCAAACCTTAAATTTGTGCGCGCTCGTGAAATGGTGACGAATTTCAGTATCCTATATTTTCTATGGGTCAACACTTTAAAAGCTCCTTATAGGTCATCAGCTTAGCGTTATGGAGGAGGTCTAAAATTGTTGCTCTCATTCTGGCGTGCGCAGCAATATGTGACTTGTATCGCAATCAAAGTTTTCATGCTTATGTGCCCCAGCATGTGCTTTTACATTTGTGTTCTATTTTTTTTTGTGGGGGGGGGGTATGTGCTTAGGTGTAACTCATTTTTTACCAAAAAAAAAAAATATTTTTTTTTTACCTTTTTTTTTTAATCATCATATAGGGGACAAAGTCTCCTATGTGATGATTTTTTGGTCATAGGTTCTCTTTATTGAGGCATGCAGGATCTAAAAGACCCTGTATGTCTCCCCTATGCTCCACTGAATGTAATGCAGTGCACTTCACACCGCATTACTTTCCCAGCTTCCATGGCCAGGAATCTCAACGGGGACCCAGAAGTGACATAACGTCACTTCCAGGTCAGGACAAGAATGGGGATGGACGTGTCTTCTCTCCTCCCTCCCCTCTAGCCCGAATGCTTACACCTGACAGGTGAGCATGCTGCTTGCCCACAGCAGGGCTAAGGGTAAAAAAAAACGACCTGCCCAACGCCCGGAACTACATTTGTCAAGCGATAGGAATCTAACATCCCTGTTTCAATTATTTTTTCCAACTGGTGTGCTACCAAATATTAATTTGAGGGTGCCAATAATTTTGTCCAGTCCATTTTTGTAGTTTAGGGTAGAATGTGTCAGTTTTGGCTTTGTTTCTCCACTTTTGTATGTGTCATACCAATATAAACAAAAGTAAACATGAGAATGCCTAAACATTTGTAATTGCAACAATTTTCTGGGCAAAGTGGTGCATTCTCTGACAGAAATACAGGGGTGCCAATATTTTTGCCCATGACTGTATGTGCTCTCCATGTGTATCCCATGGAAAATGTTTAATAAAACATATATTTATATTCTATAAAAAAAGTCACATAGTTTTTGCCAGAAAATTGTATGCAACAGACAGCATGGCTTCATGCTTCAAAGACTGAAGTTGTCCTGCAAATCTGATTTATTCTTAAGAGGATTTAGGAAAAACTTAGGCAATGGAGTGGCTGTGGGTATACCATACTTGGATTTTGCATAAGCGTTTGATACAGTTCCCCACACATGGATAATGTATAAATTAGAGTCTACAGGCTTAGAATATTCAGTTTGTGAATGGATTGGCAACTGGCTAAAGGACTGTATTCAGAGGGTAGTGATTGATTCATACTCTAAATGTTCTAAGTTTATTCGTGTATGCCAAGGTTCAGTGTTGAGACCCTTAATTTTTAACATGTTTATAAATTATAAAGTGTGGGATTAAATTACCATTTCAATGTTTGCAGGTTATACCAAGTTATGTAGTGGAATAATGTCTTTACAAGATGTCTTCAAGTTACAAGCTAATCTCAATGCACTATTTGGGCAACTGTGGCATCAGGTGTAACTGATAAATGTAAGTTATGCACTTAGGAGCTAAAAACGTGCATTAATTATACATTCTAGGAGAAGAACAGGGGCAGTCTGGCTGAAAAAGCTGATCCATACATTTGAGCCCTCCTGACTTCAATACTGCTCTGCTAGTGTACCTAAATCCACTATTACGTACATTATGTACAAAATTCTGCAGCCAGAATTTTGATTAGGTCTGGAACAGAGTGATCATATTACCCACATTCTGGAGTCTTTGCCCTGGCTACCCTTCAGGTTTGGCATAGTCTTTAAGATCCTCTCTCACCTATAAGGGTCTTCATGTCTTGGCACCCCGTTATCTGTCTGAACTTTTATGAACCTACTCTCCCCCCTCATAACTTCTGCTCCTCATATTCTGCTCTTCTGTTTATTCCCCCTACACTCAATGAGAGACAGAGCCTTCTGCTGTGCCCTCAAAACTGTGGATTTCACTTCCAAAGAACATCAGACCATCATCTTTACTCTAAACCCATTCAAATCAAATCTAAAAACTTTTCTTTATCATGCTCTCCTTTTTTTCTTTTATCCTGTGAATTTATTGTGTTTCTGTTTTCTCTTGTCTTTGTAAAGCTCTTTGAGAAGCTACCTTTAAAGGCGCCATATAAAATAAAGTTTATTGAAAAGGAGCTGGGTGTTCTGGTAGATCATAGACTTAATATTCGCATGCAATTCTGAACTGCAGTTTCTAACTCTAGCAAAATACTTTTCTGTAATAAAAGGTATACACTGCAGAGAGAGGGAGACATAATTTTGCTCATGTACAAATCATTAATACCTTATCTGAAATATGCAGTTCAGTTTTGGGCACCAGTATACAAAAATGGATATTGGGGAACTGGATAAAGTGCAGAGAAGGGCAACCAAACTGATAAGTGGCATGGAGGAGTCCAGCTATGAGGAAAGATGAGCTGAACTGAATTTATTTTCTTGAGAGGATATGGGGATATAATCACCATGTATAAATACATAAGTGGTCCATATAGTGAAATTGATGTAGAGTTATTCACTTTCAGGTCTGTACAGATGACATGAGGTTACTCTTTACATCTGTAGGAAATTAGATTTTAATCTCCACATACAGAAAGGTTTGTTTACAATAATAGCTGTGAATATGTGGAATAGACTCCCTCAAGAACTAGTTCACGGCAGCTCTGCAGATTGTTTAAAAAAAAAAAAAAAAAAAAAACCCTGAATGCATTCACCCCTATTACATTGTAAGCTCTTATGAGTCGGGCCATCTTTACCCTCTTGTATTTTATTGTAATTGTACTGTCTCCCTGTGATCTGGTGCTATATAAATCCTGTATAATAATTGATGCACAAAGTATAACTGCACATACAAAGGCAAGAACAGGCAAGAATTCAATTGCCTCCTGGAGGATCAGAATCTATTTTTTCCCCACTGGAGCGTATTGGATTATGCTTTATTGGGGCTTTTGTTTCCTTCCTCTGGAATACCTGTGGGTATAGGGTTGTGTATATGCAGGTTTTCTGATTATTTTTTCTATCGGTTGCACTAGAGTGACTTGTCTTTTTGCAACCTGCCTAACTATGTACCTACATACGTGGAGGTGTGCCACAAACTGTCACAGGTAGGGGATGCGGAATGTCAATCTTGTTGCCTCCAAGTTTAACAAATTTTGCAGGTTTGTCTCCAGGTACAGGGATCCTCTAGCGGAAGAAGTGGATGCTTTGGCAACTCCATGGGATCAGTTTCTTGATTTATGTTTTTCATACACTGAAATTTTCTCCTGGTCTGTTATGCAGGATCAAGACTGAGGACATTTCCTTGATCATTATTATTCTGCATTGTCCTAGGTGGATGTGATCTGAAAATTTATAAAGTTAGGACTGCAGTATACTGTGGATCCTTGACGTGGGCATGTTTGTTTGTGATGTGCATTGCCCTTTTATTTGCACCTCACTACAAACAAAAGATTTCCCAGCACACTTACCAGCGAGCCTGCAAAACAACCAAACTGACCCTGTTTAACATTTTACATTTGCAAGTGTATCTCTCCGTAAAGACACAGGGACACAAATTACGCCCAGCAAGAGCACAAGGGTAGTGAAAGCATCCAGTGCATCCCCACACCCAATTCAACCAACTGTAAAAAAAAGTGGCAACTACCCCAGCCTAAAACTAGCCTTTGTAGTAAGGTGCACATGGAAGGGTAACGCACATCACAAAGGCTAGTTTTAGGTTTCTTCCTTGTCCATTTCGCATGATCAAGACAGAGGACATTTCCCAAGTGGATGTGATCTGAAAATTAGAGTTAAGACTGCAGTATACAGAGGATCCTTGATGTGGGCACTGCAGCTTATGCATATACTTGCAGGTTTTTGCAAACAAAACTCTGTTTTAATGTAAATTGTAAGACAGGGTCAATTTGGTTGTTTTGCAGGCTGGCTGGGAAGGGACGTCTTTTGTTTGTAATGTGCATTGCCCTTCCATGTGCGCCTTACTGCAAAGGCTAGCTATAGGTTTGGGTGGTTGCCACTTTTTTGTACAGATGTGATACGCTGCCCTGGTAAAACCGCTGGTTAATGCTTAGCAGGCACTTCCAGAATGCCCAGATCTTCTGTCTCAAGGACCAGTTTACCATCCTGCTTCATGGGTGGTGGCTTTAATGGCATGGCTGTTGAACTCCAGGTTCTGAGACAGGCATTTCTGAATTGATGAGCCCTATTCTGTTCAAAGCTATGGAAGGCACACTTCCTATGGTGTGAGTCTCAGGGCTTCCACCCTCGGAGTTTCTCCATGGGACAAATTCTCTCCTTCCTACAGCTGGGTCTGGGCCAATGTTTGGATCTCAGCACTATCAGATTTCTGCCATTTTTATTTTGCTTCAGAGACTATTGGCACCTCATTCCTTGATTAAGACCTTTGTAGAGTGAGTCTACTATTTAGAGTCCCCTGCCACACTGCAGGATCTGAATCTGATTTTGTCTGTGTAACGGAACCGACCCGGTCTGCGCTTGGGTACTTCTGTTATAATACCACTTCCCCGTCCGAACACTGACCACAGACACCACAGCCGACCAACCAAGACTAGACTACACCAATCTGTCTGAACATGGAACTCTTTATTTGAAACTCAAACTGGCTTTTTATACACTCGGTGCAATCCCCCCTCGCATAATGACACTGGGCGGGGCAATCTACACTTAGTAACAAGAGACACACAGGTATTCAAACTTCACAACAGCAGACAGTCCCATCAGGAGGGAGGGCTGCAGAAGACACCCCCCTTCCCAGTAAGCTAATACACAAACACATACATTCCATAATAGTTTGCTCCCAAGCAAGACACCCAATAGAACAATGAGATGCAACCACATGGCATTAAACAACAACCCCCCACCCCAATATTAGGACAGATCACCCTGTACCCCTAACAGGCACAGGGTGACTTACACATAAGAGGGATATGGGGAGCTGAGACAGGGGTCTCCCCACCTCTCTAAAGTGAGCTGGGTTCCATGGGCCCCCCACCCAAAGTGATTCCCATCACCGTCTGTGCTTCAAAAATTAATTTGAGCCTCTTAGACATTCACTCTTCCCGATAGCAGATAACTCTGCAAGGTGTGTGTCTAAATTTGCAGTCTTTTCCTGCAAAGAATCTTTTTGCATAGGGACAAGGTGCTATTGGGATCTAGGACTTCCTTCCTGCCTAAGGTAATTTCTGCCTTTCTCCTTAACAAGAATATCATTGTTCTGTCCCCATATCCAACCACAGTTTACTAAAAGGAAATTGTTATTCATTGTTTGGATTTGGTTTGGGATGTGGGAGTCTGTCTTTCAACCACTGCTACTTTCAAAAGACATTCCCTTTTTGTAATTAAGTGTTCTTGCATGGCAAGACCACTTACTGTTATCTCACATATATATTCTTATTATTATAGCCAAATTTACCACCCTAACTCCTTCCACAGTTTTTATACTACATAGACAGTAATATACCGAAACGCGTGGATTGTTCCCGATTGGTGTGCTGTTACTTTGTGTAACGTTTCGCCGAATGGTTCACGAAATATCTGCGTTTTCTGGTGAAATCGGTCCCATAGGAATGAATGGCGGAATGTTCAAAACTAGAGTGTGAGCTGAAAAATCAGGACATGATTTCTAAACTGCCATCACTCCCTCATTTTCAAGCCCACCTACACAAATCCTATATCAAAACGTTCAGCTATCCCTGCTGCCACTAAAAATGTCCACGGCTAAGCCATAGTCCTGGTAGTTTTCACAATATGACCATTTGTTTGCAACTCACGCCGCCCATTAAGATTCATTAAAACTCCACTCTAGCCACCTCAAATATGAAGGGCAATTTCTAAACTGTGACTGTGCCTTAATTTTTAATATTTCAAAGACATACTATGCATCAAAATGTAGGTCTGGGTCTTGTGATTCTCACAATATAAAGCTCTTCGGTGTAGGATTAATAATTGTCAAACCACAAACATTTGAAGATGGCAACTGCCAGTGAAGTGAGCAAGTTGGAGCAGTTTGTTTTTAACCGCTCTTTTCTGCCCTTGCTGTAGAGTGAGTTGCCATAGGAACCCAGGTGTGTGAGCAGGCAATAGAGTGACAAAAGCTAGAGTGTGAGCTGAAAAATAAAAGTTGAAATGCATTTCTCACTCTATCAAGCTTGCCATGTGCACTTTTTAAATTTGATCAATCAATTGGTTAGTGTAACGTTTACTATCTTTACTCCAAACACTCCACACAGTTACTCTGCCCACTCCATAAAGTTACTCTGCCCAGTCCAGCCTTTTCACAGTTACTCCAGCCACTCCAACCACACAACAGTTACTCAAGCCACTCCACCAAGTTACTCCGCCCACTCCAGTTGTAGACTACTGGTGGAGGCAAGAACACTTCACACAATTTCCCCAGAAATTGTAGCTTTTCTAGTCTTTGATAGTTCCCCTACGGGTGCACCAGCTTCTCCTTCCATCTCTAGATGGTTTAGATAAACCATCATCCAAACTTATGGTCTCAGGTATTGAGCTCAACCCTTTCCTATGAAGATGCTCTCTACTCGATCTGTGAGTGTTTTTTGGCATCAACAAACTTGTTTGGAAGGCTACTACCTGCTCTTCTGTTTTACATGTTTTCTAAGCTGAACATGGATAGTTCTAGATGGATTTTGTCGAATTCAGGCATAATGTCCTTCAGGTTGCTTTTGGGCAGCCCCCGGTTATATTTTCTTGGGCCTGTTAGCATTTGTTGTGTCACTGACACCTCAGTTAAACTGCTTTTGGGCATCCTAAAGGCAAGTGACTTACTATGTCCCTCAATGGATGAGAAACAAAATAGGACTTTTGTACTCACTGTAAAATCATTTTCTTGGAGTCCATTGAGGGACACAGGTTCCAATCCTCTGTAACATGCTCTCTGCAATGTTTTGCTACAAAACTGAGCCATGCTAGTAGTAGGAGGGGTCATCTTGGGTTGGCTACAGGTGTTTTTGTTTTTTGTAGTTTTTTTTTGTTTTTTTTCTTTTGTGCACCAGTATTCAAGGCTTCTGTAGGTGGCAGTATAACATGAAGATGAATGACTTCCAGAGTTCCACGATAGCCTCCAAAAATGTTTTACTATGAGTACAATGATTTTAATTCTTAGACTGAAGGTACCGTTTGTAAATTTGTCATAATTTGTTTAGAGGACCAATTCTAACAGCTGAAAGGTCTGTGTGTAGGTAGGCTAAAATTAGATAGGAGCTGCCTTGGATGGAAAAGTTAGGAGTTAACAGTTTCTAGGTTATTTTGGTTGGACTGCAAGAAAATTCATTAAATGTGATTGCTTTAATTTGACTACTACAAAAAAGGTCCATTGGTGGTCATTTTGCAAACGTAACTTCAAAACTTCAAATAATTGATAAACCCTTCTCATCATAAAGTTTGAAGGATTTTTTCATTAAAGGTCTTGTTTACACAGTCTTGGTTGTGCCCGAGCACACACTTCACCAGTTTAAGCATATTTCATTCTTAAGCCATACAAGCTATGAGTCCATTGAAGCTGGTGAGTGTGGAGTGTATTAGAAGGTGATTGTGGAGCACTGTGGGGTGACACCACTTACAGAACACTTCTTGTTTGGACACACAAGAACATTTTTTTGATTGAAGCACTGTTTGTTTGGGATTGGATTTTGTCACATTTGAAATAATTTGTTTGCGCTGTATTATTGATTATTCTTTGTTTACACAAGTATTTGGCTGTAAAATCACACGGTTAATATGCCCCCTAATCACTCTTCCTTTTTCTGCAAAGACAGTGGCCAGGGATATATACATGCTGCAGCAAACCTTATCCCTGCAATACTGCCTACTGAATGGGGGCACCCTGCACCTGCATGCAATTGGGTTTAAGGAAGGTGTTTGTATCGCCTCCACACTGCCTTTCAAATGGTCTGTGAAGCATAATATGAATATGGACCACTCTTCAGAGAGCACTGCTAGTGCGAACAAGGCCTTAGCCAGAATGATATAGATAAAATGCTGTATTAGCAGCTAGAGCTGAGAAAATTGCTTTTTGCTGCATGTTTAAAGTGATTCCAAAGGTGTTTTTTTTGAATAACAAACATGTTATACTCTTTTCTCTATGCAATGGTTTTGCACAGAGTAGCCCTGATCCTCCTCTTCTCAGGTCCTCCACTGGCTCTCCTGGTTCCTTCCCCCTGCCCAGTGCCCCAATAGCAAGTTGCTTGTGTACATTTCATACACAGAACCGGTTCAGCTCTGCCCCTCACTCCCTCCTCACTGGCTGTGACTGACAGCAGCAGGACCAAGTGCCTCCTGCTGCTGCCACCTCTCTGTCCTAGGGTTGCCACTTCATCAACTTTAAACCCAAACACATTATTTACACAGGTTCTGAGGCTAATTTAATGCAGATAAGGCACTAAGTAAGTTTACCGCCTTAATCAGCCACAGAACCTGTGTACTATTAATGTGGTCGAGTTTAAAGGGATGAGGTAGCAACCCTACTCTGGCCAATGAGGAGAGAGATAGCTGGGAGGTCCACTGCTGTAGTATGTTGTGCACATTGCTGGATTGAGATTGGGCTCCAGTAAATATAACAGGGCTGGAGGGGAACTTGGTGCAGCCAGCTGCTTGTCAAAGGTTTTTTTTTTTTTTTGTTTTTTTTTTTTACCTTTAATGTATGGAATGAATTAAGGTTAAAAAAAAAAAAAAACTCGGGCCTTTATAACCACTTTACTTTCTTGGGAATTAGAACAACTTGGTACTTATGGGTTAATCTTAAAATTGTGCACACTTACTATATGCTTAGATCTGGCTTCTGTGTGAGATTTCTCTTAGACTCTTTTCCTTAAACCCCAACTGTAAGCAATGTTTTTATGTTTAAAATTGGTGCAGGGCCAGGTCCCTTTTGTCTCAGAATTCATATTTGACAGCCTGTGACATTCCAAGCCCACCATGATGGGTCTGTTCTGCATTTTGTATTTTGGCCAGCAGATGTCATGGTCAGTCCTAGGAATTAAGTCTTATATAATGTATTCTGCACCAAAAGTTGTTTCTGAGGACTCATTGCAGGCTTGTATAGATATGGATTCCAATTAACCAGGGCAGGAGAAGATGCTGGTACGGTGGTTTGTCAAGAACATTCCTTAAAGACCGGAAATGAACTCCGTGTACAAGAACATGCAATGGTAACCAAACTCCTGGAATGTTCCAGCAACAACACAGTGTGTTAGACTATGACTAGAACCTTTAGCTAGTTGTCTTCTAATGGATGGTGCTCCACCTGGACCCACAGTGACTTATTTTATGTTTGGCCAAAAGTGTAATGACACCCAAAAAAAAATTTTCAGTTTTAGAGTGGGGATGATTTAAAAACAAAGTTTTTATTTGTGTCCTCACTGAGGAGTTTACTATGCATTTCCTGTCCCCAGAAACACAACAGGAACAAAGCAAAATCTTTCTTAAATGGTGTTAAAT
This sequence comes from Staurois parvus, assembly GCF_062004578.1. NCBI lineage: Eukaryota > Metazoa > Chordata > Amphibia > Anura > Ranidae > Staurois > Staurois parvus. The sequence continues at coordinate 3,030,679 of NW_028318045.1, read as the reverse complement.
CTTCTATAACAATTGTCTTTATTTCGAAGATTTCTTCTCTACTCATCTGGTGGTAATGCAAAGTTTTGGTTTCTCTCACCTTCTCCAAAGGTGAGAATTGCTCCGAACAAATTGTGAATTTATATTTCCCATAGGGAGACACAAACACTGATAAAACCTGACAGGTGTTCGTTTCAATCCACTATCCAAAACCAACAAAGGGATTTTTGACTTGCCTGAAAAATCAGTTTCTTGGGGTACAGTACAGGACATGGGCGTATTCTTAGATATCTGGGTTATATGTCACTACCTTAAGGTGCTTGAACACTGGCAAACAGAACTGTAAGGACCCCCATATAACCCCTCACTCTCACAGTTATCCTCAGTTTTTTTTTTTAGCAAGCAATAAGGATAAACGGAGAGAATACATCCTGTACCATACTCCAATAAATGGATTTTACAGGTAAATTAAAAATCCCTTTTTTTATTGTACAGTACAGGACCCAGGTTTATACTTATACGTTGGGATGTCCAAAAGCAACACAAGAGGGGGTGTGCAGCAGAGCAAACTGTCAACACGTTCACACACAAAACAAACAAGGGTGTAAGACTCTTGGCTAGATAGCTGCTTGCTACACCTTAGACCCAAAGCTGGCATCAGCAGAGGTTTTAACGTTCACCTGGTATAACTTAGCAAAGGTTTGAATGGAGGACAATGTGGCAGCCTTACAAATCTGCAAAACAGATACTTGATTCTGAAAGACCTAGTGAAGTGGGCTTTAACAAGAAAAGAAAGAACCTTACCCTGTAGGGAATAGGCTTGAACAATGACCTGACAAATTCACCTAGCAATGGTGGAAAAAGAAAGCTGTCCCCTGCAAAAGCCTTCAGGAAGAATAAAAAAAGAATCCAGAATTCTATGGGAAGCTACAGCTGCCGTAACTACCTGCAAAATCACATTTACTGGGGCTTGACAAGCAAAAGGATGTTGGAAGAGGACAGCCAAGGCTGAAATTTGTCCATTGACGGTACTCAAGGCCAGATGCTGATCCACCATGCACAGAAAACCTTCCAAGTTCAATGGTATATTTTAAGATGCTGACTTCATAGCATGTAAATGTATCAGGATAACTGAATCCAATAAGCCTCTGTCCCTCAGCACCTGGACTTCCAACAGCCAGGCCATCATAGCCAGCAACTGAAAAGCCTGAGTTACAAAAATCTCCTGGACCAGTTTGGTGCCACAAGAATCAACTGATCTCACTGAGACACCAGTGACCACTGAAAGCTTGATGATCACTGAACCTGGTAACAAACCTGTTCGGTTTGTTGTTGAACCAGGATGCTAACAGGTCCACATACAGCATCCCCCACATGCTACATGGTCCTGAAAAACCTCTGGGTGAAGGCACCATTCTCCTTGATCCAGATGATGATGGCTAAGGATGCCAATCTGCCAATTTTCTGCACCTGAAATGTGTACTGTGGACAGGGCTGGACTGTGTCACTCTGCCCAGGTCAGAATCCCTTCTACTTCATTGCTGGCTGCTCAACTTCTTGTGCCTCATTGATGGGCGATGTAGGTATTGTCTAACTGAACCTGCATCTGAAGCTCAGATGTCCAGTGTTGAAGGGATAGCCAAATGGCTCTGAGCTACAAAATGTTTGTTGAAAGTTTTTTGATTCCTCTGTTAACCAGATTCCCTGAATCGTGAGCATTCAGAGGACTCCTCCCCATTCAAATAGACTGGCATCTGTCGTGAGACTCTCCCAAGTCATTTGGAGAAAATACTTCCCATCGCTGAATTGAAAATCCACCAAGTCAGGAAGAAACAGGCTGAGGGTAACAGATGCATGAAATTGTCCAGAGACTGAGTTGGCTTGTCCCACGCAGACAGGATGCTGATTTGCAGTGGCTTAAAGTGGAAACTGGCATTTGGTACTGTCTCAACTGAGGCTACTATTAGACCCAGAACACGCATGCAAAACCGTACTGAGGGCTGAAATCCGTATAGGAGTGGCTGAGCTTGGAAAAGTATGGTTCTGATCTTTTCCAAGGGGTAAAAAAGGCCTGGAATGTGTTCAAGATCAGGCTCAAGTATTCTAGACTGTAAGTTGGATCCAGCACAGACTTCTGAGGACTGAAGATCCACCCAAAATTCTGCAGAGTCAGTGTGGTCTATTGCATGTTGGCATTCAAAGAAATATATATATATATATATATATATATATATAAATGAGGATAGTTGTCAGTTGGAGGTGTTCTATGGGAGTCCTTAGAGTTCTGTTGCCAGAGTCCAGTTACCTGAAGGTAGCAATAATATAATCCAATTGTCTAAGAATGTGCCTTCTCTCACTTGCTGCCAAATAATGTACATGTATGTGATTGACTTCAAGTGGTTAAAGCGGGCTTATGGCTGCAGCTTTCAGCCATAACTCTGGTATCGTTTTCTTCAGCCAGTGATGCTCTACAAAGTAAAAGCAATCCTAGTGGTTAATTAGCTGCTGTATTGCTTTTACGCGTGAAGGGCCAACCTCTGGTGCCTCTCCCATCCTGGCCAGGAGCCTGGGATCCGATTCGGCGGTTGTGCCGGCTTTCAATAGAGGTGTTTGGAGACTGGATCGGCTCCGATCAAGTGACAGCTTGTAAACACAGAAGTCCAACTTTTGTGTTTACAAGTGACAGCTTGTCTCCCAACAGCTCCCACAGATCTCCCTAGCAGTACCAACTGAGTGCAGGATGGGGGACAGGGGAGATGCTGACACTCCCCTGGATGATCTCCCTGTTAGTAGAGAGGCGGAGGCACCTACAGTGTGCAGGAAGGTACTAGAGCCAAGAAGTGAGAAGTAAGATGTGGAAGATGGTGAAGCTTTTAAGGAGGGGAGTTGCATGCAGAGCTCCGAGCTGAAGGTGGGGGAAAGTGAGATGTGGAGAGGGGATGCAGCGGTAAGCTGCTGTGGAAGAAGGCTGAACTCTGCACTCTGAGTAGCGCACCCCTGAACTCTGTACTTATGTATGCAGTGCACCCCCAAACCCTGCACTCTGTAACCGACTCCACCCAATGCACCCCCCCTCCCCCCAACTCTATGTAATGTAACTTTAGTATTTAATACCCCCTTTAAGACCCTCTCACTGTTAGTGAAACTTGACCAGACCCACTATTTGATGTGGTTTAGAAGGTGTGTGGGAGGGGTCATGGTTGAGTTCCTGCACCTATTGTCAGAGAAAAAAAAAGCCCTGGGTGTGATGATCACAATAGATTCTTAGGAAGTTCAAGTTGTAGACTTGAAAAGAATATGGTTGACTGACTTTAAATTTTGACTAGCTCTTCCAACAATATGTACACATATGAAAAGTATGAACACTGCTAGGCTGTGGCTGTAGTAAGTGGATCGGTTTCACAGTTTATGGACATAAAAAGCCTGGCCACGTTGGAGTCCTTAGGAGTGTTTGTTTCCAAGGCTGAACTCCAACCTGCTCTTCAGTCTTACAGAGGGTCCTCTCCTATACTGAAATGACACTCTGATTTCACTGCACACTAACATCCAAATTTCCAAGGAGGCTCAGCAATACTGGTGGGCGTGACCTGGAGTGATTGTCATGAATATACAGCCTTCCTACAACCACCCACTCCTCCAGACTGACATCCACTCCTCAATACATTTTCATATTTGTATAACTCCTCCCAAAAGACAGCCCACTGCTTGCTTTTGGCCTGATGGGATTACTGTGTTGTTTTGTGGACACTGTACAGCATCTTGCTTGGCCCCTCCTATTAGCCATTATCTGACTACATTGCATAGAGAAGCACAGAAACCTATTGATGATGTCACTGGGTCTAAATTCATTAGCATGATGAGGGGGGGAAAGCAGGAACCAGAGAAATAAATATACGCAGAATAAACTTCAGATTTAAGGGAATACTATGTGAGCTTTTTAATAGTGTAAATTAAATGTAATTTTATACTGACATAAATGTGTGAAATGTCACTATATAACCCATGGGGAGATCTCCATTTGTTGCTTGAGTGATATACTACTAGGGTTATACTTTCCAAGGGCTTAGTGTAAAATAATAAATATAGACTTCAACTTTGATTGGCTTTATTTGGAATTGGAGTAAAACTGGGACTTTCAGGATGTCACCTTGTCACACAATATAGTAAAGTAGGTGCCTCCTTGAAAGTCTGTGTTGTTCTATTTCCAGATGCTTTCCAATAAATGGATGTGGTATCCAGAACTTTCCTACCAAGGACTGATTGAACCTTATGGACTTTACATAAGAGCATATTTTGGTGGCGTGTGAGTGCCCGTTCTCATATATGCCAATTGGATATGGTTTTAACCACATCCAATCCGCATGACGTGAAAAAACATTGCTTCCTGTGGTGCCTGTTCACATATGTCCAGTGCGGTTTTAAAGAATCATGTCTGATTTCCGAGCAGTGCGGTCCACTTCAGGCGTGGATTACAGGCTATGGACTTCTATTGGAACCGTTTCTAAACTGCATATGTGTGAACAAGATAAAATCCTCCACTAATCCCGTCCTGAACCTGACATAAACCTGTGAACAACTACTGTATATTAGCTGTTAAACCTGAGCTTCATTCCGCACCACACATATGTGAATCAGCTGTTATGGAGGATGTTACAATTTGATGCATTCTCCTTTAACTGCCTCCCGTCCGCTATATAAGGAAATGACAGGCGCAAGGCGGTTCTCGTTCTGGGACGATGTCATATGACGTCCTCCCACTCTAACCGCGCGTGTGCAGCTCTGGGGGCATGCAGCGCGGCAATCAGTGGTGCCGATCAGCGGAAAGAGCCGAAGACGTTGGCTCTATCATGAGATCAGCTGTGTCCAATCACAGCTGATCGCATGTAAATAAGGAAATGCTGGTTATCTGCATTTCTCCCCTCACGAGCTGTCACACTGACCGCTCGTGAGGAGAGGAGAGCTGGTAATCGGCATTTCTCAGAGGAGACATGTACACTGATCATCAGGGCACTGATAAGAGTGCCCTGATGATCAGTGTAGCCCTATCAGTGCCACCTGTCAGTGTCCATCAATGCCAGCTGTCAGTGCTTATCAGTCCCAACCAGTGCACATCAGTGCCTCCTATCAGTGCCCATCACTGCAGCCTCATTAGCGCACATCAATGAAGGAGAAAAATCACTTATTTACAACATTTTATAACAGAAACTAAGAAAAAAACTTTTTTTTTTCAAATGTTTCAGTTTTTGGTTTGCTTAGCAAAAAATAAAAAACCCAGAGGTGATTAAATGGCACCAAAAGAAAGCTCTGTCTGTCTCAAAAAAATTATAAAAATTTCACATAGGTACAGTGTTGCATGATCGCGCAATTGTCATTCAAAGTGTGACAACACTGAAAGCTGAAAATGGGCCTGGGCAGGAAGGGGGTAATGAGAAGCACATGCTATACTTTTCCAATTCATCTTCACTAGTAAGAATTGCAGTCACATGTTAATCCGATTGCATGCCATGATCATTAATTTTCTACAACGTGGATTGCATTGAGACACGATAAATTATGTTAAGGCCAACTCTGGAATTAAAACATTTCATGCTCTAGCCTAAGCATAGTCCATAACCTTAAAGCAATATAAAACTGAAAAGTAAACATTTATTATATTGCAGTTTACCAATTCTTAGAAGTGATGGCATTTAGTTTCCTTTTTTTGGGGGGGGATTTCTTTCTTCTATTTCTATCTGGTGATTTGGCCAGCAACTCTGCTGTTGTTCAGAATTTCAAGCTCTCCAGCAGAATGTATTCACTTACATGGATGAGCTAGTGCATTTACCAATGGCACGGGTGATGAAAATGATCAGCTTTTATCTATTCATGTGAAATATTTTATCCCCAGAGGAAAATTGTTTGCTGTAACTGATTATAATGTGTGAGCTGGAGTTTGGCTTCAATTTGTTATTGCATTCAAATCTGATAATACATTTAGCAATCCCCTGTGTCCTGTGCTCATTCCTCCAAAGTGGTATCTCACTAATACAGGAGGTGTTACTGGCCAGATCACCAGGTGAAAAAAGCCAAATAAAAGAAAACTAATGCAGCCACCACATCTAATGATCTGCAATATAATACATTTATGGTTTTTGGTTTAATACCACTTTAATGTTTATCATTTTAAATACTTAATTATACATTAAAAAATGTTATTTGCCTCTGACTTTATTAGTAGCAGCCCAAAATCCTTTCTTTGTTTGGGTGCAGGGAGGAGCGTTCTTCCCAGTGTTACAATAAAACACTGGGTGGTGACAGAGGAGTACTGTCCTTTGTCATCTGCCAGGACAGGACTGATTTTTATGAACTGCTCATTAAATTACAATGGTGTTCATGAGCAGGGACAGACCGTAAGAGATCCACCCACACGGAACTGTACTACTGTAGACTACATGGTCACCCTGCGCAAAGGAGAGAGCAGAGATGGCCACCCATATGAAACAAATAAAGAACCAGGGGTTTGTTTTCAGTGAAAATTATGGTTTCATCTCTGGGCAAAAGAGGCACTGTTGTTAAAAGATAAGTAGGGCTGTTCCCCCCCACCCCCCATCTATATTTACCTAGGTGGATGAAGCTTCAGTCCGTTGCTGCATCTGTCCCATGCTGGCTCTAAGATTGCGAACTCAGCGATCACATGATTGCTGGGTTCTCACAGACACTCTGAGCAGAGAGTAGGACTGTCAGTCACTACTCTCTGTGAGTCGCAGGGCTGTGGAGGGAGTGGCTGGTTCAGGCTCTCAGCGATTTGCTGAGATAGGTGCTGCTCCAGACTCGGGTGGATCCCGATTTTGAAGTCGAGATCTTTCCACAGCCTGCACCGGCTGAGTGATGTCAGCCAACAGTGGACTTTAGTCTGCTGTCAGCTGAAAACTGGTCACAGGAGTGCAGAATGGAATTGCCAATAGATTCACCTAATTCCTCTCTGATACAATTCATAATATTCACAAGTGATACCATCCTCCACTGAGGAAGAACAGGCCAAATCCTCGTCTCCATTCTTATCATGTATCTCTTCCACTTCCTCCACAATTTGCTGTATCATTTAATGAGAACAATGAAAGGCATGTCTGTTTTTATAACGAGCATGCTTCCTGCTCTACAGACTCCATAGTCACATCATCATTTTACAACAAAATACAACCCCATCCCAAAAGAAAATTAAATAAAATTCATCAGAACATAAATGGAGTCTGGCCTCCCTTCACGATAGTACTATCAAAATGTTCTGATTTGTAAAGTTTATAAAAATAAACGCAAGGCCAGCTTCATTAAGTAAAATCCCTTTTCACTGCTGAGAAAGGACAGAAGACCAGTTGTATCAAACATGCCTTTACTAAGAATTAACTTATCTTCTGTCCGTGACCAATCAGAATCAGAGCTGCCCTGGAATTGGAAATTCAATTAGTGGCTGTAAGAACACCCAAATTTCTTAGGAAGAAGTTGAAAATGTCAGGGCCTGGTTGGTACGTTGATATTCCGTTGTTAATCTATTATTAACATTTAAAGCGGAGTTCCACCCAAAAGGGGAAGTTTCACTTTAAAAATTGATCCCCCGATCCCCATTAAGGATTGGCACCTTTGGGGAGGAATGGGTACCCGAATTTGACAGGAAACGGAAATTGTCCTCTTACCCTCCCTCCGCGAAGTTTTGTGGGACACGTGACAGGTCCCAGAAGACGACGGGGCCATTCAGGAAGCACAGCGCTACTCGCGCATGCACAGTGGGCACCCGGCTGTGAAACCGCAAGCTATCACAGCCGGGTGCCTACACTGAAGATGCTGACACCTGGAATACAGGACGGCAGGTGAAACGGGCTGCGGTGGGGGCAGGGTGGGATCGAGGGACAGGTGAGTAGCTGTTTTTTAAAAGTCAGCAGCTACAGTTTTTGTAGCTGCTGACTTTTATTTTTTTACAGAGTGAGTGGAACTCTGCTTTAAGTAATTGGAGCAGTAGTAAAGCTTCTTTTCTTTTCTGAGAATAATAAACCTGTTCTACTTACCTGCTGTAATGAACCACCTGGTGGTACCTCTAGCAATCCACGGAATAGGATTCCCCAGAGCGTGGAGTCTAAGTCCCAGTCTGCTTGTTCATCAGGGCCCCTGATGGTGGAGATGGACTTGGAACAGACAGATACCAGGTCGCGGCCCCCGTGGTAGAGGGATCCACCAGAGGAATCTGCAGGATGAGAGCCTGATGTGAAGGGGCGGATGGGCCCGAGCAGGACAGATGGATGGAGGGATGGCTGAGCAGAAACGTGGTCAGATGGGCCGAGTCGGTAACCGTGAGGGCAGCGCGGTACAAGGCAGCAGGCAGAGAATGGTCGGGTCACACGCCAGGTCAGTAACAGAAGGTCAGATCCAATGAGGGGCATCCAAGAGAGGTCAGGCAAGCCAGGGGTCAGAGCAGGAGAATACAGCACGGTCAGGAACAATCCGGGTCAGCAACGATCAAAATAGCAAAGGATACAGGAGCAGGAACACAGGATAGACCAAACGGCAGCCAGTGTCAGCACAGAGCCAATTTAAATACCACGCCCTGCGCTGTCATTGGTGCCAAGCACGCACCCGCGGTCCCGAGTGCGCATGCGCGAGTTCCGTCTCCGCCGTGGCCGGCCAGGATCTAGTGCCCGCACACCAGTGCGAGTCGACACACTGCACCGCGCCTTACGCCGCGGCGGCTCCTGACATTGCCTCCCCCCTACAGGCAACCTCCGGGTGCCCAACTGATCTCTCCTCCGTGGGTGGTTACACTAAAATTCCCGGACAAGTCTGGGGCCATGAACATTTTGGGCTGGTTCCCATGAGTTCTCAGGGCCATAACCCTTCCATTTGATCAGGAACTGTGTCTGGGCCCCCCCTTTTCCGGCAATTCAGGATTGCTTCCACCTCAAATTCTTCTTGTTCATCAATGATTATTGCTTCTGGAGGTCTGGACTTCCGATCTGGGAAGGGGTCAGGCGTAGCTGGTTTCAGTAGCGACACATGGAAAACTGGGTGAATTTTAAGTTTCCGGAAGATTGAGTTCATATGCTACCTTGTTGATCATTCGTTTCGCCCGGAATGGACCCACAAACTTCGGCCCCATTTTCTTCGATGGGCAAGACATCTTCAAATTCGTTGCTGCTAGCCAGACCTGATCCCCAGGTTGCAACACTAGTTCCCCCCTTCTCTTCCTGTCGAAGGCCCTTTTGTTGTCCTCCTGGGCTTTTGCAATGGCTTCCTGAAGTACCTTGTTGTTGGCAGAAAAAAAATTCAGCGTGCTTTGAGTGGCAGGAACTGAGCTTTCAGCAATCAGATCAGGCAGAAATATGGGATGGAACCCATAGTTTACAAAAAATGAGGATTGTCCCGTAGCTGAATGATTCGCATTGTTATAGGCAAATTCAGCCAGTGGCAGGAGTGCCAGCCAATCGTCCTGCAGGAAGGATGTGTATCATCTCAAATATTGCTCCAACGTTTGGTTTGTCCTCTCCGTCTGCCCATTTGTCTGTAGGTGGTAAGCGGAAGAGAGGGACAATCTGATTCCTAATGCTTCACATAACGCTTTCCAGAATTTCGAGGTAAACTGGACTCCTCGGTCTGAGACAATGTCTTCAGGAACTCCATGCAGTCTTACCACTTCTCTTATGAAGATTTGCGCTGTCTCCAGAGCCGATGGCGTATTCTTCAGAGGCAAGAAGTGGGCCATCTTCGACAGGCAATCCAAAATTACGAAGATCGCGGTGTGGTCCTGAGATGGAGGGAGCTTGACTATAAAGTCGATCGCAATCATTTGCCACGGCCGATCAGGTATAGGCAGTGGGCGTAGCAAACCCCAGGCTTTGCTCCTGGAGGGTTTGGTCCTCTGGCAGGTGGCGCAAGTCTTGACATAGAGCTCACAATCCTTGATCATAGTTGGCCACCAGAATGTGTGCTGGAGTAATTCTAGGGTTTTTGCCATCCCAAAATGACCTGCCATCGGGTGGTCATGGCAGTGTCCCAGGACCAAGGTTCGGACCTCTTCTTGTACCGCAATGAGCCCTTCCTTCCATAAGAGCCCTCCCTTGCTCTGGAGGGACACTCCGGGTGGGTTTGGCATTCCCACGGAGGCAACCTGTAGCCTGGAACGTAGCTCCATTTGGAGGGCAAGAAAGTTCCCCGAAGACAAGATTGTGTCTGGTTTAGGGACCTCTTCATGGTCTTCAAACATGCGCGAAAGAGCGTTGGGCTTCATGTTCTTGGAGCCCGGTCTATGCGTGATGTGGAATGAGAACCGGGAGAAAAAGAGTGCCCATCTCGCTTGGCGTGGTCTCAAGCGTTTTGCCATTCTCAAATACTCTAAGTTCTTGTGATCGGTGAAGATCAGAATTGGATGCGTGGCTCCTTCCAGCAAGTATCTCCACTCCTCCAGTGCGGTCTCAATGGCCAAAGGTTCTCGATCTCCAATAACGTAGTTCCTTTCTGCCGGTGTAAGTTTCTTCGAGAAGAACGCCACTGGGTGCAGGAGCTCCTTGGTGCCTTTTTTCTGGGACAGGACGGCCCCTACTGCGTTTTCCGAGGCATCAACTTCCAAGACATAAGGCAGGGAGGAATCAGGATGACTGAGAATGGGAGCGGTGGTGAATAATCCCTTCAGAGTTTCAATTGCCGCTTGAGCCTCGGGTGTCCACTTGAAACGGACCCCGTTTGGTCAGCTGGGTAATGGGTGAAACCAGACCAGAGAAGTTCCTGATAATCTTTCTATAAAAATTTGCAAAGCCAATAAAGTGTTGCACGCGCTTCTTGTCCGTGGGTACTGGCCAATCCAAGATCGCCGAGACTTTCTGTGGATCCATCGCAACCCCCGTGGTGGAGATGCTCAGCCCCAGGAACGCAATACTGTGCTGCTCGAAGCTGCCCTTGTCAGCTTTAGCGTACTGTCCGTGTTGGTGTAATCGTTCCAATACACATGACTCCTATGAGCTTCAAGCGAGGGAGAGAAGATTAATATGTCATCTAAATAGATGACCACGAAAACCTCAAGATAATCTCGAAATACATCATTGATGAAGTGCTGGAACGTGGCCGGGGCATTGCAGAGTTCGAATGGCATGACCAAATACTCAAAACGGCCAAATCGAGTACGAAATGCCGTTTTCCACTCATCCCCCTCCCTTATATGGACCAGATTGTATGCACCCCTTAAGTCTATCTTCGTAAATATCACTACTGATTTTAGTCTCTGGAAGAGTTCTGGGACCAGGGGCAGTGGGTAGCGATTTTTTTTATCGTGATTTTGTTTAATTTGCGATAATCAATGCAGGGACGTAGGGACTTATCTTTTTTTCTCAACAAAAAAGATTCCAGCCCCGGCTGGTGACGTGGAGGGACAGATGAACCCCTTTTGGAGGTTCTCATTGATGTACTCCTTGAGGACCCCTAATTCTAGCTCAGACAGGGGGAAAATCCGACCGAACGGAACCTCAGAACCGGGTAGGAGGTCAATGGGACAGTCATATGTTCGGTGTGGAGGAAGGACGTCTGCCCCCCCGTTTACTGAAGACGTCCGAAAAACTGAGGTAGCCTGTAGGGATGGCCTGAATTAGGTTGGTATCTCTGTCCATACATAGGAGGAATTGGGGAGCCGCGGGGCCCGAGGCGTATCAGTGTTCCTGACAATACGGGGGTTGGAACTGAATGGACCCGGTCTCCCAATCAATCTGGGAATTATGGGCCCGCAACCAAGGAAGCCCCAGAATGACTGGGAAAAGAGGGGAGGCTATAGCGTCCAGTCGGAGGAACTCCCGGTGATGGCCAGCTATTGTAGTGCAGATAGGAGGAGTCTCCCGGTCTACCAACCCCGACTTGATACGTGACCCGTCGGCCAAAAATATGTTAAGACCCCGTTCCTTAGTCTGGAGGGGGATTTTCTGTTGATTGGCAAAGTCTAAATCCACAAAGCAACTGCATGCTCCGGAATCAATTATTGCCGTCACCGACATGGTTCATCCTGGGAGCTGAAAGGAAACGGGTATGGCTAAGTAATTGGACTGGTTGAGACTTTCAGCAGATACAGAAGAGAAAATAGAGGCAGACTTACTCATTTTCACAGGGCAGGAACGCACCATATGACCGGCTTCTCCACAGTACAGGCACAGATTCCTAGACCGTCTTCTTTGGCGTTCTTCAGCTTACAATGATGGCCGAGCCAATCCAAGCTGCATGGTTTCGGGGTATCCTCAGGCTCTGATATCCGGTTTCCTCCCAGCAAAGGTTGGGCTGAGCCCCGAGGGGGTACCCATGTTGCTCTCTGACCCTGGCTGGTCCTCTCAAATCTGCATTCCCACAGTCTGCGGTCTATCTGAATGGCCAAGGTAATGAGGTCCTCCAAAGAATCGGGTAGGCCTACCCGAGCTAGCTCGTCCTTAAGAGCCTCGGAGAGCCCTATGTGGAACTGGTGGCGTAAGGCAGCGTCGTTCCACCGGGTATCCCCCATCGATCATCTAAATTCTGACGCGTATTCCTCCGCTGCCGGCGGCCTTGTCTGAGGGAGTACAGGGCCGTTTCTGCGGAGGCTGCCCACTGCGGGTCATCATACAACATGGCCGTTGCGTCAAAGAAGTCCGTTACCGTCTCCAGGTGGGAATCGTGGTTCTCCATCACTCGGTGAGCCCAGACCTGGGGTTCATCCTGGAGCAGGGATACGATGAATCCCACCTTCACTGACTCCGTGGAAAATGTGCGTGGCTGCAGACTAAAGTAAAGTAGACACACGTTCCAGAAGGCCCTGAATCGTGCTCGATCCACGCTAAAACGATCCGGCAATGGAACACAGGGTTCTGGAGTAGGCAGTGCTGCTATAGCTCGTGTAGATGGTCCTGGAGATTCTCCGGATGGAGCAGGGGTAGCTGGATTCTGGGAGGTGGTGGCAGGTGTGGCTTGCGTCTGAATGCAGTTTTCCAGATGTGTGTATCCATCTTGCAGCGTCTTGACAGCTTGGGTCAGAGCCGCCAGGTGCTGGCATATGTCCTCTAGTGGCGATGGCCCTCTTCCAGGCTCCGTCATGGCCGTTATGTACTGTAATGAACCTCCTGGCGGTACCTCTAGCAATCCACGGAATAGGATTCCCCAGAGCGCGGAGTCCCAGTCTGCTTGTTCACCAGGGCCCCTGATGGTGGAGATGGACTTGGAGCAGACAGAGGCCAGGTCGCAGCCCCTGAGTACACCCACCCGTAGTAGAGGTATCTGCAGGATGAGAGCCTGATGTGAAGGGGCGGATGGGCCCGAGCAGGATGGATGGCTGAGCAGAAGCGTGGTCAGACAGGCCGAGTCGGTAACCGTGAGGGCAGCGCGGTACAAGGCAGCAGGCAGAGAATGGTCAGGTCACACGCCGGGTCAGTAACAGAAGGTCAGACCCAATGAGGGGCATCCAAGAGAGAGTTCAGGCAAGCCAGGGGTCAGAGCAGGAGAATACAGCACGGTCAGGAACAACGATCAAAATAGCAAAGGATACAGGAGTAGGAACACAGGATAGACCAAACGGCAGCCAGTGTCAGCGCAGAGCGAATTTAAATACTGCGCCCTGCGCTGTCATTGGTGCCAGGTGCGCACCCGCGGTCCTGAGTGCGCATGCGCGAGTTCTGTCTCCGCCACGGCCGGCCAGGATCTAGTGCCCGCACACCAGTGCGAGTCGGCACACTGCGCATGCGCCGCGGCGGCTCCTGACACCTGCTCTGTGCAATGGTTTTGCACAGAGCGGCCCTGAATCTATTCTGGGGTCCCACCAACAATCTTAGCTTTGCCTCTTCTCCGAGTGCCCCAATAGCAAGCTGCTTGCTATGGGGGCACTTATGAGGGCTTGATCCTGAGCCAGGCTACGTGCGTCCAGGCACTGCTCCCCCAACTCAAGGATTTGATTGACAGCAGCAGAAGCCAATGGCTCCTGCAAAAAGAGAGCAGAGTAGAACGTCTGCAGATGGGTGCAGCACTGGTTTGAGATCAGGCTCAGGTATGTGTTTAGGGGGGTAGGGCAACTTTTGAATTTTTTTTTTTTTTAATCAAATTTTGACACCCAATGAAATTCCCCTCTGTAGCCTGATGCAGGCAGGAGCAAGCATTTGCCCAATCTCTCCTTCCCCCAGTGATCATACTACAATTTTGTAACTTTGTAGCAAGACAGAAGGTGAGAGGCTGCAGCAGGGGCTGACCTGTGTCAGGCATTTGTAAATACTGCAACAGGGGCTGACCTGTGTCAGACATTTGTAAATACAGCAGTAGGGGCTGATCGAAGTCAGACATTTGTGAACAGAGCCAAGAACTGCACAGGCACCTGGATGTACATGATTGTGTCATTTTTCAAGCCGGTATCTCCGTTCAGGAAGGAGATGGGGATCCTGGATGATTCCTGAACAAAGTTGGAGCCATCCTTCTGGAGCGAAACAGATGAAGTCATTGTCAGGGGGAGTACTGTGATCTCTGTAAGATATAATGAATTACCTGACCGTGTTACACATACACATTGCTTAGCATGTATGCACCTTTTATAGCTGATACTGGGACCACATTAACCTTTCCACCACCAAGCCGTCAGCGGGTCTATCCTGATCATTTTTCAGTTATTGATCCATATTAAATGGTGGATGACCCAGCTCATTTTTTCTAATAAAATGTATCTAAAGAATCTATCACTGATCAGGGATTTCTCAAAACGCCCTTTTACCGGGACGGATTTTAGCGTGTGGCCTCCAATTATTACCAAGAAGAGGCTTTTCCCAGCCAATTCTAATCAGATTGGGATAATTCTGCTCACATGAGTTTCAGCTCCTGTTCACAGAACGGTTCTGGTGTGGAGGAGAAGGATCCCAGTTAAGGTCGTGCTGTGCAGTAGGATGCCTAGATGAACAGCAGTATTATTCAATCTCTAGACGTATGTCCGTAAGCTGCCTGGAAAATGACGGAAGGGGTGAAGGTCTGCAATGGGCTGGGCAATGCTGTCTTCAAGGCAAGTGTTCTCCATTCTAAATACATTTCATGAACAAGGATTGATTCTGCTTAGGGGAATTGTATCCTCAGGCAGGGCATTGGCACTGTCACATTTTTCAAAAAGATAACTGTAAATGTCTTGTCCCTTTTTTTCCTTTTTTTTTTTTAGTATCTGTTCTACAAAGATAACAATGTTACAGTCTGCTAGTTGCAATTGATGGAAACAACTGTCTTGTACACCTAGAGAACATAGCAAACATTTGGAAGGCACGTTTGTTTGTTAAACGGTTTAAAGTATAAGTAAAGGCAAACCTTTTTATTTAGTTTTGTATAGAGTGGAGAAGGACTAGAACAGCTGTCTGTGACCCCGTTAGGGTGAGTAACCCTCTTTATTTGTCCTGGTGACCGTTATCAGCACAGTGGCTATATGGTTAGCACTCTCACCTGGCAGTACTAGGGTCATTGGTTCGAATCCTAACCGCGGCACCACCTGCCTGGAGTTCGCATGTTCTCCCTGTGAATGCGTGGGTTTCCTCCGGGTACTCCAGTTTCCTCCCACACTCCAAAGACATGCTGGTAGGTTAATTGGGTCTTGTCTAAATTGACCCTAGTATGTGTATATATGAATGTAAGTTAGGGACCTTAGATTGTACTTTCCTTGAGGGTTAGGGACTGATGTAAATGTATAATATATATGTAAAGTGCTGCGTAAATTGACGGCGCTATATAAGTACCTGAAATAAATTAAATCACTAATGCAGGCTATACATGGTTTGAATTCCAAACGATTTTTGTCCGTAAATCAGAAACTTCATTTGTTCGGTAATCCGATGGTGCCATCATTGATTTAAAAAATCGGCCGACCCAGTCATAAAGTTCACCACATATAACATGCAAAACTTCTGTTCTTTCCAGGTCACGGCTCATGCGCATATTCTTTTTGGAAAAACGATCATACGATTTGATAATCGAGTCAAAAATCGGTCGTTTTTCACAAATTTTCCAGCATGCCCGATCACCGAAAAGGGGAGGAGCCACGAAAATCGGCTGTGCCATTGACCCACTAACAGAGCAAAAATCAGCCGATTATTCTTAGGTCCGATTTTCGGACAAAAAATCGGTCAAATTTCGACCCATGTATGGTGGGCCTTAAGCTAGCCATGGATAGAAAATCGGTTTGTTCTGCAAGGACCGGACGAATTTCGATCCATCTATGACCATTGCTGCACAAGAGAAGTCAATCTAATTTAATCTGTTCCTGCTAAAGAGAAGCCAATCTAAAAACAGCCATAGATTAATCAAATTTCAGGCGCTTCAGTAGGGACCAGCTGAGAATTATATTCCTCTTATGTACTGGCTGGTTGTACTGAGGTCGATATATTGATCAAGTTCAGTACAGCCAGCCTGTTGGATTTTTTGAGTGTGGTTAATGGTGTCGGTAACTATAGCCACCAGAAGTGATCATGGTGTTCTGCCAGCTGGGAAGGCTCCCTGCCAGCAGAAGACAATAGTGTTGTGGGAGGGATTCCTCCACTAACACTGGTTGTGTTGATGAGGGAATAGAGCGATTTTCTTTCCTGCAACCTGTGTGTGATCTATGGCTTGCCTTAGGCTTCTTCTGAACAGGAATGTGGGAAAACTGTCATTCAATCAGCGCATGCAGCAAATAGGCTGCAGTGCTAATCAGTGTATTCTGCCAGCGGAGGAGTCCCTGCTGTAAGCATACAATAACACAGCTGGGAGGACTCTTCCATCCTCTTTACTTGTGTGGATGGGAGTATCGGTTATCTTTTTTTAGATCAGCCTATCAGATGTCTGGGAGAAAAAAAAAATTAATCTACGGCCAGTTTAAGAGTGAAAGAAAATCACAAATTTTAGAAAAGGAATAGTAGAGAAATTTTCATTGGGGGTCAATAGTTCTGGTGACCTGGGATTACCTCAATATGGAGGGATTTAACCCTTCCTTACTTTAAATAAAAATAAAAAGTTTAGCCTTTGGTTATACTTTAAAGCCGTAGTAAACAACAGATTAAAAAAAAAAAATCCCCTGCAAGGTAATGTCATAATGTGCTGGTATGCATCGCACACTAACACATTATGAAGGACTTACCTTAAAACAAAGCCCTCCAGCGACGCGCTGTCACCAATGCAAAGGCTTCAATCTTCACCCTTCTGAGTTCTCGTGTTCTAGCTGTCTGACTGGCCAAGTTGTGATGACGCCACTCCCGTGCATGTGCTCAGGAATCCCGGGTCACGGCACAGTGCACTGAAGGAACGGCACGACTATGCTGTCCCTTCAGAGCACATGTATCGGCTCTCAAAAAGAGCGAATATCTTCTAAATGGTGTATTTTTAGGAGATATTCATTTTACCTACAGGTAAACTTCATTAAAACATTAATCCTAATTAAAAGGTATGCGCTAATAACAAACTTATGCAAAGGTGTATATCATCATCCAAAAAACATTAGTGTTTTAAATAAATAAGTATAGTGTCCAAACATAAATTAGTGTCCAAAAAATATATATATATCTTCAGTGACTTGAACCAATTGTGAAAAATCCACCACCAAAGGAGATTAAATGAACTCACCAGAGCTAATGGCTGGTCAGATTATAAACCAGCAACAGCGCTTGTGCTCTGGGAGCAATGAACCCGATGTCCAAATAGATATGGTGATGTTTCAGATACTTCCAGATAATAATAATCACAGACAAACAACTTTGCAGCCCAAGCTCTTATGATGAACGTCTGCACTCTTTCTCATACCTTCATGAGAGCATACAGTACACTCGGGGACAAAAAAGAGAACATAATGGTGCAATACGTTTTTTTCATTTATCTCTTTAATAAAAAAGGTATAAGGAAACTCAGAAACAAGGTGTCCCAACAGACACCAGCTTCAATCGCAAAAAAGGGTTGAGATACAGTTAACGCTCACCGCGGATCTCTCCCATACAGCACAGACCAGCAAGGCTCTCTAATGTCCACATCGAGTAGGGCGTAGTCTTATTAAAGAGATACATGAAAAAAACGTATTGCACCATTATGTTCTCTTTTTTGTCCCTGAGTGTACTGCATGCTCTAGAGATGAGCGAATCGAACTCGGCGAAGTGGAATTCGTTTCGAATATTAGGAAAATTTCGATTCGCGCCGAATCCGAAAATTAGCAGACTTCGGATGCGCGAATCGAAATTTTTCCAAAAATGGCGGCGACATGTGCGACGACGGAGCGGGGATCTGTGGGAAGGCGCGCAGACAAGGCGCGCTGACCCATAATGCATTCATTCATGACATGTGATCGCATTAGCCAATCAGCAGCCAGCCAGCCAGCACTGTGTAATGGTCGAGCTATAAATTGCGGCCATTTTAGAATTCTCCATTAGCCTCCAGTCATTCAAGAGAGACAGACCACCTGTCTGTATTGAGGGACAGAGTTAGGGCCACAGAATCGTTACTTAGGGACACAGAACCGTTACTTAGGGACACAGAACCGTTACTTAGGGACACAGAACCGTTACTTAGGGACACACAATCGTTACTTAGGGACACAGAACCGTTACTTAGGGACACAGAACCGTTACTTAGGGACACAGAATTGTTACTCAGGGACAGACACAGAATTGTTACTCAGGGACAGACACAGAATTGTTACTCAGGGACAGACACAGAATTGTTACTCAGGGACAGACACAGAATTGTTACTGAGGGACACAGAATTGTTAGTGAGGGACACAGAATTGTTAGTGAGGGACAGACACAGAATTGTTACTGAGGGACACAGAATTGTTACTGAGGGACACAGAATTGTTACTGAGGGACACAGAATTGTTACTGAGGGACACAGAATTGTTACTCAGGGACAGACACAGAATTGTTACTCAGGGACAGACACAGAATTGTTACTCAGGGACAGACACAGAATTGTTACTCAGGGACAGACACAGAATTGTTACTGAGGGACACAGAATTGTTACTGAGGGACACAGAATTGTTACTCAGGGACACAGAATTGTTACTGAGAGACACAGAATTGTTACTGAGGGACACAGAATTGTTACTGAGGGACACAGAATTGTTACTGAGGGACAGACACAGAATTGTTACTGAGGGACACAGAATTGTTACTGAGGGACACAGAATTGTTACTGAGGGACACAGAATTGTTACTGAGGGACACAGAATTGTTACTGAGGGACACAGAATTGTTACTGAGGGACAGACACAGAATTGTTACTGAGGGACACAGAATTGTTACTGAGGGACACAGAATTGTTACTGAGGGACACAGAATTGTTACTGAGGGACACAGAATTGTTACTCAGGGACAGACACAGAATTGTTACTGAGGTACACAGAATTGTTACTGAGGGACACAGAATTGTTACTGAGGGACACAGAATTGTTACTGAGGGACACAGAATTGTTACTGAGGGACAGACACAGAATTGTTACTGAGGGACACAGAATTGTTACTGAGGGACACAGAATTGTTACTGAGGGACACAGAATTGTTACTGAGGTACAGACACAGAATTGTTACTGAGGGACAGACACAGAATTGTTACTGAGGGACAGACACAGAATTGTTACTGAGGGACACAGAATTGTTACTCAGGGACAGACACAGAATTGTTACTCAGGGACAGACACAGAATTGTTACTCAGGGACAGACACAGAATTGTTACTCAGGGACACAGAATCGTTGAATTAAAGAGTATGTCAGACAACACGCAGAGGAGTGGCAGAGGAGGCAATGTTTTAGGAGCGAGCAGACGTGGCAGCAGAGGAAGGGGTCGAGGCAGCACTAGTCGCAGCCAGAGGCCAGTGCTCCCGGTGTCATCCAGCGGTCGTGTCTCCACCGACAACCCTGCCGTCATCGATTGGTTGGCTCGGTCGTCTTCCTCTTCCCAGGTCACCTCTGACACCTACAGCCAACGGTCGGTGGGTACGTCAGACACAACCGTTAGTTGGCATGGCCCGGGAGCAAGCCCACTGAAATCACGTGTCCTCTACCTGCCCCTGTCCTTTGGTGTTCCCTCACCAAGCGAAGTATCGCATGCTGTGGGCAAAGCCCCACTGTACAGTGGGGAAGAGCTAACAGAGGGCGGTCAGGAACGGGGGGAGACATCCGCCTCTTCAGCAGCCAGGCGAAGAAGTACTGGCGAGGAGTGTGGCTTGGTAGCCGGTCTAGAGACAGGTCTGTCTCCTGACCCACACTCAGCCGAGGGGGCTAGTAGTGAGGCGGAGACCCTAATTGATGATGAGGCTGATCGCACTTGGCAGCCTCGTCGTCATCAGGCTATTGCTTCCGCATCATCAGGAGAAGAGGGTGCCAGCTTGGCAGCGAGCAAAACAGTCGGTGGGTTGCCCAGGAGGCAGCAGGGTCACAGCAGTGTCAGTGGAGGCAAACGGCCACGGAGTAGAGCACCAGCTCCACTGCAGCCTACCACCACGGCCAGTAGTGGTGCCGGTGTGCACGGAGGAAGTAGCAGTCAGCCAGTGAGGAGTAGCGGGGGCAAAGTTTCCTACTCGGCGGTGTGGCAATTTTTTGTCAAGCCGCCCGAGGAAGTAAACGTAGCCGTATGTCGACTATGTGGCCAGAAAGTCAAGCGTGGCCAGGGGGCCCATGTTGGGACTACAGCGTTGCGTCAGCATATGCAGCGTCGCCATTTGGTGGCCTGGGAAAACCGTGATAAAGATACGGCGGTTCTGCCTGCCTCCTCATGCTGCTGCCAGGTCCACAGTGTCTCATGGGTCCCTGTACGGCCTCCCATTGCTGCTGTCTCCATCGCCACACTCTGCCATGTGCCACTTTCAGGTCTCCTCACACTGCTGGTGCTGTCCATTTTGTCATAGGGTGCTGGCAGATTACGGGCCTCCCATTGCTGCTGCCAGGCCCGTAATCTGCCATGGGCCCCTGTACCGCCTCCTCATGCTGCTGCCAGGTCCAGAGTGTGTCATGGGTCCCTGTACGGCCTCCCATTGCTGCTGTCTCCATCGCCACACTCTGCCATGTGCCACTTTCAGGTCTCCTCACACTGCTGGTGTGTTCCATTTTGTCATAGGGTGCTGGCAGATTACGGGCCTCCCATTGCTGCTGCCAGGCCCGTAATGTGCCATGGGCCCCTGTACCGCCTCCTCATGCTGCTGCCAGGTCCACAGTGTCTCATGGGTCCCTGTACGGCCTCCCATTGCTGCTGTCTCCATCGCCACACTCTGCCATGTGCCACTTTCAGGTCTCCTCACACTGCTGGTGCTGTCCATTTTGTCATAGGGTGCTGGCAGATTACGGGCCTCCCATTGCTGCTGCCATGCCTGTAATCTGCCATGGGCCCCTGTACCGCCTCCTCATGCTGCTGCCAGGTCCAGAGTCTCTCATGGGTCCCTGTATGGCCTCCCATTGCTGCTGTCTCCATCGCCACACTCTGCCATGTGCCACTTTCAGGTCTCCTCACACTGCTGGTGCTGTCCATTTTGTCATAGGGTGCTGGCAGATTACGGGCCTCCCATTGCTGCTGCCAGGCCCGTAATCTGCCATGGGCCCCTGTACCGCCTCCTCATGCTGCTGCCAGGTCCAGAGTCTCTCATGGGTCCCTGTACGGCCTCCCATTGCTGCTGTCTCCATCGCCACACTCTGCCATGTGCCACTTTCAGGTCTCCTCACACTGCTGGTGTGTTCCATTTTGTCATAGGGTGCTGGCAGATTACGGGCCTCCCATTGCTGCTGCCATGCCTGTAATCTGCCATGGGCCCCTGTACCGCCTCCTCATGCTGCTGCCAGGTCCACAGTGTCTCATGGGTCCCTGTACGGCCTCCCATTGCTGCTGTCTCCATCGCCACACTCTGCCATGTGCCACTTTCAGGTCTCCTCACACTGCTGGTGCTGTCCATTTTGTCATAGGGTGCTGGCAGATTACGGGCCTCCCATTGCTGCTGCCAGGCCCGTAATGTGCCATGGGCCCCTGTACCGCCTCCTCATGCTGCTGCCAGGTCCAGAGTCTCTCATGGGTCCCTGTACGGCCTCCCATTGCTGCTGTCTCCATCGCCACACTCTGCCACGTGCCACTTTCAGGTCTCCTCACACTGCTGGTGTGTTCCATTTTGTCATAGGGTGCTGGCAGATTACGGGCCTCCCATTGCTGCTGCCAGGCCTGTAATCTGCCATGGGCCCCTGTACCGCATCCTCATGCTGCTGCCAGGTCCACAGTGTCTCATGGGTCCCTGTACGGCCTCCCATTGCTGCTGTCTCCATCGCCACACTCTGCCATGTGCCACTTTCAGGTCTCCTTACACTGCTGGTGCTGTCCATTTTGTCATAGGGTGCTGGCAGATTACGGGCCTCCCATTGCTGCTGCCAGGCCCGTAATCTGCCATGGGCCCCTGTACCGCCTCCTCATGCTGCTGCCAGGTCCAGAGTCTCTCATGGGTCCCTGTACGGCCTCCCATTGCTGCTGTCTCCATCGCCACACTCTGCCATGTGCCACTTTCAGGTCTCCTCACACTGCTGGTGTGTTCCATTTTGTCATAGGGTGCTGGCAGATTACGGGCCTCCTATTGCTGCTGCCAGGCCTGTAATCTGCCATGGGCCCCTGTACCGCCTCCTCATGCTGCTGCCAGGTCCAGAGTCTCTCATGGGTCCCTGTACGGCCTCCCATTGCTGCTGTCTCCATCGCCACACTCTGCCATGTGCCACTTTCAGGTCTCCTCACACTGCTGGTGTGTTCCATTTTGTCATAGGGTGCTGGCAGATTACGGGCCTCCCATTGCTGCTGCCAGGCCTGTAATCTGCCATGGGCCCCTGTACCGCCTCCTCATGCTGCTGCCAGGTCCACAGTGTCTCATGGGTCCCGGTACGGCCACCCATTGCTGCTGTCTCCATCGCCACACTCTGCCATGTGCCACTTTCAGGTCTTCTCACACTGCTGGTGTGTTCCATTTTTTACTAGGGTGCTGGCAGATTACGGGCCTCCCATTGCTGCTGCCAGGCCTGTAATCTGCCATGGGCCCCTGTACCGCCTCCTCATGCTGCTGCCAGGTCCACAGTGTCTCATGGGTCCCTGTACGGCCTCCCATTGCTGCTGTCTCCATCGCCACACTCTGCCATGTGCCACTTTCAGGTCTCCTCACACTGCTGGTGCTGTCCATTTTGTCATAGGGTGCTGGCAGATTACGGGCCTCCCATTGCTGCTGCCAGGCCCGTAATCTGCCATGGGCCCCTGTACCGCCTCCTCATGCTGCTGCCAGGTCCAGAGTCTCTCATGGGTCCCTGTACGGCCTCCCATTGCTGCTGTCTCCATCGCCACACTCTGCCATGTGCCACTTTCAGGTTTCCTCACACTGCTGGTGTGTTCCATTTTGTCATAGGGTGCTGGCAGATTACGGGCCTCCCATTGCTGCTGCCAGGCCCGTAATGTGCCATGGGCCCCTGTACCGCCTCCTCATGCTGCTGCCAGGTCCAGAGTCTCTCATGGGTCCCTGTACGGCCTCCCATTGCTGCTGTCTCCATCGCCACACTCTGCCATGTTCCACTTTCAGGTCTCCTCACACTGCTGGTGTGTTCCATTTTGTCATAGGGTGCTGGCAGATTACGGGCCTCCCATTGCTGCTGCCAGGCCCGTAATGTGCCATGGGCCCCTGTACCGCCTCCTCATGCTGCTGCCAGGTCCAGAGTCTCTCATGGGTCCCTGTACGGCCTCCCATTGCTGCTGTCTCCATCGCCACACTCTGCCATGTGCCACTTTCAGGTCTCCTCACACTGCTGGTGCTGTCCATTTTGTCATAGGGTGCTGGCAGATTACGGGCCTCCCATTGCTGCTGCCAGGCCCGTAATGTGCCATGGGCCCCTGTACCGCCTCCTCATGCTGCTGCCAGGTCCAGAGTCTCTCATGGGTCCCTGTACGGCCTCCCATTGCTGCTGTCTCCATCGCCACACTCTGCCATGTGCCACTTTCAGGTCTCCTCACACTGCTGGTGTGTTCCATTTTGTCATAGGGTGCTGGCAGATTACGGGCCTCCCATTGCTGCTGCCAGGCCTGTAATCTGCCATGGGCCCCTGTACCGCCTCCTCATGCTCCGGCCAGGTCCACAGTGTCTCATGGGTCCCTGTACGGCCTCCCATTGCTGCTGTCTCCATCGCCACACTCTGCCATGTGCCACTTTCAGGTCTCCTCACACTGCTGGTGCTGTCCATTTTGTCATAGGGTGCTGGCAGATTACGGGCCTCCCATTGCTGCTGCCAGGCCCGTAATCTGCCATGGGCCCCTGTACCGCCTCCTCATGCTGTGACGTTGCAACAAGGTGGAATTCAACCCTACATATGTTAGACCGCCTTTACGAACAGCGAAAGGCCATCACCGATTTCCTGATGTTACAAGCGGATAAAGGTACTCCCCTGTGTAACTTAGATGTCAGCCATTGGCAGCTCATGCGTGACACCTGCCGCTTGCTCAGACCCTTTGAGGAGGCCACGCTATTCGTGAGTCGGCAGGACTATGGGATGAACGACGTCATTCCTCTGTTGCACGTCCTGGAACAAATGCTGTTAACAATGGCTGGTCAGGGTGCGGTAGACGTGGCGCACAGATCTCAACGCCACATGACCCCTGTGGGGGCAGGACAGGAAGAAGAGGAGGAGGTAGAGGAGGACATTGGTGCTCAGAAATTATTGAGTGAAATGGGTGGTTTTTCCACTCAGCGGACAGGAGTGGAGGAGCAGGAGCATCTGGTAGAGGAGGAGGAGGAGACAGAGGACCTAGACGCACCGTGGCAGTATGCTGTGGAGATGGAGGCAGGGAGTCCCTCGCATTCCTTGGCACAAATGGCCCATAGCATGCTCGGTTGCTTGCGTAGCGACAGCCGAATAATAACCATCAGACAGAGGGATGACTTTTGGCTGTCCACCTTGTTGGACCCTCGCTACCGTTCAAAAATGGTGGCCTTTTTCACACCTGCTGAGAGGGAGGCCAAAATAGCGTACTATAAAAACCACCTATGTAGTCAGTTGGTCTCTGCCTTTCTGCGCCAACGTCCATCCTCAGACACTGTGGGCCCTGTGCACTCGCGTTCCGCTGCCATGGCAGCAGGGGAGGGGTGGGGTGGTAGGAGCAGTGGCAGCTCCACCAGCAGCAGCTGCCTCAGTCTGCAGTCGATGATGAGTAGCTTTCTTCACCAGCGCAGTGAGGAAACTACTAACCAGCCGCAGCAGCAGCAGCATCAGGTGGACCTGGAGCAGGACCTCAAACAACAGGCTCGGGCCTACTTGGACAGCACCCTGCCAACCGAGGTAGACAATCCCCTTGACTACTGGGCAACGAAACTTGACCTTTGGCCCCAACTAGCTGAATTTGCCCTTGAAAGGCTGTCATGCCCGGCCAGTAGCGTGGAATCGGAGCGCGTGTTTAGTGCGGCAGGAGGTATTGTAACTCTGCGGAGGACACGACTGTCCACCCAAAGTGTGGAGAGACTCACGTTTGTGAAAATGAATCAGGCGTGGATTAGTCTGGATTTCAAACCACCAGTTCCTGACACAACTGACTAAATCCGCCATGAATCATGTCCCAAACATGTTATTATTTTTAACATAGGCCTCTGTATGGCCTTCAATTTAAGCTGCTTACGCTTCGCCACTCTGCCATGGGCCCCTGTACCGCCTCCTCTTGCTGCTGCCAGGTCCAGAGTGTGTCATGGGTCCCTGTACGGCCTCCCATTGCTGCTGACTTCATCGCCAGACTCTGCCATGTGCCACTTTCAGGTCTCCTTACACTGTTGGTGGGTTCCATTTTGTCATAGGGTGCTGGCAGATTACGGGCCTCCCATTGCTGCTGCCAGGCCCGTAATGTGCCATGGGCCCCAGTACTGCCTCCTCATGCTGCTGCCAGGTCCAGAGTGTGTCATGGGTCCCTGTACGGCCTCCCATTGCTGCTGTCTCCATCGCCACACTCTGCCATGTGCCACTTTCAGGTCTCCTCACACTGCTGGTGGGTTCCATTTTGTCATAGGGTGCTGTATGGCCTCCCATTGCTGCTGCCAGGCCCGTAATCTGCCATGGGCCCCCGTACCGACTCCTCATGCTGCTGCCAGGCCCGTAATCTGTCATGGGCCCCTGTACCGCCTCCTCATGCTGCTGCCAGGTCCAGAGTGTGTCATGGGTCCCTGTACGGCCTCCCATTGCTGCTGTCTCCATCGCCACACTCTGCCATGTGCCACTTTCAGGTCACCTCACACTGCTGGTGGGTTCCATTTTTGTCATAGGGTGCTGTATGGCCTCCCATTGCTGCTGCCTCCACCGCCACACTGTGGCTCCACACTCTGGTTTTGGCCCCGTGACTGCCCAAATGAGTGAAGTGTGCGGTGATTCTAAGATCGACGGCACTCATCTGCATGTCATACTGACTGACAGTATTATTTCTCTTCCCCAGCAGACTCCAAGGGCATTTAAATTAAAGGTACAGTGTTCTGCACTAATATAAAGGCTCTCTGAAGCCTAGAAACACCCTTTTTATAAGTTAAATTCGCAGCGAATATATTCGCATCGAATCAAATTTATTCCTCGAATTCGCCGAATAAGCCGAATTGAATTTTTGAATACTTCGCTCATCTCTAGCATGCTCTCATGGAGGTATGAGAAAGAGTGGAGAAGTTCATCATAAGAGCTTGGGCTGCAAAGTTGTTTGTCTGTGATTATTATCTGGAAGTATCTGAAACATCACCATATCTATTTTGACATCGGGTTCATTGCTCCCAGAGCACAAGCGCTGTTGCTGGTTTATAATCTGACCAGCCATTAGCTCTGGTGAGTTCATTTAATCTCCTTTGGTGGTGGATTTTTCACAATTGGTTCAAGTCACTGAAGATATATATATATATTTTGGACACTAATTTATGTTTGGACACTATAATTATTTATTTAAAACACTGTTTTTTGGATGATGATATACACCTTTGTATAAGTTTGTTATTAGCGCATACCTTTTAATTAGGATTATTGTTGCCAAAATTTATTTTGGGTGGGATATGCTGCTGACATTTTGGTGTTTTTTGTAAGTGGCGCTTTTTTCTTTTTTAATTTGGTATTCATTAAAACATTACCTGTAGGTAAAAGTATAAAAAAGAGTTTACTACCACTTTAAGCAAATCTAACCCAAAGAACAGAAATGTAATGATTGCAGCTTATCACTCCTTAGATGTGGTGGCTGCATTAGTCTTCTTTTTCACTTTATTTAAAGGTGCCAGTAACACCTTCCCTGTCGTAGGATGACAAAGCTAACTCAGTGCACTGTATCTATGGAGGAGTAGCAATGTTAATTTTGCCGTGTGAGTTCTTTCATTTGGCCACAGGACTGCAGATCCGGTTTGAGATACACAACCCAACACTCACTTGTAGTAGTTGGCAATGCTCCAGTTGTCGCCCGAACAGGTGTCTCCACTGTAATATTTACCTTAAAATATTCCGTACTGCACGGGGTGATGTCTCTATCCTTTCCTAGAGTTCCCAGGGAATGCTGAGTATCCCCAATCTGGTGAGATAGCACACTAGCACAGCGGGGCATATCTTATCATATGACTTGAGATACCCCACATTTCCCAGGATCCTGCCAGAAAGATGATGATGTCACCATTGTCTAGGTGCTGCAGGCAGAGGCCCAGGGTAACATAACATTATTTAAAGTGTTACTAAACCCACAACAGTAAAATCAGTCTGTATATGCAGTAAAGCATGCTTGTTATACTTACTGTGGAACCTAAGGGGTTAATCCTCTGCATTGTGTAAAAAGGCCCTTTGATCCTGTCTTCTCTGCTCCTCCTCTTGTTCAAATGTCCATGTCTTATCTCCTGATAAGACAGACTGAACCTATAGCCATTCTGCATATGCTCAGTTTGGTGTTTATTGCTAGAGAGGGTTTTTTTTTTCTTGGTAGAGTGCATGTGATCAGCACAGGGCCAATCAGCACTGTCCAGACAGAGGTCGGGGGTTTTGCATCCTCTTGGAACAGAATGAAAACTCCTCCTGCAAGCTTTAACCAGTGCTCTTCTGAACACTGATAGAAGTCACAAGACTGCTCTAACTGCTGATGAGAAAAGGTATTTAGCAGTTTATATTTACTAAAATAATCGCATTTCCATGTTGTGTGTACTGTGGGAGACCAGATATAGTGAAGATCTTTTTAAAGAAGGGACTTTTCTATTTAAAACTCAGAAAAACCCTTCTGCTTTAGTTATAATTTAAGCATACACCTGTGGGGGAGAGAAGTTGGCCCAGGAGGTATCGTTCATTCAGGAGTCTGATTGTGACCCCAATACTGATCATGTTCAGTAGGTGCGTCTGTTCTCTATGAATGAATAAGTACTCAGTATTGCCTTCTCCTGTTATGGATTCAAACAAAAACCTTCAATAAGAAGTAGATGTTTCATAATGTGTATGGTAAATAACAGTTTAAGAAACGGACTGCTGGAATGCATTTCATTTTCTTTGACATAGACACGCTTGTACCCTGCCTGTTCCTGATATCTGACTTACTGGCCCGTTCACAGCAATGTGTGTTTCCTGCACCACACACAGACATATGTGGGTGCCATAATTGTTAACGACACCCTAAATACATCTAACAAATGCACACGTTGTGGCTACCTTAGTGCATGATACCATAGTACCATGTGGTTTGGTGCAGTCAGCTTATAAAAGTCATACTTGCTATACTTTATGCGCGTTCACGTGCGTTTGGCAGACTATTGAAACAAAATGCGCTGCATGGGAATGTGCCCTTAAAGCCTAGGTATTATTCGAGGCTGCGGACAGGATATGTTAGACAGTCAGAGATTTGGGACATGGTACAGGAAACGGTTAGAGACTGTGGACATAATACAGGAGATGGTCAGAGACTGCGGACATGGTACAGGAGATGGTCAGAGACTGCGGACATGGTACAGGAGATGGTCAGAGACTGCGGACATGGTACAGGAGATGGTCAGAGACTGTGGACAAGGTACAGGAGATGGTCAGAGACTGCGGACATGGTACAGGAGATGGTCAGAGACTGCAAACATGGTACAGGAGATGGCCAGAGACTGCGGACATGGTACAGGAGATGGCCAGAGACTGCGGACATGGTACAGGAGATGGCCAGAGACTGCGGACATAGTACAGGAGATGACCAGAGACTGCAGACATAGTACAGGAGACTGTCAGAGACTGCGGACAGGAGACGGTCAGAGACTATGAACCAGCTGAGAGGTCTGGTCTATACCAAGCACTATGGATGACTGGTTTGCCTACACACATTAGATGGGTGCTGTACAACCTGTTACACCTTGAAGCCACTCAAAGAGTTAACACAACTCATCCCAGTGCTGGCACGTGTCCACTAATTCATAATATAATATACAATGAAGTCATTTCACAGTTGCCAAAATTTTCTAGTCTACATCAACAGCTTTCACCAGCATAGCTAAACATCCAGCACCTCAGAGAGGACTCATACTGCACCTCCTAGTAAAACGAGTAGAACCTGTAGATCTTCATACACGTCGTGCCCTTTATTGGGCATGGCCAGGCCCAGACTGGGACAAAAAATAGGCTCGGGCAGCCCAAAGCCCAGGGCCCCTTTCCTTGGAACCCGGTGACGGATGCCAGGGTCCAGTCGCAAGAGCAACCTTTGCAACCCTGGTAGTTCTGCCACTAGTGTTAGTAGGTTTTTATTTACATTTTTACAATGTTATATTTTATATTTTTGTAGGAAGGAAGGAGGGAAAGAAAGGAGAGAAAAGAAAGGAAGGAGGGAGGGAAAGAGGGAAAGGAAGGAGGGAAAGAAAGATAGAGAAAGAGAGATGTATAGGAGGGAAAGAGAGCAAGAGAGAGAAAGAAAGGAGAGACACAGGAGACAGAGAGAAGGAAGGAGGGACACAGAAGACAGAGAGAAGGAAGGAGGGACACAGGAGACAGAGAGAAGGAAGGAGGGACACAGGAGACAGAGAGAGAAAGAAAGGCGAGAAACGGGAGACAGAGAGGAAGAAAGAGAGACGTATAGAAAGAAGGAAGGAGGAAAACAGAAGACAGAGAGAGAGAGAGAGAGAGAGAAAAAAGAGAAAGAAAAGAAATAGGAGACAGAGAGAAGGGGGAGAGAAGACACAAGGCTGGGTGGAAGTGTGGGTGGGGCAGACACAGGAGGAGAGCGCGGGAGGAGGAGGGGCAGCTTCCTTTCTGCTCTCCCGTGTGTGTGTGTGTGTGTGTGTGTGTGTGGGGGGGGGGGGGGGGGGGGGACTGTCAGCACTGGGGACAGCATATGCTGACAGCTTCCCCGCAGCGCTGAAGATAAGGGGAGGGAGGGGCGCCCGTGGGGAGCATACAGGAGCCGGCCACATGCAGAAGATGGATAGGAGAGGCGGCCGGGCGGCACATGGAGGAACCGAAAAATGCACAGTCCTCTATGTGCTGCCCGGCCACCTCTCCTATCTAGGCGGCCTCATGACTGACAGGTTCTATGTCTCCTCACCCGTCCTCGCCCCCGCCCAAGCACACACGAGCCCTCCTCCCTGCCCAAACACACGTGCACGCCCCCCTGTCCAAGCACAGCCCTTTGCAGTGACGGCACTGGTCGCTTCCGCCTGGGGGCATTACCGCCCCTCTAAAAAATGCTGCCCAAGGCAGATGCCTTGTTAGCCTCACGGCAGATACGTCCCTGCTGTTCGTACCTCATACCTCACACATGCGAGCAGATACACACTGATGGGAAGCATCAATGAACTACCACAGCACTCAACAGCACTGTGGTAGTTCATCGAGGGCTACAAGCTGACAACCACAAAGGCTTTCAGGATTTGTAGTTTTTCATTCACAGAATTCTGCATGCATGTTTTTTTTAAATAGTGACAGCAAATGGAGGAAGAAGATCAATCGCTAGCTGTCAATAGATGCAGCTGAGCGGGTAGTGGCTCTGGCAGTGGGAACCAAAAAAACGAGTGGAATGTATAACATGTTCCCAAAGGTGGACTTATCCTTTAATGTGTGTAACACCCTTGCTGTAATGTCAGTTGCAGTGTATCAGAGGATTACTTTTCCCAGAAGTGATGGTGTGTGGGTGGGGGGGCAGATATATACAGAAGCTCGGGAGACTGGACAAGAAGTGAGAGGGGAGAGAGGAAGCAGAGAGAGAGTGGTGCCGACTGCCGGTGAACCGGACCAGGCTGCAAAGTCTGAGTGAGAAGCAAGGAGGAGCTGCCAACCTTGCCACCTTGTTTAGAGAGACAGTCTGCCTGCAGGTAACCCAGAGTGCAGTGACCCGACGGAACGCTGCACTTGGGGCCGGAGAACCTGTGGGAGCCCCCATCTGCCAAGAGAGACAGCCAGGACCTTCTGGAAGCCACTCATTGGGTGAGAGAATCCCATATTAGGGAAGAGAACACTGACATTCTCCTCACACCTGCTACTTTTCCTGCACAGAGTTGTGGACATTGCATTTAGTTAACACATGTTGTGGCCTAGTTCCCATAGACACTACTGTTGAACACATTTGCAGTACAGTCAGATCATCAGAGCTGACCACAGTGCACGCCTCCTGCAGGCCAGACCACATGAGTGCTCCATGAACCATTGGCCTATCCTCCTATAGGAACTTCTACTACTATTGCCATTGGTCACCGCATCCCACTGTGGAGTTGCCTTTTTGCTAACAAGCCCATTTGCCAGTTTAACACTATTTGCCTAAAAGCTGCTCTTTTCCCAGCACATTAAAGGAGACAACACGCAAGTCAAGTGTCACTTAAAGGGAAAGTCCTTGTCCTTTCTTCTACCTCCCCTTTGTATCATGTCAGGAACTATCGCCTACATCCTTGCCTATTTGTGCACCAACTGGGCCCCAGCGAGTGTGCAAAAGAGTCCTCGCTGCACTTAAAGGGACATTGACTACTCTGGTCAAAGAGCTCTTTTACCCCAGATTTCAACTTTGCAGTCCAGACTCTGAGGGCCCAAAGTGAGCTAGTCCCATTATTGCTAGATTTTATTGCTCACTGGGGTTGCCCCATCTCAGGTTGAAGGCATTGGGTTAATTTCTGAAAAGCTGGCCTGCTAATATTGATTGAATGTCTGCTATATGTGTTACTTCTTTGCTTAGAGTTGCTAAGAGTAATTATTGCCATTCCAAGTATCAATACCAGTCTGTAATGTTCAACCAAGGTTACATTGACGTTTAATATAAACCTCATATCAGTTTACTCTAATCTGTGTGTGAGTTTACTTTCTGGTGTTCATTTACTTTGGTAAAAGGAATCTTGTGGTGTCAGCAGGGGTTAGGCTTATAGGGAGGGGTTCAGAATGACAGGAAGCCCGAAAATAACACAGTGACTCCTAAGGGGGCAAGGCTACATGTATGTATATATATTGCCAGTAACTGGCAATGATCAAGTTCTGAAAAACACCCATCACTGCACAAAGAGTGAACGAGATAAACATAGGTCTATCCTCAGACTAAAATGCAAAAAACAAAGAGTCAGCCCCCACTGCCCATGTGTACTTTTTCTGCTGACTTTTTTTCATGTTTGTGTGTTTGCGTAGTACTGTGCAATGCAGTGACACTGCCCATGCCAGACTCTCCTCTCTGTGTATGATTTGGCATTTGTGTGAAACTGGCAACCCAGCAACCAAATTGTATGTCAAACATGGGGCACTCCCAGGAAAACCTCATTTCAACATTCACTTTCACCTGACAAATCTTTCTAAGCGTCATTTCTATGATGTGTGGGTTATTTTTCGCTCTGCAGTTGCACAATGACCATACACACAGCGGGGCCCTTCAAGTAGATCTAAACCCTGGATAACATTAACAGAAGTTAACTAAAGCATGGGAATCATAAACAATTGTCATTTTGTTTCCAGAAAATATTGTTTCTCATCCCTTTTTAGGCATTGAGCTTCGCACATTTTTTTAACTGCGCATTTTGGCACACTTGTCACATGTGAAAATTATGTGTCTGCTTGCCGCATTCTGAGTCTCAATATGGCACCACAAACATGTCTTTCACATGTGCCATGAAAGCATACAAAAGCACAGATTGCTTGGATGTGAATGCAGCTTTAGCGAATGTTAAAGCTGTATTGAACTCAAAACCAAAAATGTTTTCTATTACAGCTTACCAGTCATTAGATGTGTTGGCTGTATTTTATTTCTTTTCTTTGGCTTTTTTCTTCTGTTTTCACTTGGTGATCTGGCCAGTGACACACCTTCTGTATTAGTGAAACACAACCTGGAGGAATGAGCACAGGAGGAACAGCATGCACCAGGCTCCATTTACTAAAGCAGATCGCAATCTGTATTTAGGTGATCTAACACATTTTTCCCAAATAGCACATGTTCACTATTGCTTTATCTCGTATTTTTGAAACTGCTTCATGAATGGAGCCCAGCAGCATTGTCAATCTGCGGTAAAGGGGAGTGATAAATGTATTAGCAGATTTAGAATCACTAACACACTGAAGCCAAACTCAAGCTCACACTTTGTAATCTGTTACAGCAAACCGTTTTGTTTTGAGAGAAAGGCTTTTACATCAATACATAAAAGCTGATCATTTAATCACTCCTCCCTATGGAAAATAGTTTGTCTCATCCAAGTAAACTGATGCATTCTGCTGGAAAACTTGTTCTGTTGAAATATATTAGACTTACTGCCTGGATCACCAGAAGAAAATAGAATAAAGAGAGCCTAAAAAATCTCCTACAAGTTTACCAACAACCATGAAGTGTAAGGGCCTACCTCAGTGGAAAAAAATGGATTGCTTAGGTTTGCCTAACTATTATATAGTTTCCTAAGCTATAATGTACTATTGGATTGTATAGTGTATGTCCAGCCCAAGGGCAGCCATACACACTACAATCTGATCTCAAAATTACCGGAGCTGTGTAAAATGAAGACACACCTAAAATAAGCCATTCAATTTGTATTCAAATGGCCATGCCCTGACATTACATAGTTGTTGGTAGATCTAAAGGAGGTTGTACAATCAGACTGTATAGTGTATGGTCTTCCTAACAGATATTGGGAGTGGATCAGGCACCATACCACAGGCAGTGTAAAGAAAAAAAAATCCTCTGGAGCAGGAGGAGATGTTTTCTTTTTTTAACAGGAATCTCTGCAGAGTTATTGTGTAACAGAAAAAGATAAGGGTGATAGAGGGATTGACAATGTATGTCTGTGCAATGCATAGAGTATGACATCTCCCACAGTGTGACAAACCTTGCAGGCTGAGAAGCTCATCCCTAACCTTCACAAATAGTTTCCTTGTTCTATTACTCATTGACTGGTGTTGGGTAACCCAAGCCAGACACACAGCCAAGATCTGATCTGAGCACAGAAGGGATTCATCTTGGAGAGCATACACCTATCAATAGGTGAATAGATCAGCAGCTCACCAGAAGCCACCGCTATCACCTGCACAGAAATGGAGAGAGACTCCCATGGTCTGGACAACCCCACATTTGAGGTCAGAATTTTTTTATTATAATAAAAAATATAATAATTTATAAATGATAACAGTAGATGATTCTGAGATTTTTTAAACATTTTATAAGGTTATAGAAATATACAAAAGCAAAAATTAGAAGAATACAAAAACAGACATAACTGCGTAGGATCTAAAAGAACGTACAAAATATAAAAACAGACATAAGAGGGTAGGATCTACAAGAACAGTACAAAATACAAATAAAGAGTTCAATAACTATAATTACTACATTTAAGAAAATAAACACTGCCTTTAGGGACCTGGCAGACTGTTTGGTCCCAAGCTGCGGAAAGGTGCCACTGTACAAAGAGAACGCTTATAAAGTTAACCTTTATAAAGAGGGAAGGTTAAAAACCTTTTTTTTTTTTTTGGTACTTCACACAATTCACCCACATACAAGCAAATGTTGCCAGCAATGCCAATGAGTTTGTGGCACTCTATATCATATATTTTAGTCTTGCCGCCAAATAGAGCCATATTGGAAGTGAGGTTGCCACTGCATCCCTTTAAAACTGAACACATATGAATTACACCGCTTCTGAGGCCAATTTAATGCAGATAAGGCTACCCATACATTATACAATTATCTGGAGATTTTTGGTTTAGATTTACCAAAAACCATATAATAGGAGGACAAACCTAAACAACACATAGTTGTATCCAATTAGGCAGGCCCTTGCACTACACAGTTGAAGGTAAATCTAAAGGAAATTGGGCAGAAAATTGGAAGATAATTGTATAATGTATGGCTAGCCTTAGGCACTAGGTGAGTTCAATTGCCACCTTAATCAGCCACACAACCTGTGTAATAAATATGTGTTCTGTTTTAAAGGGATGAGGTGGCAACAATAATTGTAAGATAGTCCATGCAAACATTGTTAGAATCGGAATTTCTATTTTCACCTAAATTATTTCTATTGAGACTATCATCTCCCAAACTCCCTAAACCTCAGAAGAAGCTGTTAAAACATATTATCACAGTGGCAAGATGTCTTATTGCACTTAACTGGAAGAAAAGAGAACGCACATCCCAAGCCGCCTTTATATGAAAGAATCAGAGATGTGGAATTCATGAAATTGCTTACCACTAGATTAGATATTGATACTGTGGAAAAACATAGCGCTGTCTGGGAAATGTGGTACCTTCGTGACTCAACCCTTTTCTAGATCCTTTAATCCATAAGGTACATGTATCGGCTGGGCAAGCTCAGGGCTATATATCCTTTTTCTTTTCTTGTTTTCTTTCCCCCGTTTTTTTTTTTTCTGTCTTTTTAATTATAACTTGAATATCTACATCATTATGTCTTTGTACAGCATTATAAGACAAAACAGATGCGTCCAGCTTCTGGAGATAGTCTAGCAGTGTTCCAGGCCTTACTCTATATTATGTAAGATCTACCATAACTCCCCAGTACTATGGATGGACTCAATATTATTCATTGCTATATGATATACAGTATCTCACAGAAGTGAGCACACATTTTTTTGTAAATATTTTTGTATATCTTTTCATGTGACAACACTGAAGACTTACAGGAAACGTTTGACCTCTGTCATTGCCAACAAAGGATATATAACAAAGTATTGAGATGAACTTTTGATATTGACCAAATACTTATTTTCCACCATAATTTGCAAATAAATTCTTTCCAAATCAGCCAATGTGATTGTCTGGATTTTGTTTCTCAATTTGTCTCTCATAGTTGAGGTCTACCTAAGATGCTAATTACAAGCCTCTCTCATCTTTTTAAGTGGGAGAACTTGCACAATTGGTGACTGACTAAATACTTTTTTGCCCCACTGTACATACATACACACCACATATCCAAGAGCCTTGGAAAATAAATTAATGGCAACCAACATAATATAAGACTATAGAAAATATAGAAGCAAAACTAATACAAGTAAAAGAGTTATTTAAGTGGAAGAAAAGCCTAACTATATCTACTCTTTAAAAAGTTCCCCTCCCCACCTCATTCCACCTATCCTACCTAACGTGTAGAGAAAAAAAAAAGTTTGTGTACTTACCTATTTTTAATCCAGTCTGGTCACGTGATCCTGCAGCTCTATGTAAGTGAGCTCCCAGTCATTGTCAGCACTCCCTCCTTTCTCCTGTAGCAGCTGCTCACTGACTCATGGGATCCAGAATCACAGGGGAAGCACATTAAAAAAAAATGTAAGTATACATCTTTCTTTTTTACAGCTTAGGTAGAATGAGGAGGGGAGGGGACATTTTTAATAATATATATATAGTTGTGGTTTCCTTCTACTTTCCTGACACAAGCATGACCGCATACACAAATGGGCAGGGCTGCTGTTAGAAACCACAGGGCCCCATGCTGCCAACCTGACAGCCCCCCCCCCCCAAAAAAAAAACAAACCGTTCACTATGCTTCAGTTATGAATGAACATAGTGAGTCATCTGTACCAATCACTCATTGTGTTCATTTAGGAAAGAAAGGGGCTGGTAAATGTGACATATTTACCAGACCTTTCCCATATTCTACATCCTGCAGGATCCGATTGTGTAGTTGCAGCTGCCAGTGGGAAGGAGAAGAAAGAAGCCGGCAACACTGCAGGAGTGGGGGCACACAGGAGGTCCTAGGCAGCAGGGGAATCATATGGTGCACAAGGAGAGTGATGGGCCCCCCTGCTGGACTGGGCTCCATACAGGAGGACTGGTGGTACCCCCTTATCCATGGCCCTGGAAAAGGATATAGGCTCTGCCCAATCCCAGGACCAGTTATACTATAAAAATGAGTCACTTTCCCAATGGTGGCATTCTCCTTTTTTTCCCTCACTGCTCAGACGGTTATGAGACTGTTTAAAGCAGAATTTTGCCCTTACCTTGCCGGATTCTTCTGGCCTATCCGCACAGGTTCAGCCTCTTCTGTGGTGACACTTCCTCTGTACGGTTGTAAAGCTCCCAGAAGAGGGAGGACTCCTCCATATCCAAATACTGGGGTGCAGGATGCTGGTCTCTAGAGATTGCACAAGTGTCTCCTTCACCAGGACTCCATGGATGGACATTCATTGGGCTTCCTGCTGGTTATGAGTTGTTCAGGTGGTAAGGTGCACCACATGGTGCACAAGCCAATGGTGTTGAGCTACTGCTGCTGTACTGTGAAGAGTTGTCTACAGGTATATGCTGTTATCTGGCACTGCTATAGCAGGCATTGCACATGCTGTTCATAGGTCTGTGTGTTTTGTCAATGCCTCACAGGTTGTGGTTTGTGTCTGCGATAATGTTAATGCATGGGCTGATAGTACAGGTGTTTACTGTTGCAGAGTTGAGACTTTCATATTAAAGGATAAGTTCACCTTTCATAACTTGTTACATGTTATATCCATATTCAGGGTGTAACATGTTATGAAAGCACTAGTGGGGGATCTTCTCCTCCCGATAGCTGTCAAATATATAAAAAAAAAAGTGGCCACGCAGAGCTCTGTGTCATTCATTCAGTGTTCTATAACTGAATGGACTACAAGTCCCCCGCAGCCTTAGCCGGTGTCTGCTTGTAGTCCTCAATGAACTACCACCTAGCTGCGGAGCACCATGGTAGTTCATTCAGTCTTCCCATCAGTATATCTGCTTGCTCATATATCCCATATGGGCAAGCAGATATACTGACAGATCTGCAGGATACCTGCATTGCATCAGTGATCTGCTGATTGCTGGTGCAATGCTTTCCAGGCTCCTGCAGCAAAAAATAATAAATGCACATTTTTGTTACCTGCAAAAAAAATGTGCATTTAGTATTTTTTTTATCCTTTTAACCCAGTAGTGCCTGGCTCTGCAGGTTTGGCTTACTATGTATTAACGCTCGGTTTGTTGTATTAAACTGTACAGTACCTTTGCTTGGTGTAGGGTAACCTGCCAGTGCTAATTATTTGGTATCTATTAAGCCTTCAATGCTTTGCCTGTGATAGATTAACTCTTCAGCACTAATGATTGCTATGCGTTAACATGTCAGTTCTAATGCCTGAGTGAATATTAGTGCTCTGCTTAGTTTGCATTGCCTTAAAGCGGAGTTCCACTCACGCTGTCAAAAAAAAAAGTCAACAGCTACAAAAACTGTAGCTGTTGACTTTTAAAAAAACAGCCACTTACCTGTCCCTCGGCCCCGTGGTGTGTCCCCCGTTTCACCAGCCGTCCTGTATTCCAGGAGGCTGGCATATTCAGTGTGGGCACCCAGCTGTGATAGCTGGGTACCCACTGTGCATGCGCGAGTAGCGCTGCGCTTCATGAATGGTCCTGTAGTCTTCTGGGACCTGTCACGTGTCCTAAAAGACTACAGGGAGGGAGGGAGGACACCTTCCGTTTCCGATCTCTTAGGCGATTGGATCAGAATTGGGAGCGGGTACCTGTCAAATTCGGGAACCCGCTCCCCCCAGCCCCACAAAGGTGCCAATCCTTAATGCGGAGTGGGGGAGTAGTCCTTAAAACTGAACTTCCCCTTTTGGGTGGAGCTCCGCTTTAAGTACTGTCACGGATCCACCCCACATGCACATGCCCACAGCGACTAGCTAACCGAGGCGCGCCCATGCGGCCGTGACTTGGGGTAAGAGGGAATAAGGGGGACTTAATCTGAATATATATAAGACCAGCCGTGATATACTTTCACAATCTGCACTACCTCTGGCCACCACTAGAGGTAGACTCCACTCCAATCCAGCTGGCCGACCACACACAGGCAGATACAAATCTTATATACAATCTGGTGCACGCTAAGGGTTGAGGAGCAGACTAGCAATCGGCACACCCTTCTAGGATTCCTCCAGCTATCCTACAAGCTAGAACCCCGGTGTTAATCACTCTTCCACTGTCTACACACCCCCACACCAGACACACCAAAAACGGTAGCTTACCACCACCCAAAAGTTTTATCCGCAGGCTGGGCACACGCACACGCACACGTCTGGCAGATCTGTTACCTTTACAATCTTCATGCAATCTGATAGCACGCAGTGCAATTGCATACAGATTGGCAATAAACTTGACTGAGCATATAAAGACACTGCAATGCAATATAATCTCTCCGGAGATATGAGCCTGAGCTTAAGTACCCAGAAGTCACTTATTAATTTTATGATTTAATATCCTGAAAGTGGGCAGTGCATAAAATATGTACAAAGTATAAAAAGTTACAGAAAATACAAGAAGACACACAATTGGCTATTGACTATAAAATAAAAGGGAATAAAAAACAGAAATAAAAATTTTACCAAGAGTTATCCTGCGACTGGAGCAAGTCAGAGAAAGTCCGCGATCCGCCAGTTGATAGAACTGGCTTCCTACGAATCACATCGTCCATATCCCAGGTCCTCAATTTATGGAATATGGACATAGGCTGGACATTATCCCTTGGTCAATCGACTCTGGGGGGTGTTCCTGTACCAGCTCACAGGACTTCTTCTGGGTACTGAAATGCCCAAAGTCGATTGGCCCAGGAACGGTTTGAATCACAAGTCAGGGATTGAATTTCCGACACCAGAGCATCAGTCCAATCGCGACAGTACCAATCACTGTTCAGCTGTCGCAATCAGGCGCCATATAACCATTTTCTGCATTTCTCTGGGATTCTACATAGGCTACAAATACAGTTTTATATGCAGGTGTAGCCTACAGTGTGTCCAATCAGAAGGAAGTATTTTCATCTCTCTGCAACTAATATTTTAGCTTTTATGAGAGATGAAATATATTCCTTTGATCTGCTGATATACTTTAGAGCTCCTAGACAGATCAGAGCCCTCTCTTGGTCTCCTGCTGCCTCTGAAACTGAAATGTCTAGAAGTAGGTGACAAGTCTTATTGGCATCTAGGTGTCACCTCCAGTCTAGAGGCAGCTCTGTCCCTTCAGATGCTAATTGGTGACCATATGTCTTTGACTTAATTCTGAACACATCTTATATTAACATGTAATGCCAAATCTACTTTGTCATATTTCTACAGATCACATCTCAGCTACTCATATATTTACATTTATGTCACAAGTACTTTTGATTGTTAGACATTGTCTATAATTGCTTCTATCTGATGTGTCAAACCTCGCTTACACTGGCATTGAGGTTTATTTTTCCGCTGGTCGATTAGGTTCCCTGAGGCTCTATGACTGCTGGGGCTGCTGTTGAATGAGGCTCTTGAGTCGCTGAGGCTCGTTTTGGACAGCTCCTTTCGCAGTTGTGAGTGGGTCTTGGACCCTTCAATGTTCTGCAGGTGGATGTGTGCATTACCACTTGTAGTGTACAATTGAGTACTGTCTGTGATACTGTTCTTTATTTGCACTAACATACGATTTTCAGGGCTATGGCTACAATCACTTCAAGCACTTGTAGTGTATAAATGCTAATATCCTGGCCAGTACTCCTAGGTATTTATTATGCCTAAAGTCTCTTAGCTCTACTATGACCTGGAAGCATGAGCTTACCTAGAGATCAGCCAGGCTCATTAAGGTGTGGGTCAGGTAGGTATACTTTCCTGAAAAAAAAAAAAGTGCACATGTTTGGCATAATGGATTACAAATCCCTCCAGCCCTCCACACCAGCACCTCTTCTCAAGAGGAGAAGAGGTAACTTGCCTGGACAATGACAGTCCTCTTTAGACCTGAAGGAACCACTATGCATTCAAGGCACTGCCAGAAGAAGCAGGCTAAAAGGAATCCCACTGCAATGATCATCCTGGGCAGTATTGGGCTTGTGGTTAGCTGGCTTGCCTGCCAAGGTGCTATGCCAAGTTGCATGTCAGGGGCAGCAGTGGATAAGGAGGCAGACTGACACTGAAGTTCTGTAGTCACTAATTGTCAAATACCAAGCCTAATCAAACAGCCATGTTTTGTTTAGAGGCCACCTCTGCCTCAGAAGCAATTGTTCAAGGAGTTTTCATCAGACTGGACAAAAGTGTCATCCTCATTATATACAATATATAAAAAAGACCTTTATTTTTATATAAAATAAAAAAAACAACAATTAAAACCTCAAGCATAGCCCTGCAAAAAAAATTAGGAAAATAAATAAAAGTTCATAATGTTATAGCAGCCATGGTGATAACAAACTTCAACAATGGTCAGTATTGCACCAGCCAACAGTTACATTGCTTCATTTGAGAATTGTAGTTGTGTAATCCCAGCTCTGTAGTCATAAATCTTTGTGTTTTTCATTCCCTGCCATAGATTATCCACAGTCTACTTTAGATAGATTATAGCAAATTGGTCAAGTCATTAAGGCCATTATCCTTCTTTGCATTTCAGAGAGATGCACAGCACTCACTCCTATACAGATTCTTTTTGTTGTCTGTATCCCATTGGGGAAATTTCCTTTTTATTCCTGTCTTATAGACACAACAAGAAGTGAGAGGAGTCTCCCTTTTAGGAAGTTATCACAAGAATAGGTGTCTCTGTTTGAAGATTTCACTTCTACATAATCATTTTATTCATAGCCAAAGGAATTCTAGTTACTAGAGAAAACACGTTTTTTTTGTGTGCTCCCTTTTAAAGTCCACTGGGACAAAAATGCACAATTCTGTTCTTTGTGACACGCTTCACTCGACATCGGGCTTGCGAGGGGGTCAGATCACCAACAATAAGGCTTAGCTCTAGAATGATTACCTTTTCTTGTATTTAAAGGCCCAGGAGAATAGCAGGACCATGAACACCTGCTGGGAGTGGGCAACGTTAACCCCTTCCTAACCTATGGGCAACCTGCTAACACACTACACTTTGCATGAAATGTACATTGAATAATAACAAATTATAACAGTTGTAGCACCCTCTAGTGTGCTACTAGAGTAGTGTAGGTACATTTATTGTGTATGACTCATGGTAATTGTGTGAATCTGTAATTAGGTTGGGTTACTGCAGGTCAGGCCTCCATCTGGTTCTAGAGGACCATGGAACCTTCCAGAAGCCAGTAAGCGGAAGGGGTGGAGACCTAATCTGCATGTTTATGGGAGCCTAACTAATACCAGGTTTGAAGGTCCTGGTAGAGGGGTGAGATGAACCCATAAATATCGGAGAGTCAGACTGGCAGGAGAGTTGAGTGGAGGATGGAGTGCTGAGGAGACTGACAGTGGCCTGGGAGGGGCCCCGTAGGTTTTGGGGGGGTCTGCCTCCAGACTGGGCATGGGCTGGGGCTGGCTCAGTATGATCCATTCAGCAATACGGTATGAACAGGTTAATGCCTGGGAGCAGTGGGAGTAAGGAGGGCAGAGTGAGTACATCAGCACAAAGCTTCACAAGGGGAAAGACTTCCACATGTAGCAAGCTTTCAAAGGACAGCACTGTGCTTAATCCTTTATCATTGTCCTGGGAGATCTTGACAGCAGCCAGGAGGGCTGCTAGTGTCTGCAGGCTGTGGAGCTGGGAGCAGTTCTACAGGGGAGAGGAGACCTCTCTGTATGTAGATTGCAACAAGCTAAGCTAACTTTCAGAAGGGCCGCCATTCCCTAGCCCATAAGGGGCTTTTGCTACTGATCCATAATGACTGACTGCTTTCAAAGAAAAGAACAATCCAGGATCTGTATCTGTAAATGGGCAGGAATTTGTCCCCGTGCTTTGATTCAGTCAATTTTGGCATCCCATAATTCCTGTTACCCTATCCAAATTATATCCCCTAAAAAAAAAAGTAACAAAAGCCAAGCTCGTGGACTGTTCACTGACTGTGCTGCAAGTGTGGAAAATGCATGTTGCTTGGCTGTGGAAAGCTTATGGGGATCCAGAAACACAGCGGCCCTCAAGAGAGTAGGCACTACACGGGTAACCCAAAGACAAAGAAGAATCTTATTTTACACACAACCCATGTAAGCACCTGCTTACAAGGGTCCAAATCCTCCTAATAGGGAGACAAACAGCAATACAAATTTCATAGAAATTAAACCCTCCTAACTCCAGTTTTGTTGGTAGATATATTTAAAAAGAAGACTGAAGGAAATGCAGAGGTCTGATGACCTACTTCTAAGAATACTTTTTCCTTGACTGTCTCTGTCTCCTGTACTGTTTTGAGTCATTTTCAAAAACCAGAATGAAATCAGTTCTTGCTTACAAACTTGTTCAGGTCAGCGATTCAAAGCTCTGAAGCTGCTTGATCAGCATGAGAGCCAGCCAAATAGCATTTTCAAAAGGAATGGGCGCCTGCATGGTCTCTTTATACAGTCAGCTGTTTAGTCTTAGACTGGTTTATTCTGTAAAACCAACACTCCTTTTCCTTTCTCTGATCACCACCTTATTACTTCCACTTTCTCCCATTCTTCTATGACCTCTCCCTCCAACTACCTAACAATTATCCATAGAAACCTTCACCACAGCAACCCTTCTCTTCTCTATTCTGCTTCTGACCACTTCTTTGATTAAAATCTCACCCGTCCTGCCCAAATCTAGCCACTAAAATAGATCCCTGTCCTCTGCTCTGGACCTACTCGCCCCCCTCCCTTCACACAAAATCAGGATCCGATCCCTACAACCCTGGAAAATAGATGACACCAGAAGTCTCAAATAATGTAGCCATGCTCTTGTGCAACTTTGGCGTCAGACTAAGTCTCAAAAGGCTTCAGCCAATATAAATCTGCCCTCCAAAAATACAATTCTTGCCTCCACACTGCCAAGCACACCTATTTTATCACTCTGAACGTCTCATTTAGTCCCCATCAACTCTTTTCTACCTTTAACTCTCTACTTCATCCTCCACCACCTCCACTCACTAACTCACTCACTGCCCAGGAGATAGCTAATCACTTCAAAAATAAAACTGATACAATTCGTCATGAGATTTCCACTATAAATATATCTCCCCTGCTTATCTGTCCATAGATACACTCAACACTTCCCTCATTCAACCCAGCTACTATAGACGAGGTTGCTAAACTTTTTCTAACACCCACCTAACCACCTGCCCCCTGTTCCATCTACATACTGTGGTAACCATCTGGCTTTCTAACTCACATCTTTAATCTCTCCCCCTCTTCTGGCATCTTCCCTAACTCTCTAAAGCATGCACT
This sequence comes from Staurois parvus, assembly GCF_062004578.1. NCBI lineage: Eukaryota > Metazoa > Chordata > Amphibia > Anura > Ranidae > Staurois > Staurois parvus. Next base: position 2,986,241 of record NW_028318045.1, on the reverse strand, counting down.
AGTCACCTCCATATTTAAAAAGCCTTCCTTGGACCCCAACAATCTTAACCACTTGCCCTCCAGAGGATTTACCCCCCTTCCTGACCAGGCCATTTTTTTGCGTTATGGCGATGCGTTACTTTAACTGATAATTGCGCGGACATGCAACGTTACACCCAAATGAAATATACATCCTTTCTTCCCCACAAATAGTTTTCTTTTACTGGTATTTGATTGCCTGTGCGTTTTTTATTTTTTGCGCTATAAAAAAAAATTAAAGACGGACAATTTTGAGAAAAAAAACAATATTTTTGACTTCTTGCTATTAAACATGTCGAGTAAAAAAATTTAAAAATCAAATTTCGTCATAAATTTAGGGAAAACTGTATTCTGCTACATGTCTTTGCTAAAAATAAATCCCAATATGTGTACTTTTTTAATTTTTTTTTTACTAGTAATGGCAGCGATCAATGACTTCTAGTGGGACTGCAGGGCTGCGGTGGTCATTCTGACACTGGGGGGAACTGACTTGCTGTCACTGACATCCCCAGTGACACCAATACAGTGATCAGTGCTAATAAAAAGCAATAACACTGTACTAATGGCACTAGACAGGAAGAGGTTAACAGCTGGGGAGATCAAAGGGTTAACTGTGTGCTGTGCTTCACTGTAAGCACACTGCATTGCATGGCTCTGCTATGCAGAGCCATACAAAGCAGTGTGCTGAAGCCAACAGGGGAAATAACTGTATTGTTTACATACAGTTCTCTCCCCCCGTCGGTATTAATCAGCGATCACTGAGTGCTGGCAAGTAATCACTGGCTGGGACCCAGTGAATGACAGCTGAGGCTTGCACGCGCGCCCCCTACCCAGAAATAAAAAAGCGCATATATACGTGATTTTGCGCACCCCTGTAACAGTATTCCTGCTATAAGGCGGCAGTAAAGCAGTTAACAACCTGTGCCCCATCTCCTTTCTCCCTTTTTCCTCAAAACTCCTTGAATGTCTGGCCTACAACCAACTGAGTGACCACCTTATTAGGAATAACCTTCTTGATCCCCTTCAGTCTGGATTTCACCCTCAACATTCCACAGAAACTGCTCTCCTAAAACTCACAAACGTTCTACAAAAGACTAAAAAAAATGGACACTATTCTACTCCTGGTACTCTCTGCTGACTTGATATGGTTGACCACCGCCCCCCCCCCAAAAAAAAAAACTACTTCTTTTGGTCTCTGCAACTGTACTCTTCATTGGTTCTCATCCTTCTATCCCACCGCACCTTAAGTGCCAGATACAATTCTACTTCCCCCTCTTCTCTTCCTTTCTCCATTGGGGTCCCCCAAGGTTCTGTTCTTGGACCCTTCCTATTCTCGATCTACACCTCCTCCCTGGGTCAGCTGATAGTCTGCCATGGCTTTCAATATCATTTCTATGCTGACGACACCCAAATCTATCTCTACCTCTCAGCTCACAACATTGCTCTCCTCAGGCATCACTAGTTTACTAACAGACATATCAGTCTGAATGTCACACTACTTCCTCAAACACAATCTATCCAAAACTGAGCTCATAATATTTCCTCACCCACATGCCCCTTCCCCTGACTTCTCTGTCAAGATTGCTGTCACAACTATCGACCCGTCCCCACATGCCAGGGTGCTAGGTGTAAGCCTGGACTCTGAACTGTTCTTTCAGGCCCCATATCCAATCACTGTCCAAAGCGCACTGCTTTGTCACCATGTGTCACCATGATGACACTGTACTGCTAGAGTGACAGTATGTAAAAAAAGAAAAAAAACATAAAATAATATAAAAAAAAATAGAAATGTAAAAAAAAATGTTTAAAAATTATAATTTTTGGTTATAAACTAATTTGGGTTATTTTTTTTTTTTTTTACTAAAAAGATAACGGAATAAATTTTGGCCAAGATTTATGATGAAATATTATTTATTTACAAAATTTTATAAGAAAAACACTTTTTTTCAAAATTGTTGGACTTTTTCATTTACATAGCAAAAAAAATTAAAATCCCAGTGGTGAATAAATACCACCAAAATAAAGCTTAATCTGTCTAAAAAATTCATATGGCTACAGTGTTGCATGACCACGCAATTGTCATTCAAAGTGTGATAGCACTGAAAGCTGAAAATTGGCCTGGACAGGAAGGGGGTAAAAGTGGTTAAATGAAGCAAAAAGTGTCAAACTTTTTTTTTTGTTATCAACTGCAGTCTGGACAGAAAATAATTGGAATTCCAACATTTGACTGTCAATGCAAACAAGAGGTGAGGGAGGGTCTATCAATCGGGATATTGGTTCTGGTGACAAATGTATAAAGCTAAAATTGAATCTAATTATATTAGCCTTCCCTGTTCCCCCATCAATATGCTAATACAAATGTTGTAGAAACCTTTCTGTTTTTCATTACATACCTTTTTGTTTCTCTATGCAAGGTAGGCAGATCAAGGCTGGTGGTTGGGGCCAGCAAGGTGTTAACAGATTCCTACCAAAATCACAGCACTCTGCCTTAGTACTCTCTCTAAGAACTGTGAGTCCATTCAGCTGGCTATGCAAATATAAAAATGCATTGATGGGTGGATGTCAGTATGGAAGATGAGGCATTCCTAGTCAGGCTGTATTTGCATGCAGAACACCCTAGGTAAGGTCCATGTGTGATGTTGAGCCTCCATGATTAAAAGAACTGAAATCCAATGAATGGAAGGATAGGGCGAGATGATGGACGTTGTCCAGCCAGGAAATGAAGAAGGCTCTATCTGATTTACCACAGCTTTTAATGCACATTGTGAGACACAACAATGTGCAATGAAATCTGAGTAAGAAATTTCAGTACAGGGGAGGAGACTGTACAACTGTGCCAGAGGATTTTCCTTTATTTGTAGAGATTTTCTTTCACCTCCTGTTCTGAGTCTGTGGCAGAAAGTGTGTAGGAGGGTGGGCTGATTTGACTGACCAGATGCTTCTTGAATCTGCCATTCTCCAAACCCACTGGGTTCTTTTGGCTAAACCAGATAGTGTGGGCGGAGTCACTCACCCGGCATAATGGGGTTCCCTTCTGTGCATGCATTCATCAATGCCCCAGGACAAAGCTACAACTGCTTTCAACTGAAATCAACCTTAACCTCCCTGGCGGTATTCCTGAGTGTAGCTCGGGGTAAAGTTTCAGTACCACAAGCGGTAACCCCGAGCTACACTCGGGAATACCATGCGGTGCTGCTCCTCGATCCCTCGATCACTTACCTTGTCCTGCACTCCCGCGATGTCCCTCCTGCAGTGTCCCCAGCAATGTAATACGGCGGATGCCAGCATCTGTCTTCTGGGTTCCGTCCCCTGTGACGTACGGGGGGATGGAACGGTGGGAAATTTGAAAATGACAAAAAGTGACATTCACTAAAATCACATAGTAAAACATTACTGTATCAAACCATTTCACATACATTTTGTCCCTAGTGCTTTGTCCTGTGCCCTGCCTGCATTTTTACTGTTCTTATTGCCTGGAAACTGAGAGACGTCCATGGCGTCCAAAAAGCGTCCCTTTAGGTCAAAAGCAGTTTTAGACCAGCTAGAGAACAGCGATAGTAAATTAGAACCACTTGCAGAATTGAGTGATAATGATTTGTGGGGAAATTCGTCATCAGACACTGAAAACAATTTTGCGCCTTTGCTCAGCGATGTGCGAACTTGGCGCTATATTTCAAATTTCAATGTTTTTGGTTTGATTATATTATTGAATTAAATTTATTATATTATTTTTTATGATTATTTATTAAATTATAATTTATGATTTTGTGTTTCAAGTTTTATCCTACCCGGGATGTTTACTAGACTCTTGTTCGGACAGATTTCAGTGATTTATTCCTAAGAATTACAGGCCTACAATATAAAACGCCAAATTTCCATGCAAAATAATGGTACCACTTTCAGCACCAAAAATCTGAAATAATCATACCGCCAGGGAGGTTAAGACAGGTCCCCAACGTTGAGATGAGCTGCGCACCATGTGTAATGAATATATATACTGAGTCCTAGTAAATCATGTTGTCCTGTGTCACTGCACACCTTGACTGTGCCTGTGGCATTTAGGAGAGACACTGCTGAGCCCTTGCCCTCTCAACCTGTCCAGTGCACCTCTGCCACCTCACTCCCAGTGACAGAATGGGGTCCAGCCGAGCACCTCTTGCATATGCACACTTACCTTCTCACGTTCTCTCCCATATCATGCGGCTAGGTTGAGGGTCTCCATAATGCAAGTTCAGTCCCGGTTGGGAAACTGATCGCTGGGGAGGGATTCCGATCAATGACCCCCTCACTAGCAGAGGATGCCTCACCTTGCCCAGGTACCACGCTTAGCTTCAAGCTGCTATTTGCTTGACTCCAGACCTTGGCTACCCGCGGCACCTACTCTCCTCCTTTCTGATGCCAAGTTAACCTTCTGTAGTAGACTTCCTTCATACCCCATATGTACTTTAACTGACCCAAGTTCATTTAGTTGCCATTTGGTCCTTCATGCACCCCTTTAGGTAACTTCAGACCAGGCTTGGTGAACAGTTTAACAAAATTTACCGAGCATCAGAGTGTAATGACATGACTCCACATTTACAGTCTACTGCAAAATGTCCCAAACTAACTGTCTGAACTGTGGCTGCCCAGGCATACCTTATACAGGTGATAGTACATAACTTGGCAGTTTGCTGGGAAACTTCGGGCGGACTGCAAGTTCTAGCAGTCCACCACTGCAGAACAAGGTCACATCATCTTAGCACTCAGACCCTGCAGGAAGTTCAGCCCTGTGGTTACTGGCTGCAAGGTGGTTGCATGGGATTAGAAGCAAGAACCTAACCTGGGCAGACTAGCTAGCTCACCTAACACAGAACCCACATCTGTAGGCAACCTACCTACAAGTGAAGAGAATTTTCCCAATGTGATTGAAAGCTATGGGGCACATGCATTACACTTCATTCTTCTAAACAAATAAATATTTTAAAGACACATATATTGAATGAAACTGAACCAGAGCTGGCAGGTGTGATTCATAGCCACAGACATGATTGGTGCAATGTGCATTTGTACTATTTGGATATTGATCACAAAAAGACTGATTGTATCGTCTGCAGAGTAACATGAGCTTATCCTTTTATTGGTCTGTAATTCTGTCAACAGTTTCAAGAAAGATAAAATGTACTAATTATCAACCAAGCAGTTGAAGATCTCTGACCTCTAATCAAAGTTCTGGTTTCCTTGGCAGGTTGAAGATGCCAACCACTACAACATCATGTCTTCCTATAACACCAAAGACCCTGGGGAGAAGGGGAGCAGGAAGATCAGTCCTGATGATCATGAGCGGAACAAACTAGCATACACAGTGACAGACGTACCACCGTGGTACTTGTGCATCTTTCTTGGTGTCCAGGTATATAAGTGGATTTGCATTTTAGAAGGAAATGGTTCACCTAATTATGGCACAATAAAGAAATGACAAAAAGTTGCTGTCAGCAGTATTAATACAGCAGTAACGTAGTTGCAGGATCAGCAGATAATAAAACTATATTGTATGTTATGTTAGGCCCCTTTCACAGGCGGTTGTCTAGATGCAGTGTGTCCCTCTCAGAGTTTTAGGCCCCTTTCACACGGGCGGTTAGATTTCAGCTTTTAGAGGAACTTACTGCAGCTAAATGCAGACAATGCATCCCTATGGCTCCATTCACACACTGCGTTTAGCAACGTTTTCATAACATATGGTTTTATGCGTTTAGGAAAAAAAAGGTTGACTGCGTCCAGGAGAGATGTACCGCACCTATCTATACATAGACGCAGGTAATCACAGTACAAAGAAAAAATAAGTAAACAGTTGCATTAGAAAAGGCAAGAATGTACTACCGCAGCTAAACGCATGTAAACGCAGATAAACGTAAGTGATCTCTGTGCCAGGAGAGTTTTAATGTCAAAATAACAAAATCTGCATTTACAAGCGGCAGAACAACTGCCCATGTGAAAGAGGCCTTAGCGCCAGTTCACACCAGAATGTGTGCTCTGTTTTTGACTGCCCATTCATTTCAATGGGCTGCCAAATGCATGGAACTGCACAAAAAGTATGACAGGCACAACTTTTAAAAATCGTCCCATACCAAACCACATGGTACTGAGGCACCATGCGGTTTGGTGGCCTCAAACTCACTGTACCTGTCCCTCCTGAGTACACACATCTAACAAGGGCAGTGCATTCCCATGTGGTGCGGGAACCATGCTTTTCCAGCATCAGATTCTGCTGTGAATGTGTCCTTAGTGCACCTAGGAGTGATGGGTGCAGCATCTGATCCCTCTCCCAGCAGCCTGTCAAAGTCTATTGCAGGCTGCAGATGGACATGGCTAAATGTTGTACTAAGTACCTGCATTTAGGCTAGGCTCACATATGAACACAGAGGAATGCGGACCCGCGGGCGCTGCCCGCACTGGAAATCACAACCGCACTGGGAACCGAGGTTCCTGTGTGGGCTGCGTTTTCCAAAGAAGTGCAGGGACTTCTTCCCTGCCTGTCCCGGGGCACGGGAGTCCATTCAAATGAATGGGCTCCATGCCTGCGCAAAACGTGTCCCGCACGGCCACATATATGTGCACCAGGGGTTAAGGCCCTGTGCATTCAGGAACGAATGCCTGGAATGCACGTACCATTTGGTAAAGCATTCAGCCCTGTCCAGCCTGCCTTGACTTTGCCAAGCTGCGGGCAGAGAGGCTATCATGGGTACGCTAAAACTCCATGATTTACACACTGCACCTACGCAGTCTCATGTTCAGAGTCTGTGCACAGCCAAAACTTACAAATCTGAATTTATGTTTTGTTGCTGTGCACCATTGGGGAGATTTCCTGCCCTGGAAACACTGCAGGCAGCTGTAGGAAAGCTCCCTAAAAGGAGGGGAAATCTTGTTACACAGTTGTCACTGGAACAGGTGTCATTGGAACAGGTGTTGCCATTGAAAGATTTCAATTTGCTCCTTAATTTTCCTGACTTCCCATCACTTTTTATCTAAGTGATAATTATCATCAAGACAAGTATACTGTAGAGCAGTGTTTTTCAACCTTTTTTGTGCAAAGGCACACTTTTTTCATGAAAAAAATCACGAGGCACACCACCATTAGAAAATGTTAACAAAATTTACCTCTGTGCCTATATTGACTATATATAAAGTAATTCTCTTGAATAGGAATCAAACACAAAGAAATTATTTTATAATTACTTTATTATGAAATAATAAAGTATTTTATAATTGGACCCGGGGGCCGGACCAAGAGTAGATGAATGATGTGTATGTGTCATCCATAGTAAGTATAGTAATATTCCCCCATAGTAAGCATAGTAATTAATCCCCCATATAGTAATTCATCCCCCATAGTAATTCATCCCCCATAGTAATTCATCCCCCATAGTAATTCATCCCCCATAGTAATTCATCCCCCATAGTGATTCATCCCCCATATAGTAATTCATCCCCCATATAGTAATTCATCCCCCATATAGTAATTCATCCCCCATATAGTAATTCATCCCCCATATAGTAATTCATCCCCCATATAGCAATTCATCCCCCATATAGCAATTCATCCCCCATATAGCAATTCATCCCCCATAGTAATTCATCCCCCATATTAATTCATCCCCCATATTAAGTCCCCAAGCCCCCCCCTGTGTCAATTCACTTACCTTTGCTCCGCGCGTTCCTCTCGCCATTCCGGTGTAGCATGAAAATCTGTCTCCTATGAGGATCTGTCCCCCTCGACGCATCTGCGCATGTGCCAGTTTCAGGCATTAGCAGCCGATCGGCGATCTCCGGCACATGCGCAGATACGTCGAGGGGGACAGATCATCCTGACAGTATCACGCTCCGCGGGCCGGATTAAAAGGTCCGCCGGGCCGTATACGGCCCGCGGGCCGTAGTTTGCCCATTGCTGTTCTAATTGGTCTATTTGTGAGCCGAGGCCACATGTTACGGATGAAATTGCAATTTTTCCCACGGCACACCAGACAATATCTCACGGCACACTAGTGTGCCGCGGCACAGTGGTTGAAAAACGCTGCTGTAGAGGGCAAATCTCTGAGACACAGCAAGAAAAAAACAACAGAGGTTCTAACACCTTGCCACTCAATAGAAAACTACAAAAAAATTTGTATCAGAAGGCTGGATAAAAAAAATCCTATAACGTAGTACTGTCCATTAAATTAAAAAATAACATTTCATCCTCACGTCATGCACACTTGACGTTTTTACAGCTGCTGTTTATGGCTATTGACGGTTTTTTTTTTCTACAGCCCCCCAGCATGTTATCCTATGTGTCCATACACACACAGACTGTAATCAACGTTTTTTGGCTGGAAAAAAACCCCAGAACTAGTCGGTTTCTAGAGGAGTTTTTTAGCTGTAAAAAAACGCTCCAACGCTGAAAAACGCGGTAAATGCTGCAAACTGGCATTTTTGGACCAAAACAAAATTTTTGTTTTGGTAAAAAAAAACAAAAAAAACACTAAAAACCACAAATGTTGGAAAACGCCGCTAAACGCTAATGAAAAAAATGCTAAAAAAAAGCTGAAAAACTCATGTTTTTAACGTGACTTCACACAGCTAACGTTACCAGCGTTATCAAAACGTCCCGTGTGCATGAGGGCTTCTAATTTCTTTTCAACATAACAACATAACAGAGTACTGTCTTTTTTGCACTAAGACTAAGCTTACACTGCAGCTCACTTTTAAGAGGGAGGCTAAGCAGTGGCTTCAAGGTGTCACCTGTTTTTTGTTTTGGCTTTTTTTCTGAATGGGAACCGCAAGGTAAGCTCTTGGCTTGCAGATGTGGTGTTGCCACCTTGACAAGCCATGTTAATTTTCCACTCCAACTTTTTTTATAATCTTTTTGTGGATGTTCGGGGGCAGGGGGGGAGGCGTGCACGCAGTAAAAAGGTGGCATAGCCTGTTTTTACCATCCCCTTGCCGCCCGTGTGAAAGAGGCCTAACAGTTACATTTTCAGAACAAGCTTTTGGGGGTCTTCTACCTTCCGTTTTCTTGGTCTAAGCAGTAATAGAAGAAGGTTTAGCAAAGTGTTAAAATAAAATGTGCAATGACAACAATTTCTGGAAATAAACACGCAGACACAGAGTAATAAAAGCGACATTTGAATGCTTGTAAAAAGTTCTTTAAATATTGTTTCTCAGGGCATTCGATTATATCATCAGTAAATCAACTAATCTAGTCCAAAAGCCCTGGAAAATGTTCTCTATTTCTGTCCTGGAGAGGAGCTTTACATTAATAAGTATACTGCGTAATTAGAAGTATTTTTCTGTATACATTATATATTCATCAGCCCATGGGGTTCTAGTAAACATACTACATACATAGTAGATTCTACTTATAAATCCAGATTTGCCCACACTATACAGGTACCTTTGTTTGTATTGTTCTTTCATACACATGTATACCATACCTAATTGTTTAAAAAAAAATTATTGTTTGTGACCATGAACAAATCCTGGATAAAACATTTCCTAGCGCAATTTTTCCCAACTGAGGAGGACAACATTAAAGTGTATGTTCCCCAAAGATTTCATATTCCTGGCATACAGTATGTCTGTATTACCATGTACTTGTGTTAAAAAGTATCATGTTCTCTTTACATTGCGTCCTTTGTGTGAAATCCCTGTTAGTCCCCATGCTTCCCTATTTCAAACTGACCACACCCAGGCATGGAATCACATCCATCACAGTGTGGTCAGTTTTCTTCTTTGCTTTCTACTTCAGGGCATGGGTTGCCTGTAATCCAGTGGTCAGACTTGTACTGGCATGCCCCCTACACAGCTAATCATTGGGAAGATGCTCTTCCACTGCCCCCCCCCCCGCAGTCTCCACCCCTACCTTTCCAAGCCCCCAGTGCAGCTGAGAACAGAGGTCATGGTAAAAAAAAAAAATTATATATATACAGTGGGGCAAAAAAGTATTTAGTCAGCCACCAATTGTGCAAGTTCTCCCACTTAAAAAGATGGGAGACGCCTGTAATTGGCATCATAGGTAGACCTCAACTATGAGAGACAAAATGAGAAAAAAAATCCAGACAATCGCATTGGCTGATTTGGAAAGAATTTATTTGCAAATTATGGTGGAAAATAAGTATTTGGTCACCTACAAACAAGAAAGATTTCTGGCTCTCACAGACCTGTACCTTCTTCTTTAAGAGGCTCCTCTGTCCTGCACTCATTACCTGTATCAATGGTACCTTTTTGAACTTGTTATCAGTATAAAAGACACCTGTCCACAACCTCAAACAGTCACACGCCAAACTCCACTATGGTGAAGACCAAAGAGCTGTCGAAAGGACACCAGAAACAAAATTGTAGACCTGCACCAGGCTGGGAAGACTGAATCTGCAATAGGCAAGCAGCTTGGTGTGAACAAATCAACTGTGGGAGCAATAATTAGAAAATGGAAGACATACAAGACCACTGATAATCTCCCTCGATCTGGGGCTCCACACAAGATCTCACCCCGTGGGGTCAAAATAATCACAAGAACGGTGAGCAAAAATCCCAGGACCACACGGGGGGACCTAGTGAATGACCTGCAGAGAGCTGGGACCAAAGGCTACCATCAGTAACACACTACGCCGCCAGGGACTCAGATCCTGCCAGACGTGTCCCCATGCTTAAGGCAGTACATGTCCGGGCCCGTCTGAAGTTTGCTAGAGAGCATTTGGATGATCCAGAAGAGGATTGGGAGAATGTCATATGATCAGATGAAACCAAAATAGAACTGTTTGGTAGAGACACAACTCATCGTGTTTGGAGGAGAGAGAATGCTGAGTTGCATCCAAAGAACACCATACCTACTGTGAAGCATGGGGTGGCAACATCATGCTTTGGGGCTGTTTCTCCACAAAGGGACCAGGACGACTGATCCATGTACAGGACAGAATGAATGGGGCCATGTATCGTGCGATTTTGAGTGCAAACCTCCTTCCATCAGCAAGAGCATCGAAGATGAAACGTGGCTGGGTCTTCAAACATGACAATGATCCCAAACATACCGCCCGGGCAATGAAGGAGTGGCTTCGTAAGAAGCATTTCAAGGTCCTGGAGTGGCCTAGCCAGTCTCCAGATCTCAACCCCATAGAAAACCTTTGGAGGGAGTTGAAAGTCCGTGTTGCCCAGTGACAGCCCCAAAACATCACTGCTCTAGAGGAGGTCTGCATGGAGGAATGGGCCAACATACCAGCAACAGTGTGTGCCAACCTTGTGAAGACTTACAGGAAACGTTTGACCTCTGTCATTGCCAACAAAGGATATATAACAAAGTATTGAGATGAACTTTTGATATTGACCAAATACTTATTTTCCACCATAATTTGCAAATAAATTCTTTCCAAATCAGCCAATGTGATTGTCTGGATTTTGTTTCTCAATTTGTCTCTCATAGTTGAGGTCTACCTAAGATGCCAATTACAAGCCTCTCTCATCTTTTTAAGTGGGAGAACTTGCACAATTGGTGGCTGACTAAATACTTTTTTGCCCCACTGTATATATAGTGTGTGTGTGTGTGTGTGTGTGTGTGTGTGTGTGTGTGTGTGTGTGTGTGTGTGTGTGTGTATATAAAAACACACACTATAGAAAACAAACAGCGGCAATGGTCTAGGAAGCCCTTCCAATCAATACAAATACTATATATCAAGAGGTGCTATCCTCCAGAATACGGGCAAGGTGTAGCCAAAATACTATGACAAAAAAAGAAAATGAAAAAGGGCAATAACACCCAATTTGCTGACTCTAAAAAAATGTTTATTGTGTATATAAAAAATAGATCGTAACATGCATCACAGTTATGTGGGCCCACCATGCACCAGTTGGCCATGTGTAGATGACCTATGAACCTCCACTCCCCCCAAAAAGACCACCCCACACACACACACAATCTTCCCACCCTCCTTCTCCACCCCTCCCTAAATCCCCCAAAAGTCCACCTCTACCCAGGAGCCTAAAACCCCCTAATCCACGGGATCCCCCCCCACCAATGGGGAAAAGATGGTATGGTCCCAATACACCCTACAGATTGCCACCTTAAATGGCGCTCTGAAGAAGTTCCAGTGTGGCCGGGATGAAACCCTTCAGAGTGAGGTTGGGACAAACCCCCTACTCCCATCTCCACCCACATGGCCACCCTGGCAGGCTGACTACATCGAGCAGTACCATGAAGCTCCTGCTGTGCTCCGACAATTGGCCTTTCCAGCATACAGCTGAATGTTCAGTCTATGGATGATCTGAGCTTTCATCTATATGCAATAAACATTTTTTAGAGGTAGCCAGTTGGGTTTTATTGCCTTTTTTCTTCTTTTCTTTGTGACATGCATACACACACCTACCTTTTTTGTTTTTCATTTCTATTTTAAACCGAATGGGATGTGTTACAAGGTGAGGGTTTACATATAGTTTAACAGTTAGAATTTTGTTTGTTTAGATAAGAATTTATTACATTTAATAATACATATGGTCGAAAATGATCGTCCATTGATCCCCATTAACCATTAGAAAATCAAACATTTTTGTCTGAAATTCTATGTATAGTGAGCTTTAGTCAGATCAGCAGTTTTCTACTTCTTATCTAACTTTCTTTCATTCCCGTGTCTGTGTGTTTTTCCCTAGAGGTTTGTTTCAGATTTTTTAAAACATTTTCTTATGAGGCGTAGCTTGAAACAATGCAAAAATTGACCTGCCCCCACTACCACCCACTGCTTCCACTCCGCACCAAGATACTCCCACCATGTGCCAAGATATTCTAAGTGGCTAAAGAGTTAAGCAGCTCACAGATGATACAATTTTGGTGGAAGGAAAGAAAATTGCTCGATTCGACACTGACTGTGTTGATGGCGGAATCCTCCTGCAGCACTATTGTGTTCTGCTGGTGGGGAGCCTTCCCGGTCAGCAGAACACAATTGCTCACTGATGGTTGCTATAGCCACTGGCAGTGATTGCATGTAAAAAAATCTGACAGGCTGGTTGCACAGAAATCAATCTTCCTGTATGGACTGCTCCCTCCTGTGTACATTACACCCCCTCATCCTGTATGCACTGTCCCCTTCTCCCTGTACATATTACCCCTCTCCCTATACACAGTACTTTCTTCCATGTACATTTTATCCCCCCCCCATACATATTACCCCCTCCCTGTAACAATGCCCCTCTTGTACATATTACCCCCCTCCCTGTACACAATGCACCCCTCCTGTACATATTACCCTTTCCTCAAAACTAATAACCGTAAATCCCCAGCGCCAAAGAAATATATATCAGGGGCGGACTGACCATTTGGAAACTCAGGCACTGCCCAAGGGCCCGGGGTCAGTAGGGGGCCCCATGAGATGCCCCTGGTACCTTTTTCATAGGCTTTTTTGAGTTTGGGCAAGGACACAGGGGCCCCATGATCCCCTATTGCCCGGGGGCCCCATGAGTTGTCCGTCCGCCCCTGTCCCCAATTTATAAATTAAATGCTGCTGTACACAAGTGCAATAAACACCAAAGAATATAAAATCATCATAAACAGCGCAAATAATCAAACCCCAAAAAAATTAATTAAAAATAAAATTAAACCATATAGTCGCACTCAAAAACTTGTGAAATTTAGAAAGTGTCAGAAATATCAGAAAAAAACAAACAAAAAAAAGTCCTTGTTCCAAAAAGAGCGTGCTTCCACCATGAACCAGTGCTCCAACCAACATATACCGCACTCACCAGATTCTGGTGAAATAAACGCCTTTTAGGTATTTTAGGGATCCTAGACCCTTCTTTACAACCTCCAGAATTCCACTACACCATATGAGACCTTTAATCCACCTTCTAATACCTCCAGACTTCTCCCAGACTGGCTCTGTGTAGGTGTAGTGTAGGAGAAAGAAACATATATACTGTAATACTGCAACACCCAGCATTAAGTAATGTAAAAACACCAGGCCACTCACATTTTATAAGATAAAAACCAGCATATTTTATTGCCTCCACAAGGCTATCACAATTTCCATTGCATCCAGGACAACATCAGAAATCCCACAGACTTGGCAGAGGGTGACAGAGTGTCTCTACACAAACCACAAAGATGGCCGCTTGGAACGCACCGCTTCGGCGTGCGCTCCACTCACCGGAAGTTGCGTGTGACGTTAAACGGCAGACCGGACATGCGTTGATGCGTTTTGCCCCTCCCACAGGACGTTTTCAAAGACACACACTCCCAGCCTCAAGCCGTTTTTATACACAACAAAAGATCCTCCCCTCTCTTCTCATAGGTCAGATTGTATTAATGGATTCTATCACACTGTCATCCTATGCCCCCGTGGAATTCCTTCACACAGTATACAGCAAATCACGTATCCCAAACCAATTTACACAATCAGTTATGCTATACACTAAATCATAAATACTGGGCACAATATTAATCCCAAAACCCTGGTACATGCACACCAATGATTCTGTATCCTAAACTGTAAAGGCAAATAGAGAAACACAAACATGCCGATAGGTACCTCATGACCCTTGATAAAAAAATCTTTATTATATTGCATAAAAAATATTAAAAATAAAATAGAGAAAATAAGAAAAATAAAGAAAATATGAAAAAATAAGAAAAAAAATATATGAAAAAATAAAAAATAAATGTTATGAATAAACTAAAAAATATAAATAAAAATAAAAAAATATATAAATAAAAATAAAATAAAAATAAAGATAAAATTAGCACTCAGACAAGCTTTTACCAGTTGGACAAAAAACAATTTATATCAATATCTACATTTAACCCTTTGGGAATCAACGTCCCCATTTGATATATCCACTTCATTCTGAGAAATGCTTTTAACCATATCCCTCCCCTCTCCATGGAGTATTAATTCTATCTATCCCAGAGAACTTAAGGGATGATGGATCCCTGTTATGACATACTCTGTAATGATGTGACAAACTATAATATTTATAGCCCTTTTTGATGTTTCTAATATGTTCCCCCAATCTGGTGGATAGTTTCCTTGTGGTTCTTCCTATGTACTGGAAATGACAAGGGCATTCCAGCAGATAGGTAAGGTAAGTACTATCACAAGATATGAACTTTTTAATTTTATAAGATGATCCATTCGAACAAGACTGAAAATTATCATAGTTCCTTTTATTATCCCCTTTCATATTTTTACATGCTAAACATCATCTACATTTGAAAAAACCAACCCTATCCAAGAATATTGGCAACTTCCTTGGTAAATCGGGAACATTTTTAACCAATATACTTCTTAGCATTGGTGGTTTTCTATAAATGAACAATGGTTTCCTCGGTAATATTTTGTTTAGGACTTCATCTCTTTTCAAAATCGGCCAATGTTTTCTAACAATCATCTCAATCAATTTATATTGACTAGAGTAGCCTGTAATGAAAGCCAAATCACCTATCTTACTTTCCTTAACCTTCTTTTGCAACAGGTCATCTCTTTCTATCTTCTTTACCTGTTCTAATGAGCCGGTTAGGACATCCTCTTTATAACCTTTCTCTCTAAACCTTTGTAGTAGCATATCTGATTGTACCTGAAAAACACCTTCATCATCACAATTACGTTTCAATCTGATAATCTGACTTTTAGGAATAGATCTCGACCAATTTCTATGATGACAACTATGATTTGGAATGTATCCATTCCTATCTACCTCTTTAAAGTATGTTTTGGTACAAAAAGTATTACCCTGTTTGTAAATAGTTAGGTCCAAGAAATTTATAGCCGTTGAGCTGATATTATTTGTGACCAAAATATTTAAAGGATTACAACCCATTTTCCGGATGTAGTCCTCCAATCCTTCTTTTGTCCCCTTCCATAAAATAGTGATGTCATCTATAAATCTCCTGTATAGTAACAGTTCTGAACTTCTATTCTCAAAAATGGCTTTACTTTCCCAACTACTCATGAACAGATTTGCCACCGGTGGTGCATATTTGGCTCCCATGGCTACCCCCATTGCTTGCCTATAAAACTTATTAGCATGCCAGAAAAAATTGTGTGACATAGCTAAGTCCAAACTTTTAAGTAGAAAATCCCTTTGGTTAGGTATCAACCCTGATTTAGTATCTAGTGCCCATTCCACTGACCCTAAGGCATCCACATGTCTTATGTTCGTGTAAAGTGAATTTACATCAACACTGGCCATAACACAATCCCCATCTTCCCTAATTTCTTTTAATATGTTAATTAAATCCACACTATCCCTTAAATAAGCTGGAAAAACAGGGACCAGGAGCTGTAGGAACTTATCAACATATTCCCCCAACCTAGAAAACAGGGAATCAATCCCATTAATAATGGGTCTTCTGGGGGTTTATCCAGATTTTTATGAATCTTTGGTAATTAATATATGACAGGCACTACCGGGGCATTAGGTACCAAATATTGTACCTCCTTCTTCTTCAAAAAAACTTCTTTCTCCTCATTTAATGAGTTTCACTAGCTTAGTTCTATACTTTTTTTACTTTTTTGTGGGATTCCCCTTCAACACTTCATAAGTGTTGACATCATAAACTAATCTATTTAGTTCTGTATAATAATCACTCTTATTTAATACCACAACCCCCCCTTTATCAGCTGTACACAATATTACCCTTTCCCTGTACACAATGCCCCCTCCTGTACATATTACCCCCTCCCTGTACACAGTGCCTCCTCCTATACATATTCCCCGCTCCCTGTACACAATGCCCCCTCCTGTACACATTACCCCTCTCCCTCTACACAATGCCCCCTCCTGTACATATTACCCCTCTCCTCCCTGTACACAATGCCCCCCTCCTGTACATACTACCCCTCTCCCTGTACACAATGTCTCCTCCTGTACATATTACCCCTCTCCCTGTACACAGTGCCCCCTCTTGTACATATTACCCCATCCCTGTACACAATGCCTCCCTCCTTGTACACAACTCCCCCTCCCTATACATATTACCCCCCCCAGTACATATTACTTCTCTCCCTATACATATTACCCCCCTGTACATATTACTCCTCTCCCTGTACATATTACCCCCTCCCTGTACACAATGCCCCCTCTCTATACAGTGGACATAAAATGTCTTCACACCCTTGTTAAAATGTCAGGTTTCTGTGATGTAAAGAAATGAGACAAAGATAAATCATTTCAGAACTTTTTCCACCTTTTAATGTGACCTATAAACTGTACAACTCAATTGAAAAACAAACTTAAATCTTTTAGGGGGGGGGAGTAAACATAAAAAAACTTAAAATAATGTGGTTGCATAAGTGTGTACACCCTCTTATAACTGGGGATGTAGCTGTGTTCAGAATTAAGCAATCACATTCAAAATCATGTTAAATAGGAGTCAGTACACACCTGCCATCATTTAAAGTGCCTCTGATTAACACCAAATAAATTTAATTTGTTCTAGTAGGTCATTCTTGACATTTTCTTAGTCACATCCTATAGCAAAAGCTATGGTCCACAGAGAGATTCCAAAGCATCAGAGGGATCTCACTGTTAAAAGGTCTCAGTCAGGAGAAGGGTACAAAAGAATTTCCAAGGCTTTAGATATACCATGGAACACATTGAAGAGAGTCATATCTACTGTACATATTAGCCCCCTCTTTTTCATATTACCCCTTCCCTGTACACAAAGCCCCCTCCTGTACATATTACACCCATCCTGTACACAATGCCTGTACACAATGCCTCCTCCTGTACTTTTTACCTCTCTCCTCCTCTCTCCCCCTACACATTGCCTTGTTGCACTTGCACACTGTCCCCATAAATATGAGCCATCAGTTGCTGAGATGTTGCACTAGCTTACTGCTCAGCTTAGCAAGGGTTAAAGCTGATGCTGTCTTGCTCAGGTGCACAGTGGAGATCTCTGCATTCCAAAAAGAAGCTGTGCGTCAGACTCCCATTCCTAAGATCTTGGACTAGTCTGCCGCCCTGTCCAGCTCCCCTGTGTACACAGCACAGATGAGAGAGCAGTAGCAATGCTACCTAGTCCCACAAGAAGCCCTGATTAGCTACAGAGTAGTAGAAAGTGCTGACTGGAGCCTTCCCAAGTCTCTGATGCTTGCTTAACTGGGGCAGTCACAGCGGAAGGTATCTGACTTCTGGTACACAGCTGCTGCAGGTTCAGTGCAGAATCACTGTACTGGACCTGCAGTGGCTGCCTAGGGCATGGGCAGGGTCGCAAATGCAACCCCTGATGCTTCGCCAATGTGTATCAGTACTGCTTGAACCAAGAAGAAGGAGTTAGCAGACTCCCACATACTTAACCTGAAAATGTAACTGCAAATTAAAAAAGCATCAGGAATGGTATTCAACTGTCTCTGTGAAGGTGCACAAATAAGGCTAAAATCACCCTAAATGTATTTCCAGTGTATATGCTGTATAAAGGGAAGCACATAGTGCGGGTTTCTCAAATGACTGCAAAGGTAAAAATATACACTTTAACATTTATTATATCGTTATTACAGTACTTTTTGAGCTAGCGCAATCAATTTACGCAGCACTTTACATATACATTGCTCATAAAAATTAAAGGAACACTGTTTAATGAGATTATAGCATCAAGTCAATAAAATATTGATATTGATCTGGTCAGTTAAGTAGCAGAGGGGGTTGTTAATCAGTTTCAGCTGTTTTGATGTTAATGAAATTAACAACAGATGCACTAGATGGGCAACAATGAGACGACCCCGGCAACAATGAGACGACCCCCAGAACAGGAGTGGTTTTACAGGTGGAGGCCACTGACATTTTTTCCGTACTCATCTTATCTGACTGTTTTTCACTAGTTTTTCATTTGGCTAGGGTCAGTGTCACTACTGGTAGCATGAGGCAATCCCTGGACCCTACAGAGGTTGCACAGGCAGTCCAACTCCTCCAGGATGGTTCATTATTACGTGCCATTGCCAGAAGGTTTGCTGTGTCTCCCAGGACAGTCTCAAGAACATGGAGGAGATTCCAGGAGACAGGCAGTTACACTAGGAGAGCTGGACAGGGCTGTAGAAAGTCCCTATTCCGTCAGCAGGACCGGTACCCTTTGTGCAAGGAGGAATAGGATGAACACTGCCAGAGCCCTACAAAATGACCTCCAGCAGGCCCCTGGTGTGAATATCTCTGACCAAGCAATCAGAAACAGACTTCATGAGGGTGGCCTGAGGGCACGATGTCCTCTGGTGGGCCCTGTGTTCACTACCCGGCACTATAGAGCTTGATTGGCATTTGTTATTGAACACAGAATTGGCAGGTCTGCCACTGGTGCCCTGTGCTTTTCACAGTTGAGATCACATGTGGCGGACATGAAAGGGTCTGGAGAAGCCGTGGAGAATGTTATACTGCCTGTAAAATTGTTCAGCATGACCGTTTTGGTGGTGGGTCAGTGATGGTCTAGAGAGGCATATCCATGGAGGGACACACAGACCTCTACAGGCTATACAATGGCACCCTGACTGCCATTATGTATCAGGATGAAATCCTTGGACCCATTGTCAGACCCTACTCTGGTACAGTGGGTCCTGGGTTCCTCCTGGTGCATGACAATGCCCGGGCTCATGTGGCGAGAGTATGCAGGCAGTTCCTGGAGGATGAAGCAGTTGATACTGTTGAATGGCCCCCATGCTCACCTGACCTAAATCCAATAGAACACCTCTGGGATATTATGTTTTGGTCCATCCAACACCACCAGGTTGCACCTCAGACTGTTGAGGAGCTCAGTGATGCCCTGGTCCAGATCTGGGAAGAAATACCCCAGGATACCATCCGTCGTCTCATCAGGAGCATGCCCCGACATTGCCAGGCATGCATACAAGCACGTGGCGGTCATACAAACTACTGAGTACCATTTTGAGTTGCTGCAATGAAATTTCAGCAAAATGGACTAGCCTGCTGCATCATTTTTTTACTTTTCGGGGTGTCTTTGAATTCAGTCCTCAGTAAGTTGATAATTTTCCTTTCCATCAAACGATGGGGCATCCTTACGTTCCTAACACATTACCTAGTCCATATCAGTATAGATATCCAGCATGAGATTTTTCCCCATTGAGATCTGATGTGTTTTCAAAGTGTTCTTTCAATTTTTTTTTAGCAGTGTATATTATGCATTCACAAAATGTCCTCAAGCAGCTTACAATCTAAGGTCCCTAAAAGCTAAGGTCCTTAACCATTCACATACTAGAGCCAATTTAAACAGGAGCCAGCAAGAAAACCCTAACTATAACTAATTTTTAAAATGTCCCCCACCCCCTCACCTATAATTACAAACCCAAATAAAAAGATTTTTTTACTTACCAGTTTTTAATCATATGATCCTGCAGGTCTGGCTCTCTTGTGTCAGTGAGCAGCTACTGCAGGGCAGATGAGGGAGCACCAACAATGGCTGGGCCATGGGAGCTTATAGGAAATGTTGTAGCTCACAGATTTCACAGCCATTGTCGAGTGCTTCCCAAGCCAGACCTGCAGAATTGTGTGACCAGACCAGAGTGGATTGATAATGGATAAGTACACAGGGTAGGCAGGATAGGTAGGAGAGGGGAAGGAACATTTTTAGGAATAGTTATAGTTAGGGTTTTCTCCCACGTAAAGTATGTCATTTTTTTTCTTACTTGTCCTTTTCTTTTTCCAGCATTACCTGACAGCACTGGGGGGTATTATCGCCATCCCCCTAATCTTGTCCAAAGACCTGTGCTTGACCCATGACCCTCTGACCCAGAGTAACTTGATCAGCACCATCTTCTTTGTCTCGGGGATTTGCACCCTCCTGCAGGTTCTGTTTGGGGTCAGGTAATGTGACAATCAGAGGAAGTTTATCTAATGTATTGTTCTTTGAGAATGCTGATCAAATATTTTCTAGTAATGTGTGTTAGGATAATCTGGGTATCATCAGGTAGAAAATACTTTTTCCCAAGTTTAACTACCTAAAGTGATAAGTTGGGGAGCTTGTCCCAATTTCAGGCCAATTTTTTTTTTGCGCTCTCAGCACATATGTATTTTTTAATTGCACACAAATATGCGTCTGCTCGGCGTCAAGGTCCAGACGCCGAGAGGCCGCATATTTGTATGCGATCGGCGTCAAGGGGTTAAGGAACCCTATAAATAGATGATGTGGTGCTTGCTCTGGCTGCCCTGAAATGCACATATGCCAAGGCAGGTGGGCAGGGCCCACCTCCCACACAGATGTCTTCATATAAACTTATGTTGGGTTGCTGCCCTGTGCTACTTTGTCTGGACAGCATGGTCTGTTAAAGGAAGTTGAAAAACAACAGACTTACTGGCCGGATCACCAGGTAAAAAGTCTAAAAAAAAAAAAAAAGGAAATTAATGTAGCCACCACATCTAACAATTGGTCAGCTGCAATATATAAATTTTTGTTTTGGGGTTTATTGCTGCTTTCAGACTTATTTTATTTATTGATTGATTGATTTATTAAAGTGTATCTATAGCTAAATCCTTTTTCATAAGTTTTGGATAGCACATGGAAGGGTGGTACCTCTGTCTGGTTCACATCACTAAATGGATCTGAAATTGATGTGCCACAAGCTGCTTAAACCAGCTGCTGACAAACACTGTGCTTTATTACTTCAGTTGGTTAAAATGCCACATATATTGTATCCATAATCTGGTCCAGTCTGTATACATTGTGTTCTAAAATGTAAAGTGGAACTTCACTCTCTCAATCAACATTTATTATTTTTAATTCTTATGCTGCTAGCGTTAGATAGGAAAGCACTATATATCAAATTTACTTGTTTTAAACTTTTTTTTTTTTTACTTTTCTTCAGTTACTTCCTGGTTCCCATGCCTAGACAAATGATTTCATACATCCCAGGAATCTTCAGATGGGAAGGAGGGGTTTTCTCAGCTATGCACATCCTCCTGCCTGCATGCCTGAACTAAGGGCAGATGGATTCCAGGAAGTAAATGATACCTGAATCATCTGCCCTTTCTTAATATGGCCACGGCCAAAAATGCATAAGGGTGTTTTTCAAAGTGATTTCTTATCAAAATAAAACATGGAGATTGCATGGAAGGGTGCGTTTGTCTTGAATGTGAAAAATTAAATAACGTTTTTTTGTTTGTGGTGCTCAGATACAGTGTAGTTACTTTAAGCTCTGTTGAAGGGGGTGCGTTCCCTCTTCAACACCAAAACATGGTGGCTCTTTAACATAGTCTTCTACCGGATTCTATATTAGAATAATTTTGTATCTGGACCAGGGGCGGACTGACCATTTATTATTATTATTATTATTATTATTATTATTATTATACAGGATTTATATAGCGCCAACGGTTTGCTCAGCACTTTACAATATAACAGGAGACAATACAGTAACGATACAGTTCAATACAAGAGGGAGTTGAGGGCCCTGCTCCTTGGAGCTTACAATCTAGGAGGGAGGGATGAGTGGTACAATAGATAAAACTGTGGGGGATGGAGTGGTTGGAAGCGTAGAGGATACCAGTATTAGCAGAGGGTGGGATAGGCTTCCCTGAAGAGAGAGGTTTTCAATGAACGCCTAAAGTTAAGTAGAGTAGGTGATAGTCTGATAGATTGGGGTAGGGATTTCCAGAGGATGGGTGACCCCCTGGAGAAGTCTTGGAGACTAGCATGGTAGGAGGAGATAAGGGAGCTAGAGAGTAGGAGGTCTTGCGAGGAGCAGAGTGTACGGTTTGGGTGATATTTAGAGATAAGATCGGATATGTAAATTGGGGCAGTGTTGTGGATGGCTTTATATGTTATTGTTAGTGTTTTGAATTTTATCCGTTGGGCAATGGGAAGCCAGTGGAGGGATTGGCAGAGAGGGGTGGCAGATACAGAACGGTTAGTAAGGTGGATAAGCCTGGCAGCAGCATTCATGATAGACTGGAGTGGGGATAGCCTGCGATGAGGTAGGCCAATGAGGAGGGAGTTACAATAGTGAAGGCAAGATAAAACAAGGGAGTGAATAAGTTGCTTAGTGGTTTCCGATGTTCTTGGAGATATTGCGGAGGTGAAGTCTACATGATTTTGTCAGTGATTGGATCTGGGACTGGAATGACAGATGGGAGTCTAGGATTACACCTAGTACCCTGGCATGGGGGGGATGGACTGATGATTGTGTTACCGATATTTATGGTGAGGTCAGTGGAGGTGGCACAGGCATTTAGCCACTCGGGCACTGCCTGAGGGCTCAGGGTCAGTAGGGGGCCCCATGAGAGGCCCTGGTACCTTTCATAGGCTTTTTTTGGGTGTGTTTTGAGTGTGGGTGGGGACACAGGGGCCCCATGATTTCCTATTGCCCGGGGGCTCCATCAGTTGTCAGTCCGCCCCTGATCTGGACTATGGTGTGGCATTTCAGTCTTAGATCCATTTAGTTGCATCACAAACCAAGGAAACTGTGGAGAACCTTTTGGTGTGTAGAAGCCACCAACCCAGAATTCAGCACCCTGTTCCAATACCACTTCAACACTAGTGGATATAAATACCAACTGGAAAATCCTAGGCTTTCAGTCCTACTCATCTGTTCCCCCAGAATTATATTCCTATACCTGCTGGAGAGATACACCCTCCACCCTGTTGATCCTGGTGACCATTGTCATCCAGACAGAAAGTGATGAGAATTTTCAAGTGCTGGGAACTCGTTTTTGTTTTAGGAAACATTTATACTTGCTGCCGGGGGGGGGTGGCAAAAATAGGCGACCAATGAGGAGATAACATATTGCCTCTCAGCCATCTGTCAACTGTCCTCTATAAAGTGATCCACTGTGGATAGCTTTACCGAGTGTCATTGAATACCACCGCAAGTGTAAATGAGTCCTAACTCTCCTGTATCTGTTTCCTACCCCATCCTTGTCAATGTATTTACACCATGTCACATTGAATTTTACACTGTTTTTCGCCATGAATGATCTTGATTGGAATGGCTTATACAGTGAAATGTCACAGGTTCACATGTACACAATGCTAGGCTTTGTTGCTTATGTTTTATAATGTCATTTTACTTGCATGCATGCATGATGCAAACACTACACATCCAGTTTAAAGCTGGATTTCAGGCAAATGGCTAAATACAAAAAATAAAAAAAAATTGAATAAGGAAACCGTTTAACCTGCCAAAGAGCTTGTATTCTTGTTTTCTGCTGCAGGGAGAAGTTCCACTTTAAGGCCTCATCCCCCGCTCCCCGTTAAGGATTGGCACATTTGATGAGCGGGTACCTGTCAAAATTGGGTACCTGCTCCCCAAATGTTCCAATCCTTAATGGGGAGCGGGGGATGAGGCTTTAAAGCAGAACTTCCCCCTGCAGCAGAAAACAAGAATACAAGCTCTTTTGCAGGTTAAACTGTTTCCTTATTTCATTTTTTAAATTTTTTTTTTAATTTCATTTTCCCAGTTAAGGATTGGCACATTTGGGGAGCGGGTACCCAATTTTGACAGGTACCCGCTCCCACTTCCATCTAGGCCAGGGGTCTGCAACCTTTAAGACATAAAGAGCCACTTGGACCCGTTTCCGAAGGGAAAAAAAAGACTGGGAGCCGCAAAACCATTGCAACATTTAAAACAAATCCAACACTGCATATATTGTTTCTTACCTTAATGCTATATACAGGATCGTGCAGTTAGCTGTCAATCTGAAGAAAAAAATAACTTTTCCACTTAACAATGTAAAATATATTTTTGCACATTAATAGCTAATTAAAATATTTAATTTATCTGGTTAATGGGATTTATTCTCCTGAACCTCAGTGCACAGTGTCTGCATATCAGGGCTGTAAGACGTCACCTTCATTTTCACACAGGCTTGCAAGCTGTCATCTGTGAGGCGTGATCGATGTTTGTTTTTAATATAGTTCATGTTGGAGAAGACCTGCTCACATACATATGTGGAGCCGAAGATCGACAGCACTCCAAATGCATACTTTTTCATGTTTATATAAGTGTTGGGGATAGCATTCCAGGTTTCGAATACAAGTTTGTCCTGTTTGGGAAGGTTTTTAATATCACTCCATTTATGATTCTGTGCCAGAATGGCCTTCTGCCGGGCAACATCCTCAAGAGTAGCGGTCAAGCATTTAAACTTGGACACCCATATATCTTTGTCGGCTATATCGGCCAATTCCAACTCAAGATCAGGTTGACTTACACCTGCAAATGCAGTCATATTCAATAGGGATGGATCGATCGCCAGGGGAATGACAGGGAAGGATAATGTGGTTTTTTCCTCTCTGAACTCACAGAATCGTTTCCCAAACGAACTTTGCATTGTGGTGATTGCAGACTTGAAATATTCCAAATTGATTGTATCATGACTTTGTTTGAACTCTCTCAAAGAGGGAAAGTGAGACAGTGTACCTCTCTGTAAATCTTTGATAAACACTGTCAACTTGCGCTCAAAAGCCAAAACCTCTTCCAGCATGTGCAGAGCTGTGCCTCCTTTCCCCTGAAGGGTTGTATTTAGCGTGTTTAGATGTGCTGTCATGTCTACCATAAAATGTAATTTTTCCAGCCACTCTGGCTGTTCCAGCTCAGCAAAGGTGAGCTCTTTGCTGGCCAGGAAGGTTTTTACTTCTTCTAAACATGTGACAAAGCGTTTTAGCACCTCGCCTCTGGACAGCCACCGAACCTTGTTGTGGAGCAGGAGGTCAGAATATATGCTTTCCACTTCATCCAATAACAAACGGAACTGGCGGTGGTTTAAACCCTTTGCCATTATCTTATTAACAATTTGAATGACCACATCCATCACTTTTGTGCATTCTGGCGGAAATGTTTGAGCACATAATGCCTCTTGGTGCAGGATGCAATGAAATGACAGCAGCGTTCTACCAAGCGCCTTCTGCAGTAGAGCCACAAAGCCCTTCTGTGCACCTCTCATACTCGGTGCCCCATCAGTAGCCACTGAGACCAGGTGTTTGGTGTTTATTTTTTTAGCAGTTAAAAAGTCCAGAACAGCCTTACAGATATCCTCACCTCTTGTTTGGTCTTTTAGTGGTATCAGCTCAATCAGTTCTTCCTGTGGCCCAAAAGAGTTCACATATCGACAGAACAGCGCTATTTGTTCAATATCACCTTTATCTTTGGACTCATCACAGGCGATGGAGTACGCCACAGCTGAATTAATGTCTTGAATTTGCTGTTTGCTAATGTTTTCTGCCATTTTTAGGGTTCTGTCTTTGACAGTCTTCGCAGAGAGTGGCATATCTTTGATTTTCTGTCCAATTTCATTCTTGTTTTTGAAGTCCATGTATAGATGTTCCGAAATCTTAATGAATGTTTCTTTTATATACTCTCCATCTGTGAAGGGCTTCCCGTGCTTGACTATTTCCTGAGCGGCCACAAAACTAGCATATGTTGTGGAATTTGCAGACTTCACCCACTTCTTGAAATTATTTTTGCTCATATTAACCTTTCTCATAAGTTCTGCAACGGCTTTTCGTCTCTCATCTCCATCTGGATATTTTTCAGCAAAGGCTGTGTGTTTATTCTGGAAATGCCTTGCAACATTGGACTTTTTGTGGTTTGCTAATTTCTCACCACATATTAAGCATACTGGTAAACCAATCTCGTCAGTAGAGAATGCAAATGATTCTGTCCATGTATCATTAAACACTCTGTTTTCTTCAGAAATTTTTCTCTTCTTGCCTTTATCCATGGCTGACCTACCACGGGGTCGAAAACAGCGACGTAAGTAGAAATCACAGGGCCCATGCCAAAATTTGCTATGCCCACCCCCCTCAAGTTCCAGCCACCCCCTCCCCTCGTTTCCCTGCAACCTGTGTAAAAATTGTTCGATATGTCTGCCGCACTACCACTGTACCGCTAAAAATCGCAGATCACCGCCATTACTGGTAAAAAAAAGAATAAAAATGCCATAAATCAGCAGATGCGGCAATGTGTGCGCAAACAAATCAATGTACGCTTGCGATTTTTTTTTAACAAAAACAAGTAAAAAAATACATATCGGCCAAACTGATGAATACATTTTTTTAAATATTTTTTTGGATATGTATTATAGCAAACAATTATTTAAAAATGTTATTTTTTTCTAAATTGTCACTCTTTTTTGGTTTATAGCGCAAAAAATAAAAACCGCAGAGGTGATCAAATACCACCAAAAAAAGCTCTATTTGTTTGAAAAAAAGGACGCCAATTTTGTTTGGGTACAACGTCGCACGATCACGCAATTGTTAGTTAAAGTGACGCAGCGACAAATCGCAAAAAGCGCTCTGGTCATGAAGGGGGTTTAAGGGCCCAGTAAGCAAAGGGTTAATCAGGGCCACAGTGTATCGTCATAATCACAATCATAGCCTTCGGTAAATATGAGGGCCCAATGTAATCCAAATTATAAATATATTATTATATTATTGTCACTTTTCTATTAATATTTTTTTAACCCCCCTCAGAACTACTTTTCATAGAAAACGTTAAATTAACTTACCTTTTTTTGTTCTTCACTCCCGCGCAGTGCTGTGTTCTTCTTCACGCTCATTCAACGCTAGCTCACGCTGGTTTTGGCTCTGTCACTCCTCCCCCTCGCACACAGGAGGCCTGACGTCACCAGGCACTGTACTCATGGCGAGGCGGAGCTGAACCACGTTGAGTAGCTACGCCGTATAGTAATTCATCCCCCATAGTAATTCATCCCCCATATAGTAATTCATCCCCCATATAGTAATTCATCCCCCATAGTAATTCATCCCCAATATAGTAATTCATCCCCCATATAGTAATTCATCCCCCATAGTAATTCATCCCCCATATAGTAATTCATCCCCCATATAGTAATTCATCCCCCATAGTAATTCATCCCCCATATAGTAATTCATCCCCCATATAGTAATTCATCCCCCATAGTAATTCATCCCCCATATAGTAATTCTTCCCCCATAGTAATTCATCCTCCATATAGTAATTCATCCCCCATATAGTAATTCTTCCCCCATAGTAATTCATCCCCCATATAGTAATTCATCCCCCATAGTAATTCATCCCCCATATAGTAATTCATCCCCCATATAGTAATTCATCCCCCATATAGTAATTCATCCCCCATAGTAATTCATCCCCCACATAGTAATTCATCCCCCATAGTAATTCATCCCCCATATAGTAATTCATCCCCCATATAGTAATTCTTCCCCCATATAGTAATTCATCCCCCATAGTAATACATCCCCCATATAGTAATACATCCCCCATATAGTAATTCATCCCCCATAGTAATTCATCCCCCATATAGTAATTCTTCCCCCATATAGTAATTCTTCCCCCATAGTAATTCATCCCCCATATAGTAATTCTTCCCCCATAGTAATTCTTCCCCCATATAGTAATTCTTCCCCCATAGTAATTCTTCCCCCATAGTAATTCATCCCCCATATAGTAATTCTTCCCCCATAGTAATTCATCCCCCATATAGTAATTCATCCCCCATAGTAATTCATCCCCCATAGTAATTCATCCCCCATAGTAATTCATCCCCCACATAGTAATTCATCCCCCATAGTAATTCATCCCCCATATAGTAATTCATCCCCCATATAGTAATTCTTCCCCCATATAGTAATGCATCCCCCATAGTAATACATCCCCCATATAGTAATACATCCCCCATATAGTAATTCATCCCCCATAGTAATTCATCCCCCATATAGTAATTCATCCCCCATATAGTAATTCTTCCCCCATAGTAATTCATCCCCCATATAGTAATTCTTCCCCCATAGTAATTCATCCCCCATATAGTAATTCATCCCCCATATAGTAATTCATCCCCCATATAGTAATTCATCCCCCATAGTAATTCATCCCCCACATAGTAATTCATCCCCCATAGTAATTCATCCCCCATATAGTAATTCATCCCCCATATAGTAATTCTTCCCCCATATAGTAATTCATCCCCCATAGTAATACATCCCCCATATAGTAATACATCCCCCATATAGTAATACATCCCCCATATAGTAATTCTTCCCCCATAGTAATTCATCCCCCATATAGTAATTCTTCCCCCATAGTAATTCATCCCCCATATAGTAATTCTTCCCCCATAGTAATTCATCCCCCATATAGTAATTCTTCCCCCATAGTAATTCATCCCCCACATAGTAATTCATCCCCCATAGTAATTCATCCCCCACATAGTAATCCATCCCCCATAGTAATTCATCCCCCATAGTAATTCATCCCCCATATAGTAATTCATCCCCCATAGTAATTCATCCCCCACATAGTAATTCATCCCCCACACAGTAATTCATCCCCCACATAGTAATTCATCCCCCATATTGTCTCAATTCACTTACCTTTGCTCCGCGCGTTCCTCTCGCTGTGTTCCCGCGCCGTTCTGGTCTTCAGGGCGGACTGAGAGAGGAGTTCGTCACTCTGCCCCGCCTACATCCTGGCTGCCCCACCTACATCCTGTCAGCCAATGTTCCACGCTCCGCGGGCCGGATTTTTGAGGAGGGAGGGGAGCGGGCGCCCGGCACACAGAAGAGCCGCATGTGGCTCGCGATCTGCAGCTTGCCGACCACCTGGTGGGCAGTGTGCTCCGGAGCCGCAGCAAAGATGTAAAAGAGCCGCATGCGGCTCTGGAGCCGCGGGTTGCCGACACCCGATCTAGGCAGTCAGAAGTGGAATTTGTCCTCCCTCCCCAAAGTCTTCTGGGACACTTGACAGGTCCCAGAAGACTATGGTACAGCACTACTCACGCATGCGCATTGGGAACCCGGCTTTGAAGCCGCAAGCTGTCACAGCCGGGTGCCCACACTGAAGATGCCAGCACTGGGGAGAGAGGACAGTCGGTGAAACCAGAAGTGGTGAGGACACTGCAGGATCGAGGGACAGGTGAGTGTCTGCTTATTAAAATTCTGCAGCTACAGTTTTTGTAGCTGCTGACTTATTTTTTTTTACATTAGGATCTGATGCTCCGCTTTAACCTCCCTGGCAGTATTCCTGAGTGTAGCTCGGGGTAAAGTTTCAGTACCACAAGCGGTAACCCTGAGCTACACTCAGGAATACACTGCAGCGCTGCTCCAGGATCTCTTCTGCACTTACCTTGTCCTGCACTCCCGCGATGTCCCCCCTGCAGTGTCCCCTGTAATGTCCTTCGGCCGATGCCGGCATCTGTCTTCTGGGTTCCGTCCCCTGCGATGTCGGGACGTACGGGGGACAGAACTGGCGGGAAATTTGAAAGTTGTAAAAGTGACATTCACTAAAATCACATAGTAAAACATTACTGTATCAAACCATTTCACATACATTTTGTCCCTAGGGCTTTGTCCTGTGCCCTGCCTGCATTTTTACTATTCTTTCTGCCTGGAAACTGAGAAATGTTCATGGCGTCCAAAAAGTTTCCCTTCAGATCAAAAGCGGTTTTAGATCAGCTAGAGAACAGCGATAGTAAATCAGAACCACTTGCAGAATTGAGTGATAATGATTCGTGAGTAAATTCGATATCAGACCCTGAAAATGATTTTGCGACTTTGCTCAGCGATGTGCGAACTTGGCGCTATATTTCAAATTTCAGTGTTTTTGGTTTGATTATATTATTGAATTAAATTTATTATTATTATATTATTATTTTTTTATGATTATTTATTAAATTATAATTTATGATTTCATGTTTCAAATTTTAACCTCCCGGTATGTTTACTAGACTCTTGTTCGGACAGATTTCAGTGAGTTATTCCTAAAAATTACAGGCCTACAATAAAAAAAATACATATTTCCATGCAAAAAAATGTACCGCTTTGAGCACAGAAATACTGACATAATCAGACCGTTAGGGAGGTTAAGTAGCAATTACAGATATTGTGTCCCCCCACCCCCAAGCCTTTGATTGGAGAGTGAAAGAAGAAACAACAGACTGATGAGCTCATCCCCCCTGTCACTCTGCTCTCTCCTCCTCCTTGCACTACTGATTGGTTCCTTGTGCAGCTTCTTCCCACTTCAGTCTGAACTGTACAGAGACTACTAGATACCAGATCACATTCAGGTATTTCTTACACTGCATTCAAAAATACATGAAATTATGTGTTAATGATTACAGTGCTGCATTAATGTGTGTCCTACATATCTGGATAGAGGTCACCTCTGAAGGACCTCTAATGGAAATCTTTGCTGTGGTAAGATGTAGGCTTGCTATAATATAGCTTGCATACTAATCTAATGGCTTTAATCGTTTTTAAAGGATAAGTTAACCTTTTGACCAAAAATAACAAATTGCAGTTAAAAAAATGTGCATTTATTTATTTTTGGTTGCAGGACCCTGTAAACCATTGCATCAGTGATCAGCAATTCGCTGGTGCAATGCAGGTCTCCTGCAGACATGTCAGTATATCTGCTTGCTGGAGCGCAGATACACAGACAGGAAGAATCTATGAACTGCCATGGTGCTCCACAGCGCCATGGTAGTTCATTGAGAACTGCAAGCCTACAGCTGCAAAGGCTGCTGGGACTTGTAGTTCATTCATTCACAGAACTCTGTGAATGAATGACACTGCTGTGTGGGCAGAGTCCTGCACAGCCACTCTCTATTCAAAAAGTGACAGTTTGTACGGGAAACTTCTCCCCATACTGCTGCCACAGGGAAGGGGTAAATTGGGTGGGGGCTGCAGCATTGGGAACGTGTTACATGTTCCACCCTAAAAACAGGTTCAACATGTAACGTTCCCAAAGGTGAACTTATCCTTTAAACCGCAGACCTGGAACAAGTAGGAAATTATGTTTTTCTTACTGTACTCACTGCATAAATGAACCACGCCAGGTACTGACCAAATTTTATTGGCACCCTAACAATTAGCATTTTAGGAAAGAGGTTGGTGATGTCACCCTCCTTATATCTTCCAGCTTTGGCTAACTATGTGAAATATTTTTTCTTTCTCTGACTTTTCCTCTGCAGACTTCCGATCTTACAAGGAGGAACTTTTGCCTTCCTAACGCCTTCCCTCGCCATGCTGTCCCTCCCACGGTGGAGATGCCCAGAGTGGACCCAGAATGCCAGTTTAGTGAATGCCACGTCTCCTGAATTTATTGACATTTGGCAGTCAAGGATAAGGGAGGTAAAACTATACATTCCACCTTTTATCATGAAAAAAACATCCTTGAGTTCTAGTCCAGTGACTTTGCATAACCTGGCTACACACTGTTAGTTTTCCTTCATTCAACCAGCTGGCTGAACAAAAAATAAAACACACAAATCCACACATACCAGGACATTGTGTTGTCACAGCTGCACCAACCAAGGTAAAAAATTTCCAGCATGTCCCTTCAACAGAAGTCAATCAATCGACTTCTGTCATCCAGGGGTGCTCATACACTAATTGAAATTCACCCAGTCCCTACTAAACTGGCCAAATGTGGCCAATGTTTGCCAATGAATGCCTATCTTTACTCTTACATAATATTATCAGCCT
The DNA here is from genome assembly GCF_062004578.1 of Staurois parvus. Taxonomy (NCBI): domain Eukaryota; kingdom Metazoa; phylum Chordata; class Amphibia; order Anura; family Ranidae; genus Staurois; species Staurois parvus. The sequence continues at coordinate 2,953,813 of NW_028318045.1, read as the reverse complement.
TCTTAGCAATGTTTTTCTACTCTGTGTTGTCTTCGGTCATTCCTACAATCCTTCTTGGGGTAATTTGGAATAAATCATTGACTAACCTACAAAACAATTTCCTGGGGCATGCAGAGAATCTTCACAGAGTCAACATGACAGACAAGTGATATATCCACAATTCATGTTTCATGATTATATCAGGACACTTACAGTATCTCCAATATTTGTTATTCTTCCAGGAGGCCTGATAAGTAAATCCATTGAAGAACTGTGATCAGTCAGCAGTGAGCCTCCTGTAGCCTAGGCCTCATGCACACTTCTGCTGCATGTTTAGGGGTTTTTGGCATTTTTTTGCCAGAGCCCCTGAACTCAACTCAATAAAAGTCTGTGTCCATGCACACATAGGCTTTTACCAGAGTTTAGAGGCAGTAAAATGCTCCTCTCCAGAACAAGGAATTGTGTCTTTTGACAGAAAAAAGCCAAGCGCAACAAAAATGCATGTAAACATGCAACGCATTTAGCATTTGGACTTTTTCAATTCAATGGCCAGAATAAAGTTTTATTCTGGCCAATGAAATGAATAAATGCCCAAGCGCTTGACGCAGGTAAACACGTGTAGATGCGGCACACGCGTTTACCAGCGTCAAGTTTTTTTTTTGTTGCCAGAAACAAACACCAGGAGCAGTTTTAATGAAAACAACACCTCCTGCGCTCTAGGATGTCCAGTGTGTATGTACCCTAAAAAGGCTGTTTGCTGTGGATTACTACTTTATGCTTTGCTTTAAAGCGGTAGTAAACCGTAGGAAAGAAAAAAAAAATCTCCTGCAAGGTAATGTCATAATGTGCTAGTATGCATAGCAGACTAGCACATTATGTAAAACTTACCTTAAAACAAAGCCTTCCAGCGACGCACTGTCACTGCTTTAAGCTAGATAGTATTTACAGTGAAGGAAATAAATATTTGATCCGCTGCTGATTTTGAATGTTTGCCCACTCACAAAGAAATGATCAGTCTAAAAATCGAATGGTAGGTGTATTGCAACACAGAGACAGAATAGCAACAACAAATTCTAAATAAATGCATGTCTAACAAATTATGCACTGATTTGCATGTTCGTGAGGGAGATAAATATTTGATCCCCTATCATTCAGCAGGATTTCTGGCTACTAGGTGTCTTTCATACAGGTAACAAGTTGAGATTAGAAGCAGTCTCTTAAAGGGAGTGCTGCTAATCTCATTTTGTTACCTGTATAAAAGACACTCAAACAATCAGATTCCAAACTCTCCACCATGGCAAAGACCAAAGAGCTGTCCAAGGATGTCAGAGACAAAATTGTAGACCTATGTTTGTTGCTATTCTGTCTCTCAGTGTTACAATACACCTACCAGGAGCGGACTGACTATTTGGGAACTCGGGCACTGCCCAAGGGCTCGGGGTCAGTAGGGGGCCCCATGAGATGCCCTTGGTACCTTTTCATAGGCTTTTTTTGAGTGTGGGCAAGGACACAGGGCCCCCATGATCCCCTATTGCCCGGGGGCCCCATGAGTTGTCAGTCCGCCCCTGACACCTACCATTTGATTTTTAGACTGATCATTTGTTTGTGAGTGGGCAAACATTCAAAATCAGCAGGGGATCAAATACTTATTTCCTTCACTGTACATAAATTGTATACAATTGTGTACAGATGCCTCTGATGTACATTGATTCACAATCCGATAATCCTGTATACAATTAGAACATGTGCTATACCTGGCCTTACATAGTTCAAAATTCAGCTGGCTCAGCAGGGACCGTCTGAATTTCAGTCCTCTATGGGCACCCTGGTTGTACAGAAGTCGATCTATCGATTTGACTTGTATACAACCAGCCTGTCAGATAAATGCCGCCCAAACAGTACTGTCGGCTGTAGCTGGCTAGAGCCGGCAGAGCTGATCAGTCTATTATGATGGTGAACAAGTCTTCCCACCATCAGAATACTATAGCACAGCGGGAGCGAATCCCCCATCCACCTGGAATGTGTGGATGTGGGAATTGGGTCACTTTTTTTGTTCAACCAGCAACATCCATTTTGTAACGACTTTTGTCTGTAGAGTTTTTATTTTCTCCTGTCCCCTCATGAATATGCAGTTATATAGTCAAATCGTTTTTATGTTATTGATTTTTAATTCCCATTTTTTGTATTATCTGTGTGTTTGTTCCGGATGGTGGTTTACGCATATACACTAAGTTGGTTGCTTCAGCTGTCATGCATTTGGAGTTATGTGTTTGTTAAGTGAATTAATGGTTGGAGTCCATGCCTTCACCACTATTTATTTTGTGGTTTCATGTCATATTATTATGACTAAAGCTGTGTAGGCTGAAACACGTCAACTTACTGTATCTGAGATTCCTGCACTGTTTCTATAATAAATGAAGATTTTAAGAGCAGTAACGGCAGTACAGTTCTTCTTCTTTATCCTGTACTACATACAGCTGGGCTGCCATAGACATTCCTGTTAGCTTTTTTTTCTCCCATTCTCTCCTCTTCCTTATATCCCATGTTTCAACTTTTTCAGGTTCAGGGGGCCATCATGGTCGCATCTTGTTTCCAAATATTCATTGGGTTTTCTGGTCTGATTGGCTACCTCATGCGATTCATTGGACCACTGACTATCGCACCTACTATCATGCTAATCGCACTGCCTCTCTTTGAGTCTGCTGGCTATGATGCTGGGGCACACTGGGGGATATCAGCCATGTGAGTGAAAATCGTATATGGATTAGGCTAGATTTATGTAGGCTTGCAGGAACCTGTAAGCCACTGAGTACACTTATACAAGCTATGCTGTCCTACGAACGGTTAGCCCACAGCTAGCTAACAAAACTGACAGAAGCAGCGTTGTTTCATTCCAAAACTAAATTTTACTTCTGTGAATAGTTCCATGAAACTGCAATACAATCAGGTGAATAGAGGTTACAATATGCTTTTAAACTTGTCTCTTACAAATGCATACAATGAACACCTTTCTTTTGCAGGAAGCCTACCTTCAAATCCACATATGCATAACAGTGCAAATTATATATAAATATCATAACTTTAACAAACAATAAATAGATCTACAAGCATATGAGTATCAAAGGTGAAAAAGGAGCAGAGCTGTACTTGTGTGTTCCTCTTTAAACTGAAATGACACTGCAGTGAATTGTGGAATCTCTTTACTAACAAAACTGCAATATACTTCCTGTTCTTGTGTGAAAAAAATTAAAAAAATAAGCTGCAATTGCAGTGAACACCCAACAGATAGCTCCCTACTCAACATAATAATCTGATAGACAGTACACAAGCTGTTAGCCAATTGATAATCTGCTGAGTTTAGTTTTGAGATTAGGGATGTCGGGTTACTGGTTTTAAATTAAAACTCCACTTGTGTTAACAAAAAATGAGTACAGAATATTCAATTGCTGCTCAAGCTATTTTTAAAATTACCTTTCTATTTCAATCTACAGCTGATAAAATGTTTGAAATACTGTAATTATAACTTTAGGCATACCCTGCAATAGGAATATCATTTTTGGTGAGATACATCCTAACGCATGTTTACTAAAAGGGTGCCGATACTGCAACTCTCCTCATTAACCACTTTCCCGCCACCCTATAACAGATATACTGCTACAGGGTGGCATGGGTGCTCAAAATTATATATATATATATATATATATATATATATATATATATGTGTGTGTGTGTGATTTTGCATTTCCGGATGGGGGTGCGCAAGCTTTTCGCGGCCTTGACTGTCAATCACCGGGTCCCAGCTGGTGATTACTCAGCGGCACCCGGTGATCGTGGAGCATTACCGACGGAGGGAGAGAACTGTAAGTAAACAATACAGTTCTCTTCCCTGTCAGCTCCTGCACACTACTTCACATGGCTTTGCATAGCAGAGCCAAGCAAAGCAGTGTGCTTACAGTGAAGCACACACACACAGCTTACAGTAAAACAGCACACAGCTAACCCTTTGATTGCCCCAGATGTTAACCCCTTTCTGCGCAGTGTCATTACTACAGTGTCAGTGCTTTTTATTAGAACTGATAACTGTATTGGTGTCACTGGGGATGTCAGTGACACCAAGTCAGTTCCCCCCGTGTCAGAATGCCCGCCGCAGTCCCGCTGTAAGTTGCTGATTGCCACCATTACTAGTAACAATAAACAAAAAAATAAAACATTCCAGTATAAATACCGCCATTTGTAAACGCTATAACTTTCATGTAAACCAATTACTTTACACGTATTGGGGTGTTTTTTAGCAGACATGTCGCAGAATACATTTTGGCCGAAATTTATGACGATGTTTGATTTTTAAAATATTTTTACTGGATATGTTTAATAGCAAAAAGTCATTTTTATAGCGCAAAAAATAAAAACCGCACAGGTGATTAAATACCACCAAACGAAAGTTCAATTCATCGGAAAAAAGGACGTAAATTTAATTTGGGTGCAGCATTGCATGACCGCGCAATTGTCAATTAAAATAACGCAGCACCATAACAAAAAAATTGGCCTTGTCAGGAAGGGGGGTGAATCCTCTAGGGGGAAAGTTAAATTGCTGAAAATTGTATAGAACAGAAATAGGTAGGAATCTGCAACAAAGCACATTGATCACAAAGGGGTTGCTTTTTTTTCCTTCTCAGCAAAAGTGAACATATGCTTTAAAAAAGGAAAAATTAGATTTAGAATGCCTTTTCTGGCAAACAAATGTTTATGAAAACTGTGTGATCTTCACACTTATGCATTGCAATAACACACCATGCACATGTTAATCATTTAGAATGTCACCCAACAAACTTGACTTGCAGCTCATGAAAACACAGGTTGCTTTACCCTTTGAAGCCCAATTAAAAGCTCACACCGTTTTGTTCCTTAATAGTCCTGCACTCTGCACATTATGATTTGTGACTGATTTTTGCTTGGAAATCACTTAAAATATACGTTGGCAGAGCTGATTAACATCCACACCTCTCATCACAGGTGTCTTCACACAGGCTAGTTTTGTACAGAAGAGAAGGGGGCATGCCTGACAAGGTCTTTTACTTGCTGATAGTGCTGATTACTGAGTGCACTGGGTCTGGTCCCAGTCATACTGTTATGCACCATCTACAATTGCTGTAACAGGACAGTGGAGATTGTTAGTACAATGTCTGACTGCATATCCATTTTTGGCTTTAGTTGGGCTTTATTTATTTGATTTCTACTCATTTTCTAGGAAAGCCTTTTTCAAAATTTGCCTTGAATTTTTTTTTCTAATTTGCAGCATTGTTCTTTGTTGTTTTGCTCTTTTCATTCTCCTTTTCAGGACCACATTCTTCATAGTACTGTTCTCTCAGTACCTGAGGGATATTCCATTACCATTTCCTTATTACTCTAAAAGTAATGGAAAGTGGCAATACTCCAGGACCTACATCTTCCAGATCTTCCCGGTAAATACAAATCTGCATGCAAGCTTATTAATGTCCTCAACTTTTTTGTTTTTTACAGAACATTTTTTTCTTGGAAGTTTTCACAATGGAATACGGACATTAAAACAAATGTTCCCCAACTGGAGTTTAAAGCTGAACTTCAGGCAAATAAAAAGACAAAAAGTATTGAACTTTTGTGATCATTAATACATCATTACATTTATTTTTTTTTTAATGTGAGCAGTGTAAGTACCTGAATCTGTCCTTGCATATGTTTCTTGCAGTACCTGTACAGCAGGGCTGGAATGCAAGAGAAAGAAACATTACAAGGAGTCGATCAGTTCATGCGCTGACAAGAAGCATGCTCATAGCAGACATGGAAGGAATGACAGGGAGATGAGCTCACCACTGTGCAGCTTCTCCTTTCAGTGTCCAGTCACAGGCTCAGGGTGACCCGGGCACAGAAGTGGGCAAAATAATTCAGACTATCAGCTTAAGGATATCTAGCAGCCAAAAAAAAGACTGTAGGGGAAATGTGTAATGAAGCTGAACACTGCAGCAAAAGCTGGTTTATTTTATCTTTTAATAGGCCATTCATTTTTTTATCTATTATTTTTGGCTGGACTTCTGTTTTAAACCCTTTACCTACTTTATTCAAAACTGAAAAATTTTTTTTTTTTTTTTTCAAATTTAGATATACTTTATAGCACCTATAGACATACCTCCCATCTTTCTTAGAGGGGAAAAAGGAACATCTTTTAGTACAAAATATTAAAACGTATGTAAAGCCCTAACTTTTTTTTTTGAATAGGGAAGGGTCAAAACTCCTGTCAGTATATTTTTTACTATCTGTGTCCTGTTGGGATATTTCCCTTCACTTTCTGTCCTGATGATGCAATAGGAAGTTAGAGAAAATGTATTTGCAAATTAAAGGGAATTTCCTCTTAGGGCTCCTTCACACCCGAACAGGGTGCAGGAAACCTGTGTTCTGTGAGCATTTCCTGCCGCGCGTTCAAAACACACAAGGTGTGCGATCTGCTGGGGATGTTCATGAAACCCCAAGTGCAGATTGCAAAAGCAGTGTGTTTGCCTGCACTAGATTGCATGGCTTCACAGTATCATGCGATCTGGTTGCAGTGCATTTTTAAAGTGCTTATTTTGGTGCTATCTAGGGCAATCTCAGACCACTCAAATGAATGGGTGGAAAATCGCACTGCACGGAATCACAATGGAACGGGGACCACGTTCCTGGGTGATTCAGGTGTGAACTGGCCCTTAGACAATTGTCACTGGAACAGGTATCCCCGCTGAAAGATTCCCCCTTATTTTGAATTACCCATCATATTTTGTCTAAGTGATGATGGTCACCAAGGTAAACTAAGGTGGTGTATCTACCAATCTGGGACACAGACAGCAATACAACAGTAGAGATAGTAGTACAAACGACTCTCCTCTAATTTATTGTTCCTTTAAGTTATATATCAACTGAACTGCACTAGGAACCCCTGGAGCATGAACTGTAAAAGAGAGAGCATTAAACAGGGTTTATAGTTCTAAGTACAATACTAATAAAACATAATAACTTTATTGCAATTCATCCAAAAGTAATTCTGTGTATAGATTTCCAATTCCTGCACATACATATAGACTGTAAATTGTAAGCTTCTGGGCCATTCTGTACCGTTTTCTTGTTTAGAATAGTCCTGGAGCTTATCCAATGACTCCTTTCTCTTGTCACTTTTGCACAGGTCCTCTTTGGCATCTCAATCTCCTGGCTGATTTGTTATATCCTGACCATCACCAATGTCTTTCCATCCAATCCGCAAACATATGGGTATTTAGCTCGAACAGATGTGAAAGGGAATGTAGTGTCTCTTGCCCCGTGGTTCCGCTTCCCTTACCCAGGTATCATCACTAACACAAGCTGCAGAAAACCTGCTTATTTTGTACAGTTTATTAAATCCAGAATGATGTACAGGATTGTTTAAATTCTAAGGAATGTTATCAAAGTAAAGTCAACTATTTAACAGGCCAATAAACCATCAAGGGACACTTTCCTCATATAAATGACCCTTCAGGCTTGAAAGACTTTTGAATTTCCATATCTGTGGAGACCCCCAGGCATTTCCATTGTGCAGCCTATTGATCTCTGTTGTCGGCCATGTTAGATTGAGGAGGGGCTGACTAAAGTACTAACCGGAGGTGAGTTGCAAGTAGTAGAATATCTCCCTATCCTATGTGGCTTTATCTCTAACCATAGTATTAAAAAGACCCTACATCATTTACATGCAGATATAAAGTGGAACTCCAAGAATATTTCCACACCCTGTTCTGTAAAACAACTTTTTTCTCTCCAGGGTACAGATGGAAAAGCCTGGAAAAAAACTGGGGGAACAAAAAGGTGTGTTTCCACTTTTTCAAAGCTGTTTTTTTTCTGGAAAAATTGGAAAAAAAGAATTGTGGACTATGTTCTTTTAAAATGATAAATAATATATCTATCACATGGTATTCAAACTATAAAATATGATGACCTTAACTGCTTCCTGACTGCCCTATAGTAGAACTACTGCTGCAAGGCGGCAGGGCTGCGCAAAATCACGTGTATATATACGTGATTTTGTATTTCTGGATAGAAGGCTCGCACACTCGCCCTACTCGCGCCCTACCCATGCCACCATTGGAGGCTACAGCTGTTGATCACCGCATCCCGGCTGGTGATTCCCCGCCAGCACCCTTGACAGGGGAGAGAGTATCATTGACAGGGGAGAGGTCTGTATGTAAACAATGCAGATACCTCTCCTGTCAGCTCCAGCACACTGCTTTGTATTGCTCTGCATAGCAGAGCAATACAAAGCAGCGTGCTTATATAGTAAAGCACAGCACATAGTAAAACACAGCACACAACACACAGTTAATCCTTTGTTTGCCCCAGATGTTAACCCCTTTCTGCCCAGTGTCATTAGTACAGAGTCAGTGCTTTTTATTAGCACTGATCACTGTATTAGTGTCATTGGGATGTCAGTGACAGATAGTCAGTTCCCCCCCCAGTGAAAGAATCCCTGCCGCAGTCCCGCTATAAATCGCTAATTGCTACCATTGCTAGTATAAAAAAAAAAATTCCAGTATCTATACAGTAATTTGTAGACGCGATAACTTTAATGTAAACCAATTCATTTACATGTATTTGGATTTTTTTTTAGCAAAGACATGTAGCAGAATACATTTTGGCCTAAATTTATGAGGAAATGTAAGTTTTACATTTTTTTTAATGGACGTTTTATAGAAAAACGTAAAAAAAAGATTTTTTATAATAGTTTGTCTTTTTTTTGTTTATAGCGCAAAAAATAAAACCTTCGCAGGCGATCAAATACCACCAAAAGAAAGCTCCATTTGTGGGGAAAAAAGCACATAAACTTCATTTAGGTGCAGGGTTGCATGACCATGCAATTGTCAGTTAAATAACGCAGTGCTGCATTGTAAAATATGGCCTGGCCAGGAAGGGGGGTAAATCCTCTGGAGGGCAAGTGGTTAAAGTGACACTAAAGCTTTGGTTTTTTGCTTTTTTTTTTAAATAACAAACATGTCTATATTTACCTGCTCTGTACAGTGATTTTGCTCAGAGCAGCCCGGATCCTCTTTTCAGGTCCCCTCTGGGTCTCTCCCCTCAAGCTGTGCACCCAGGAAAAGCCGCTTGCCCTGGGGGCACCGCTGCATGCTTGTCCCCGAGCCACTGCTCTATGCGTCCATAAGACACATAGAGCTGCATATCAGCCCCACCCCCCGCTCTCTCCTCACTGGCTCACTGCCTGCGATTGACAGCAATGGGAGTCAATGTGCTCCCATTGCTGTCTCAGTCAAGTAGCAGAAAGAGTCTCTAGACAGCCGAGAACGTTGCTGGATCGGTGGGGGCTTAGGTAACGATTGGGGGGGAGGGGTCTGAGGGGGCCACTGCACACAGAAGATTTTTACCTTCATACAAAGGATACATGAAAGTAAAAAACCTTGAGCCTTTAGAACCATTTTAATTAAAGGTTTGAAGACAAGCAAATCATGGAATAGAATTCAAGTAACACTGTACTTCTCAATGCAGTTCTCAAACAAGAGAAATGTGCATATCTGCCACTAGGGGGAACTACAGGGGAAAGGCTCCAGTTGAGTTTGCCTGTGGGCTCCATCTTGTACCTCCTACAGTTGGGTGATCTTTGGGATACAGTAGATAGTTTCTGTCTGCTCTGGCCTTAATTGACAGGTAAGAGGGTACATTTGTCTGACAAATTAGTTTATCTTTATAACCTTTAAATGATTCCAATTCATGTTCTCCACCATCACAGCATAATGTTTACCTATACACAAACAACAAATGAAATTGTGGCGCAAACAAATGCTAATACACCATCCACATAAGTAAGCCTCTACCCCCCATTGATAAATGTGAAGATACGCTTGTATAACATAGGTAGTTCATAAAATGTTCATAAAAATCCCATAGGAAGGGTGTCACACTTCAGTAGGCAGCTTCACCTGAAACAGGAACAAATCTCTGAAATTACAAAAAGAAACACAAGGGGGTGCCAGCTAAGTGCAGCATCAATTGGTTTATTACGATTAAAAAAGCCAAATGCAAACTCACAGCAATATGAAATCAAATAGCTTATCTGCACCAATGCCATATTGGATGGAAGCCATCGACAGGAAGAGCTGCTTGGGACAGCAAACAGCAAGGAAACCAAGTCCAATGTTCCAGGAAGTGAGAAGAGCCACTGTGGATTGCAGGGCAGGATGTGATGTCATGCTTGGGGTGGGCTTGTTTCTATGGTAATGCATTTCAGAGCTTCTATTGGCTCCTTTCTCAAACCATTGAGAATCATAGACAGCTCTATTTAACAGGGGAAGTGAGTGCGGGTATCCCAGGCTCAGCCAATCACAAATTATAAAAAGAACTGTTGTCATTTGCTATCCTTTCTCTCCACCTTTGCAATGCCTCTTTATTGAGGGAAAAAAACAGGGTTTTTTTCTTCCCCATGGTTTAAAAACCTCCAGAAATTTTACATCTTTGCTCCATGGTCAAATGTTCAGAGTTCCAGAATTCTGCTGCTTTAAGGTACTGATAGCACATGGCTGTTAGTGATAAATTTTAACTAAGACTTTACCAATGTGGTTACTAACCTCACCTAACCTCCAGAATTCAGAGTGCCATTTTTTTAACTCAACAGTTTGGTTTATGATTGTTATTTATTTGTATTTCAGGTCAGTGGGGCATGCCTACCGTAAGTCTGGAAGGAGTGTTTGGTATTTTGGCTGGAGTTGTCTCATCCATGGTGGAGTCAGTGGGTGATTACTATGCTTGTGCTCGTCTTTCGGGGGCACCTCCTCCTCCCAAGCATGCCATCAACAGAGGAATTGGTATAGAAGGCATTGGTTGCCTGCTGGCTGGAGCTTGGGGCACCGGGAATGGCACCACATCATACAGCGAGAACGTTGGTGCTTTGGGAATCACAAGGGTAGGTGTAAGAGACATCACCAAGCCAGATACCAGAGCACAGTAGTAGACATGAAGATGGTCAAATATATTAGGTGATGCCAAATGCTTTCTTGGTTTTATTCAAGAGATACAACAGATCCCATTACTTATTACCATGGTTAACTGCTTCATAATGGGATGTAAAGCTCAGCTCCAGCCAAATGAGTGGAGCATCTGTTAGGGGATTTTTTTGGTGTTGTGCCCTTACTGGGGGAGATTTCCTCTCACTTCCTGTCAAAACAGAAACTGATGGGAAGTCTCTCCAATGAGGACACATTTTAGTGGCTTAAAGAGTTAAAACCTCTGAAAATTGTTTTTTAGTGCCCTCTATACCTAGCTATCCCTGTGACACACGCTAATGTCATTACTTATATAGGTGTCACAATGACAGGAAAATCTCACTAATGTCGTCATGGACTGAAAAAACTGAATAAATGTTGACTCTTCCCCACCAGGTTAGGCATTAAAATGAATCTCAAGCCAAAACTTCTTTTTTTTTTCTTTAGTTTTGGATAAAATGAGGAAGGATAAAAACTCCTGCAGGTTTCTACTGCCATAGAGACTTCTCATGGCTTCTTGTCCTGCTCACGTTTTACCAGACAGGAAGTGAGAAGAATTCTCTAACAGCAGCATGGCCAGAAATAAAAATGGCTTTCCTTAAAAGAGGAGGGGCAAATTGGAATCCGTCAGATTTTTATTTGTCTGTTTCTGCTGCAGATTTTCCTTCACTTTCTGTCTGGTGATAGTGTCGTCATCAGACAGGAAGTGAGGGTTAATTTGTTAAAAAATGGAGATATACCATTTGGGTTGGTTTGATCCGAATCCAATCTTCAAAACTCTGTTTTGTATCTGCACCTACATATCAATAATTAACCACTTGAGGATTTGAACTTCAACAAAATAAATACGGTACGTCTTTAAAAATGTCAACAAAGTTTCTAGGATACAGCTTACGTCCTGCTCCTCTTCCCCTACCACAGTGCCCACTACCACTATTACTGACAATAACCGGGGTTCAAAATGACAGCTGGTAACTTCTTTGTATTACACAGCAGTAGCAGCTATCAAAATGCAGCTGCTTCTGTATAAAATGACATTTGCAGATAGTCTACTACAAGTTTCATTGAGCAATACAGTGTAACAAATGCATTGTTACATTGCATTTACCATTTCACTTGGGTGTAGATCAAAGGTGTGAACTGTTGATCTGCTTATGAAGTCAGTTAACCGCTTTACTGCCACTCTATAGCAGGAATACTACTACAGGGTGGCAGGGGTGCGCAAAATCACGTGTTTATATATATATATATATATATATATATATATATATATGTGATTTTGCATTTCCTGTTAGGGGGCACGCATCCTACCCACACCACTATTTGCAGTCTTGGCTCACAAGCACTGGGTCCTGAGCGGTGATTACTCACCGACACCCGGTGATCGCCGAGTACTACCAACGGGGGGGGGGAGAAAACTGTATGTAAACAATACAGTTCTCTCCCCTGTCAGCTCCAGTACACTGCTTTGTTTGGCTCTGCATAGCATTCGCGTTTGTCAATCACCGGGTCCCGGCCAGTAATTACCCGCCGGCGCCCGGTGATTTCCGAGCATTTCCGATAGGGAGGAGGACTGTTTTGTTTACTAACAGTCTTCCTCCCTTACGGCTCAGGCACACTGCTCTGGATAGCTGTGCAGAGCACAGTCATCCAGAGCAGTGTGCTTACAGTGAAGCACACACCCCTAGTAAAACACTCCCTGCACATAGTTAACCCTTTGATCGCCCCTCATATTAACCCCTTCCTGCCCAGTGCCATTAGTACAGTGTCAGTGCTTTTTTTTTAGCACTGATCACTGTATGGGTGTCAGTGGGGATGTCAGTGACACCAAGTCAGTTCCCCCCCAGTGTCAGAATGTCCTCTGCAGTCCCACTAAAAGTCACTGATCACCACCATTACTAGTAGAAAAAAAATCCCAGTATCTATACCGCCATTTGTAAACACTATAACTTTCACATAAACCAATTAATTTACACGTGTTGGGATTTTTTTTTAGCAAAGACATGTCGCAGAATACATTTTGGCATAAATGTATGATGAAATTTGATTTTTTAAATTTTTTCACTCTACATGTTTAAAAAAAAAGTAAAAAATATTTTTTCTCAAAATTGTCATCTTTCTTTTTTCTAATAGCACAAAAAATAAAAAACCACACACCAGAGCTCAAATACCACTGAAAAAAAGTTAAATTTGTGGGAAAAAAAGGATGTAGATTTCATTTGGATGCAGTGTTGCATGACCGGCAATTGTCAGTTAAAGTAACGCAGCGCCGTGACGCAAAAGATGGCCTGGCCAGGAAGGGGGGGGGGGGGAGGTAAATCCTCAGGAGGGCAAGTGGTTAATAGCAAAAAGTAAATAATATTGGAGGTCTTTTTTTTCATAGCGCAAAAAATTAAAAATCTAGAGGCGATCAAATATCACAGAAAGAAAGCTCTATTCTTGGGAAAATAAATGGACGTAAATTTAATTTGGGTGCAGCGTTGCATGACTGCACAATTGTCAAAGTAACTTGGCGCCGTAATGCAAAAAATGGCCTGGTCAGGAAGGGGGGAAATCCTCTGGAGGGGAAATGGTAAAAAAAAAAAACATTTTTTAAATAAAATGTATTTCTTAACTCCTTATTAACCCTTAGTTAAGCCAAAACAGTTCTAATTAACTCCTTCCTCCCCTTACATTTTTTTTCATTTTTCTTAGGCAATTACAAAGTTATTGCTAAATATACAGGCCCATAGTAGAAGTGTAAAAATTTCTAAAGCGTGGTGCAAACTGTTGGTGCTAAATAAATCCTGTATAATTATAATAATTGTTCTGATCCATAAGGGGGGGCAGACAAGTACATGAAGTGATTGGAATCAAGTTCCAAATGTTCGGTAACTAACTGGCACTACCGGCAAGGTCAGGCTTGCTTTGTAGTCGCCTACCTGCAGGATTTCTTTGAAGTGCTAGTTCTGTGACACTCTAATATTTGTCTCTGTCTTTCAGGTTGGAAGTCGGATGGTCATTATTTTCGGAGGGATAGCGATGCTTCTACTGGGCATGTTTGGTAAAATTGGTGCCATATTTGCCACTATACCGACTCCAGTAATCGGTGGGATGTTCCTGGTGATGTTCGGGGTAATTGCAGCAGTTGGGATGTCCAATTTGCAGGTGAACAGGAAAGACGTATATGGGGGGGGTCATATTTTGCTATAGGGCCAAAAAACTTTATTTCTTCATGTTCTAAATCCTGTGAGGTACAGTATCTAGGAAATTTTTAAAGATTGATTTACATTTGTTGGTGGAGTGACTCTTCTGCACATCTGCGCAAGCACCATAACACTGGAAGAGGGGTGGGATGGGGGATTGGTAGAGCAAATAGAGAGAAGACTGAAGTTCCTCTTTAGTAATACTAAATGATCCTGTGATTAGACAGTATTACGAGTAGCCATAAATTATTGAACTCATCTCTCTGTCACTCTGCTCTCTCTTTCTATCAGCATGACCCTTGCTCGGTAGCACAACTGATTGGCTTCTTGCACAACTTCTCCTTCTCCCAGTTCTGCTGTATAGGAGCTGCAAGAGGGCTGATACCTGGTCAAGTTCAGGTACTTGCACTGCTTGCATTTAAAAGTACATTAAGAGCCCCTTCACACTACAATGCAGTGCAGAAGTTGCCCTTGTGATCTGCTGTTGGGGTCAGTTCAAAGTTAACGACATGCCAAACACAGGTGACATGTGAACGACATGCCAAACACAGATAAAAAATGCATCATGTTTGCCCACACCGGATTGCATGGTACAAAAGTACGATGCAATGCGGTTGCTGTGCGTTTCAAAGTGCAACGCATGTACTACTGGCAGTGCAGTGTGATTTCAACCCATTCAAAATGAATAGGACTGAAATCACACTACACAGAGCTACAGGTGAAATGTACAGGAAAGGCACAGCGTTCCTATATGATTCACATACAGTTTATAGTGTGAATGGGCCCTTATGAATACAGAGCTGCTTTATTTTGTTTTTTTTTATGTCTGACTGGAGATCAACATTAAGAAACGCTTACAAATATGAACATTCTCTGGACCTTGGGCACAATACTTTTGGTACACATGAAGATCTGTTGATTTATTTTTACAGTATGCCGACATGAACTCCTCCAGAAATATATTTATAGCTGGATTTTCCATATTTTGCGGCCTGACCATTCCAAACTGGGTGAACAAAAATGCTGAACTTTTAGAAACTGGTAAGGAACAGAGCTCGGTGAACTGTACCAATTCTGTAGGGTTTTTTTTTTTTAATATGGCCATTAGACTTGTTGTTTTGCTATATGCCATTCATCATTTTACATCCAGTTAAAGTGGGCCTGTCATCAAACGGTATTATTTCATATTAGGTCCATGCATGAAATATGTCAGTGTAACAATTCCGTATTACCCCTCACAAAGATCCCAGTACTCCTCCTTTTAGCGAGCAGGTAAAAAAAAAAAATGATCTCCTTCTGAAAATGGTAGTTCCCTGTCTGTCATCCTGTCCTCAATTCACTGACCCAGACCAAGGGTGAGTAGGGACCTTTACTCTTGTTTTGACTCAGTCACCGAGGGTATTAAAGCCATTGGCTCAGCATGGTAGCCGAGCAGATAGCTTTTCCAAAGGAGGTTCAGCAATGGCAGCCTTTATATATGCTTCTCTTTAGTATAACTTTCCTTTAACTTCACCCCAATATGCAGAACAAGTCAGGGAATGGCTCCTTCCATTGAAGTCTTTCACATAGAGATAGAACTAAGAATATGACTTTCTTTTCTTCCCAGGAATCATTGGGTTAGACCAAGTGATCCTCGTTCTGTTAACTACAGGAATGTTTGTCGGAGGTTCCCTAGGCTTCATACTAGACAACACCATACCAGGTAACCGAGGTTTAGCACTAAAGAAGACCTGTCTATGAATTACAAGATCAGTCCACCCAAAATTGATTTAAAAAAAAAAAAAATAGGCGGAGACTGGTGGGATAAATCAACCACGGGTTAATAGTGGAGACCCCAGGACTGGGATTACCTGGTTTCTATTTACAGCTCTGCATGGTAATTGATTGTATAGGTGGGTGGGCAGAGGATAGTAGGACTCGCAGGAAACATTAAAGTAGCTGGGAGGCATTTGTTTCCTCAGTTGAATCCATTGTAAATTGAAATCTCAGTCCCTTTTAAGCGCATTAAAAAATAGAATTTTGATTGTGGTTTTGCATTTGTGGTTAATTCTTATCACTTTTGAAGAAGATGATGATTTTGAATACATTTAAACCCCTCTCCCTTTGTGTTATACAGATGAGGAGAGGAGGAGGTATTCTGTAGTGCAGCAGAGGAGGAGAGGGGGAGGTATTCTGTAGTGCAGCAGAGGAGAAGTCAGGCAGAGCTGACAACACGGTTTTAGATTTCACTGCTACAGAGGCAGTGTTGTCAGTTAAAAGTTACACTGGATTTGTGGTTGGAACAGTAGGTATATCTTTCTGTACGTGCAGTATTTTTGAGGGATAAAACATGATGAAATGTACATACATTGCAGATATGCACTGCATGTTTTGTGTTTGGTCCATCGCATTAAATGAAAATAAAGTATGAAAATGGATCAAAAGTGTTGTTTAGGTTTGTCCTCCTATTATATGGTTTTTGGTAAATCTAAACCAAAAATCTGCAGATAATTGTATAATGTATGGCCAGCCTTACAAGCTATGGTACCAATCATTGAAAATTGAACACACCTGATCAAACCTGATGTACTGATCTCAGTTCTTGAAACACTAACAAGCCAGGACAGTACAAATACCCCCCAAATGACCCCTTTTTGAAAAGCAGACATTCCAAGGTATTTAGTAAGATGCATGGTGATTTTTTTGAACTTTTAATTTGTTCCCCACAATTCTTTGGAAAATGAAGTAAATAAAATGTGTTTTTTTTCACACAACTGTTATATTAACAGGTTATTTCTCTCACACAGCATATGCATACTTGCAGCTTCACCCCAAAACACATTCTGCTGCTCCTCCTGAGTATAGGGATACCACATGTGTAAGACTTTTCGACAGTCTGGCCACATACAGCGGCCCACCATCCACGTAGCACCTACAGGCGTTCTGGAGGCATAAATTACACATCTCATTTCCTAACTACCCATCACATTTTTGAAGGCCCTGGAGCACCAGGACAATGGAGTTACCCACAAAGTGACCCCATTTTGGAAATCAAACACCCCAATGTATATTCTACGAGGCATAATGAGTCTTTTGAACATGTCATTTGTTTCCACAAGTTTTCAGAAAATGTGGAAAGAAAATTAAAATATATATATATTTTTTTACACAAAGTTGCCCATTTATAAGATATTTCTAACACATAGCATGTACATGCCAAAAATTACACCTCAAAATACATTCTGCTACTCCTGAGTATGGGGATATCACATGTGTAAGACTTTTCCACAGCCTGGCCACATACAGAGGCCCAACATCCAAGTAGGACCTACAGGCATTCTGTAAGCATAAATTACACATCTCAATTCCTGACTACCTATCACAATTTTGCAGGCCCTGGAGCACCAGGAGAATGGAATTACCCTTGGATGCCTGCCTAACTTCTGGGAGTTCTGCGCTGCTTGCACTTGCCACTGCGCTACTGGTGGACACCGGCTCCTCCTCAGATCTCCTGAACTCCTCTTTGTTTGAACTCTCTCCTCCTCAGAATCTGTTGCTGACCCACTGCTTTCAATTGGCTCATACTCAGAATCTGAGTCTGACAAAGAGAGTTCCCCGCTACTCTCGTCCGTCATACTCAGTATCTGAAAAGCCTCCTCGCTGGTGTATAATTTTTTATACATTTTGATGTTCACTGGTACAGATGTTGATTTGACACTGGTACACTGTGACAGATACTGTGCACTGGTAAACTGTGACAAATGTGGATTTGACCCTGGTAGGCCACGGCAGATGTTGATCACTGGTACAGAAGTGGATGAGCACTGGTGCACTGTGACAGATGCAGATCACTGGTGCAGATGTGAATTTTACACTGGTACACCATGACAGATGTGGATCACTGGGACAGATGTGGATGACCACCAGTACACCGTGATGAATGTGGATCACTGATACTGTGTGACAGATGTTGATCACTGGCAAGGTGACAGATCTCGATCACTGGTACGGTGACAGATGTGGATCACGGGTACTGTGACGAATGTAGATCATGGGTACTGTGACAGATGTAAATCACGTGTACTGTGACAGAAGTGGTTCATGATTGCTGTGACAGATGTGGCTCACGGGTACTGTGACAGATGGGGCTCACGGGTACTGTGACAGATGGGGCTCACGGGTACTGTGACAGAAGTGGCTCACGATTACTGTGACAGATGTGACTCACAGTTACTGTGACAGAAGTGGCTCACGATTACTGTGACAGATGTGACTCACAGTTACTGTGACAGAAGTGGCTAAGGATTACTGTGACAGATGTGGCTCACGGTTACTGTGACAGATGTGGCTCACACTTACTGTGACAGAAGTGGCTCACACTTACTGTGACAGAAGTGGCTCACGGGTACTGTGACAGATGTGGCTCACGGGTACTGTGACAGATGTGGCTCACGATTACTGTGACAGAAGTGGCTCACGATTACTGTGACAGATGTGACTCACGGTTACTGTGACAGATGTGGCTCACGGGTACTGTGACAGATGTGGCTCACGGGTACTGTGACAAATGTGGATCATGGATACTGTGACAGATGTGGATCACAGATATGGATCATGGGTAATGTGACAGATGTGGATCACTGGTACTGTGACAGGGTGATGTGTGGGGGATGTGCTTGTGTGTACTTGCTGATCGGCTCTGCTTCTCCTCACTCACAGGCTCTGTGTGAGGAGAGGCAGAGCCAATCAACTGAATGGCGGCTTTGTTGACATCACATGACGGCTGTGATTGGACACAGCCATCATGTGATCAGAAGGGCCAATCATAGGGCCATTCTGCCCGAGCGGTGTTGCGCTGCACGCCGAGAGCATGCAGCTATGCGGCCAAGAGTCCATGCTTGTGCGCATGTTCTGAAGGACGTTCCTGAAAGTCCACTCAGAATGGCAAAGCTCGCACCTGACCATTTATGTGCAGTGGCCAGGTGGGAAGCGGTTAAAGCAGAATTGTTATCCTCACCTTGCTGGATTCTTCTGGCCTAGCTGCGCAGGTTCAGCCTCTCCTGTGGCAACTTTCCCTCCGTACAGGTTGTAAAGTTCCTATAAAAGGGAGGCCTCCCCCTTATCCAGGTACTGGGGTGCAGGATGCTGGTCTCTAGGGATTACACAAGTGTCATCCTGATCTTAATGACTCCATGCATGGACATTTATTGGACGTCCTGCTGGCTAGGAGGCGTTCATGTGGTAAGGCGCACCACATGCTGCACAAGACCATAGTAATCAGCTGCTGCTATACTGTGAAGAGTTGCCTACAGGTATATGTTGTTATCTTGCACTGCCAAAGCAGGCACTGCACATGTGAATCTTTGCTGGCTTGTTGTTCACAGTTCTGTCTGTTTTGTCAATACCTCACAGGTTGTGGTTTGTTTGTGCAGTACTACCAATACATAGGCTGATAGTACAGGTGTTTGCCGTTGCAGAGTTGAGTCTATCCCATTAACCCAATAGCACCTGGCTCTGCAGGTTTGGCTACAGTCAGGTCCATAAATATTGGGACATCAACACAATTCTAACAGTTTTGGCTCTATACACCACCACAATGGATTTGAAATGAAACAAACAAGATGTGCTTTAACTGCAGACTGTCAGATTTAATTTGAGGGTATTTACATCCAAATCAGGTGAACGGTGTAGGAATTACAAAAGTTGGCATATGTGCCTCCCACTTGTTAAGGGACCAAAAGTAATGGGACAGAATAATAATCATAAATCAAACTTTCGCTTTTTAATACTTGGTTGCAAATCCTTTGCAGTCAATTACAGCCTGAAGTCTGGAATGCATAGACATCACCAGACGCTGGGTTTCATCCCTGGGGATGCTCTGCCAGGCCTCTACTGCAACTGTCTTCAGTTCCTGCTTGTTCTTGGGGCATTTTCCCTTCAGTTTTGTCTTCAGCAAGTGAAATGCATGCTCAGTCGGATTCAGGTCAGGTGATTGACTTGGCCATTGCATAACATTCCACTTCTTTCCCTTAAAAAAACTCTTTGGTTGCTTTTACAGTATGCTTTGGGTCACTGTCCATCTGCACTGTGAAGCGGCGTCCAATGAGTTCTGAAGCATTTGGCTGAATATGAGCAGATAATATTGCCCAAAACACTTCAGAATTCATCCTGCTGCTTTTGTCAGCAGTCACAACATCAATAAATACAAGAGAAGCAGTTCCATTGGCAGCCATACATGCCCACGCCATGACACTACCACCACCATGCTTCACTGATGAGGTGGTATGCTTAGGATCATGAGCAGTTCCTTTCCTTCTCCATACTCTTCTCTTCCCATCACTCTGGTACAAGTTGATCTTGGTCTCATCTGTCCATAGGATGTTGTTCCAGAACTGTGAAGGCTTTTTTAATTGTCGTTTGGCAAACTCTAATCTGGCCTTCCTGTTTTTGAGGCTCACCAATGGTTTACATCTTGTGGTGAACCCTCTGTATTCACTCTGGTGAAGTCTTCTCTTGATTATTGACTTTAACACACATACACCTACCTCCTGGAGAGTGTTCTTGATCTGGCCAACTGTTGTGAAGGGTGTTTTCTTCACCAGGGAAAGAATTCTTCAGTCATCCACCACAGTTTTTTTCCGTGGTCTTCCGGGTCTTTTGGTGTTGCTGAGCTCACCGATGCGTTCCTTCTTTTTAAAGAACGTTCCAAACAGTTGTTTTGGCCACACCTAATGTTTTTGCTATCTCTCTGATGGATTTGTTTTTTCAGGCTAAAGATGTCTTGCTTCACTGATAGTGACAACTCTTTGGATCTCATCTTGAGAGTTGACAGCAACAGATTCCAAATGCAAATAGCACACTTGTAATTAAGTCTGGACCTTTTATCTGCTCATTGTAATTGGTATGAGGGAATAACACACACCTGGCCATGTAATAGCTGAGAAGCCAATTGTCCCATTACTTTTGGTCCCTTAACAAGTGGGAGGCACATATGCAAACTGTTGTAATTCCTACACCGTTCACCTGATTTGGATGTAAATACCTTTAAATTAAAGCTGACAGTCTTCAGTTAAAGCACATCTTGTTCGTTTCATTTCAAATCCATTGTGGTGGTGTATAGAGCCAAAAATGTTAGAATTGTGTCGAGGTCCCAATATTTATGGACCTGACTGTATGTATTAATGCTCTAATGCTTGTTTTGTTCTAGTAACCTCTGCAGTACTTTTTCCTGGTGTAGATTAACCAGTCAGTGCTAATTATAGGGTGTCTATTAATCCTTCATTGCTATGCCTGTGATACATTAACTCTTAATTACGAATGATTGCTATGCGCTAACATGTCAGTTCTAATGCCTGAGTAAATTTCAGTGCTCTGCTTAGTTTGCATTGCCTTAAGTACTTTTTTTGTTCGACATCAGTCTACAATTACTCTGATGTGTCAAACCTTGCGTAAACGTGCATGGAGGTTTATTTGCTGCTAGTAGTTTAGGGCCCCTTGGGCGCTATGACTGGCTGGGGGCAGCTTATTGGCTGAGGCTCTTGAGTTGCTGCAGGTGGTTGTGGACAGTTCCTTTTGCTATGGGGAGTGGGCTTTGACCCTTCAATGTTCTGCAGGTGGATGTGTAGATTACCATTGGTAATGTACAATTGAGTACCGTCCGTGATAATTTTAGCATACAATATTCAGGGTTGTGGCTACAATCACCACAAGCACTTATGATATATGAATGCTAATATCTTAGCCAGTACTTCCATGTATTCATTATACCTACAGTCCTTGCTCCCCTATGAGCCAGGAACCATGAGCTTACCTAGAGACCAGCCCTGATCATTATAGTGAAGCTCCAGTTAAAATGTAAAAAAAAATAAGTCAGCAAGTACAAAAACTGTAGCTGCTGACATTTAAAAAAACAGACACTCGCCTCCCCCTGGATCCAGCGGTGTCCTTACCGCAACCAGTTTCTCCCGGTCCTCTCACCCCAGCGCTGGCATCTTAATTGTGGGCACCCACACTTATGATTTTGCCTCTGTTCAAATGCACTGGGTGGATCTATAGTTGCTGATGGTCAGGCACTAAGCTAATCAAACAGCTAAGTTTCTTTAAAGGGTAACTCTGCCTCAGAAGCAGCTGGCTAAGGAGTCTTCATCCAACTGGGCAGATGTGTCTTCCTGCTAGCAGAGGACACAATATCCTCCCTGTAAAGCCCACCTTTACTTCAGAGGCAGTTGGCCAAGGAATCTTCATCATACTAGCCAGATGTGCCATTTTGCCAATGGATGAAGCAATATCCTTGCAGATGCCTTGGAACAGTACAATGGAAATGAAGAAAGTCTATACTACATTGGGTAGTGTTCTTTCGTCTGTGTTGGAGCTCACTTCAGTAGCCAAGGCTATTTGGATCTCGGCAGACAAGAGGAAGGCAAAACTTTGGCCAGTAATGAAGTCTCTGTATGTTAACTAAGGCCTCCACCAGAGGCTGAAAGGCATCCATATTTTACAATGGAATTGATTCCTTTTCTGTCTTGATAAAGAAAGCAATTATTTTAATCTCAAGCTACTTTGGGGCTGGCTCTTACTCCTTCAATTAAGTCTCGCTGCTCTTTGATCCCTCAGTAAAGTTAAATAGCCAGTGATGCAGTACATTCACAATAGATGCAATATGCTATTCCTCTAGAACCAAGTAGTATTCCTTTATGGCCAGTCAAGCCTTATGGTTTAAACGCACAGACTGCACATACCTCCTCTTCTAAATCCAATTGGTAACTGTTCAATTTGGATTCAGTGATCTCTAATATTGGGGAATAATCCCTTATGTTAGTTGCCAATGGCAGAGGGTAGGCTACAGGCGAGGAAACAAAGATTTGTTGAGAATGTACACCTGAGAAGAGAATGAAAGAATCCATAATCCTATTTCTTTATTTAAATCCAAGTCTGCTCCTCCCTAGGAGCAGCAAAGTTCTTCACCCAAACTTGCCCAGTAGGTATTGGATTGCAAGAATCTATGTAAAATGTAGGCAGAGTAGGCTCAGGATCTGTGGGTCCTCTACAATAAAAAGTCATTAGAATGTCCCCTCCTTCAACTCACTTCATTCCCACTATGGTTCCTTAGAACAATCAAAGCTTTGATCAAATGCTGCCAAATCTTATTTCAACAGTGAGCCATCTGTCCAGAGATGTTATGGACTGTAATCTACATTGTCCTAAGTTGAAAGCAAACTTAAACATGAAGCAGAAAGAAGGATCAAGGTCCAAAAACTTCAGATGGAGTTGTTGCAGTCAATCACTCAAGCCCTCAGATAAGGCAGCTGTAAGTTGTCTCCTAACAGATGTGTATATACACATTTCTGCACATCTAGGCTTCTGTACATATCTTCGCTTGGCTGTTCAAGCGTTTCATTTCAAGTTCATTTGACAGCCTTTGGCCTTTCCACATACCCAAAACATTTTTCAGAACATTACATCGAGTAGTGGCTATCTTGCGTGAGCAAGGGCTACAGGGGTTCCTTATTTGGACAACAGCCTACTAATGGCTCAACGTTTTCCAGGTCCTGGCAAAATTCTGATTCAGATTTGATCAAATTTACTAATCTCATTACAATAATTATATTCCTGAAAGCAGTCCTGGACACTCAGAATACTGTAGGATTGCCCTCAGAAAAGGTGACAGTATTAGTCATAGCTCTATTCCATCTGTTTATTTTTCTACCATTTTGAGACCATGGCATGCAGTCAGCAGTAATCCATGTGGTCTGTTGGACTCACTGGAAGGTTGAGAACTTTATAATCAGGTTTTCTAAAGTAATGGAGGATTTGCTTCCTGCAAAACTGTGACCCCCACAGATCAGACGTATAGTATTGGCTAACGCTAGTTTATCATCAGCTCCCTGGCATACCGATCATTACAATCTATTCACTTTGTTGGCTATTCACCTTAATGACCTTCTAGTCCAAGGTCAATAACATATGCCAATGGAGGACAAAGTGTCCAACATCAGAGTTTCAGTGACTCCCAAGCATTGAATTAATTTTGGCAACACAGCCTAGAGAGCCTCAGTTATGCTCTAAACAGACAGCAAATTGTAATGTCTCATCTTCGCTGTCAGGAAGGAATGCAAGATTATTCAGTTCTTGTCTGTATCTCCGATTCAGATTTGACAACAGTAGAACCTGTCTCATCTCATCAATCTGTGTTCTGGCTTCCAGAAGCTCCTGTTAGACACTGAAAGATACAAAGCCTTGGATGTCAAGGGTTGGTCTCTAACCAACAAGCAGTTCAATGGATCTTCAACAAATAAGGTTATCAGGATCTCAACCTGACAAGTAACCTCTATTGTCATGAATGGCAGTTGGTTCTAGCAAGAGTGGGCTTCCCAGAGATGGAAGCAGTGGAACTACCAACATCCAGTTGGATGCAGGTTAAAATATCAGACTTAGTGGCCTCCAGGCTCATCAGGATCTGCAGTCGTCCAGTTATAATTAAGACAATTTCCTGATGGCCTTGCAGACCGTGGTATGCTCAAGAACAGTCTCTGGTCTGGGAACCTCCTATTCTCCTGCCAAGATACCAGACCTTTCAAAACATGGCTAAGTGTATCATCTAAATTCCACCAAATTATATCTAGCTGCTGGGAAACCAAGAGGTGAAGGCTCACTTTGGGGGTCTCACCTTCAGCGTTTAAAATTCTGCAAGGTTTCCATATTCTAGTATACATGAAGTTTGTAGCAGGTGCCTTGGCTCCAACAGCATTTCAAAGGATTGAATCTTCTGTTCCCTGCTGTAAAAATTACGTTTTTTCTGCAAGTAAACCTAGATCCAGGATTAAGTGGTATTCAAGTCTTGGTCATATCCTCATTTTGTGGAATCTAGTGGCCATTGCATATCTTGGTAAACCAATTCTGAAAGGCCTGTGTAGATTGTTCTTTCCCCTTGGGAATTGCAGTGCAAATAGTTCTGGACATGTTGTCTCGCTCTCCATTCTTCTGAATAAGACGTCCTCAATATGACCAGTAACACTGATGCAATATTTCTTACAGCTACCATGTCTGGAAGAAGGATCTGACAGCCAAGTTCAAGCTGTAAACTACCCTATTGCTACCATTATCAAACAGAATAGCTCTAGTCTCTTCTTCAGCACCATACAAAGGTCTGCAAATCTTTGCATCTGGGTCAGGACATTGACCTTCCAGCATGTCCAAACTGAAATGTCTCCACATACAATGTAAGTGGACTCGATGTTCAAGAAACACATGGAGGTGACCATTCTTTTAGAAGGTCATACAATGGGCTTTTCAGGCTCAGAAGAGAACTTTCATTGTCAACTAGGGCAGTTGCATTGTCACTGGTCAAGGTAGTCTGATGGGTTTAAATGGCAAAGATGAATCCATCAATTAAGTGCAGTGCCCATTTTACGAGACGGATTGTGCACATATGGGCAGAATCAAGAGCTCCAGAATTATTCTGCTGGACAGCAACCAGGTTCATGTATTACAAACCATTTTAAGTCCATTACAAAGTTGGTCAAGCAACATTGACAACGGGAGTTTGGTTTCAGTTCTAAATGAATGATTAAAATGCTACAGCTTTATCCTCCCTTGTTTATGTTTAGCATGCTACATCCCATTCTTGGATGCTGCCTGTAGAATTTTCTGAGACATATAATACTTCTTTAATTATTAGCAATATTGTCTATAGACACTAAAGAGCTGTTGAAGTAAAAAATAAGTGTGATTTTATTTTATCACACAATGGCTTAAAACAATGTAAAGCGTCTCATGAACAGTTCCAGGTATATAAACCAGAAATATCAAAGCAGAAGTTTAAAGATATGTCATCCTTATGTCCATTGTCTCATGTACTTCTTCCATGTTCTGTTTGTCCTTCAATCTTTCCAGAAGTAGACAGTGAGTATTATCATATTTATTCTATTTTGGTTACTCCATGACATTCTACACTAGAGTCTTCTAATCAGCTATGCCCTATTATAGAATACTTAGCTCCCAGCTGGTTAGCTAGCCCAGCTTATAACTGAAGAAATTAACACTATCACTGGTTCAAGGCCATTCACACATTTTAATATTATGATTAATCATAAAAACCAAATATTTTGCAATCTTTCCATCAATATAAGTGCCGAAATATGAATTTGAGATAATATTTATCACTGCCATGCTTGTGTCAGGAAAACGGAAAATTGTATACTTACCTTATGGTAAGTTTCCTTTCCTGATACATAAGCATGACAGAATTCAGGTCCCTCCCTAAGAAAAATGCTGCCGTTGGAAAGGTGACTCATTTATATAGTATAACCAGTCCTGGGATTGGGCAGGGGGCAGAGTCCATACCCATGCAGGAATCAGGAAAGGAAAATTAACGTCAGCTGAGTACACAATTTGCCATGATTTCATTTGGAAATAACTTTGCCATATTTTGTTAGATACATAAATTTAGTGTTATAATAACCAGTTGCCACCTGCCCTATGGCATCCTCCCACACATGCACAGATTGCGCTCCTGCAGAGCGGCGCAGCAGCCCGATCTGTCACCAGCCGTGTACCTAGGACACAGCTGATGACAGATCTGAGTATCGGCCCCGTTGCAGGTACCATGTGACCTTTCACAGCAGGTCACATGACAGTTGTATACAATGGATGGCTTCATTCATGCCATCCATTGTATACTAGTGTCTAGCTGTGAATGGTCACAGCTAATCACATGCACATGTCATGATTAACTGTGGCCAAATCACAGCTAAGCACAAAAAAAAAAAAAAAACCCTGAATGAATCGGTCATTCAGGTAAATACTTGCTTATAGCAAAATAATTCTTTACTATAAGCAAATTGTGTAAAAAAAAAAAATACTGATCACTTCCCCAAAGTAGTACAATGTTACTATGGTAACATTGTACTACTTTGGTCATAGTAAAATATGAAAAAAGAGAATTTAATAAATAAATAAAAAAATATATATATATATATATTTTTTTTCTTACTGTCACCAGTCAGTGTCCCTGATCACCGCCATGCCAGTTATATGATGACGCTGTACTGCACTGGTGACAATATGTTAAAAAAAAAAAATAGTGAAACTAATTTTAATTTAATTTTCCAAAAAATTGACAAAAGAAATACAACTTCAAAAAACTCACCATTCCTCTTATGAAGTACGTCGGACTGTCTACTTTGCAAAAAGGGGTCATTTAGGGGATATCTGTACTGTTCTGACATTCTTGGACCTCAAGAAATTAGATTGGCTGTCAGTACTTCAGGATTGATCAATATTCAGATCTATACCATAGTTTGTGAACTCTATAACTTTTCTACAAACTAAATAATACATCCTAATTTGGGTTATTTTCACCAAAGACATGTAACAGAATACATCTTGGCCTAAATTTATGAAGAACAATTATTTATTTGCAAACGTTTATAACAGAAACAAAGAAATTTTTTTCAAAATTTCTGGTCTTTTTTTGTTAATTTAGCAAAAAATAAAAACCCCAGTGGTGATTAAATACCACCAAAAGAAAGCTCTAGTTGTGTGAAGAAAATGATAAAATTTTAGTTTGGGTACTATGTTGTATGACCGCGCAATTATCATTCAAAGTGTGAGAGCGCTGAAAACTGGCCTGGGCAGGAAGGTGTAAAATTGCCTGGTATTGAATTGGTTAAACAGGACAAATTACAAAATAAAACTGGCGCTTTTGCAGTAGATATTAGCTGTTTGTTTGAATAGCCATAAATCTGGCCATTTTTCACGGATTTATTTTTTTGTTTTTCCTAACCTGTGTAGGTACAAAGGAAGAGCGTGGAGTCACTGCTTGGAAAGAGGTTAACGGTGAAATAGACGCGGAGTGCTGCGACGTGAACAACGTCTATGACCTTCCCTTTGGCATTGGAAAAAAATGTTGTACCTGCTCCTGGCTGCGATATGTCCCATTCTGTCCAAAACCCAGAGACCTGCCTTTTGTGATTAATGAGAACAGTGACTTGAACAGCTACATGGAGACAAAGCACTGAGCGTCGACGTACAATGTGTCTTGCAGGTCAAGGACATTGCCAAACTAATGTATGCTGGAAACTCCTTTCACTGCCACAACAGATGGGAAACAAAATGTCATAGAAATAAAAATTCCAGACTATTTAAATCAGATATATTTAACTTATATACTGTACGTGACTACTGAAAACCTCCACACATTTGAACTGTGCTTTGTTTAACCTAACCGTGATCCTCCCTTATGTTAAAATGTCCACCTGATGCACACTAGCTGAAATTTCAAACCAGATGGCATGCTTGCTGAAAAAAGGGGAAAGCCCAGTTCTGGGCACTATCCTTTTAATACATAAAGTGCTCAGTAAGTGTTTACCTTGGCTTTTTAATAATTGAATGTCTGATTACTTGGCTTAAAGAGTTCTTTTAGATCAGGGGTAGGCAACCTTAAAGAGCTGGAGATCTACCTGAACAGGGGAGAAGTCAGAGATCACCGGGCAGTGTTACCTCCTCACACCTGATTTAACCCTTTAATTGCCAAACTATGTTGCAATAGTGTGCATTGCAATCATGGGTTTAAATCAGGGGGGGGTGAGGACGCAACATATCGCCTCCTCACCACCTGTCAAACACACACGGATCGCTTTTCAGAGGAGCAGCAGTTCCTGCTTCATTTGTGAATGAGCCCTTAGTTTCATGCAGTAGCAGCACCCTTAGGGCTCATTCACACAAAGTTGGGAGGTGTTAAAACCCTGCAATTTAATCAGTTTTACCACCCCCAATTCCTACCCCCTTTTAGCTGCTGAGGCAACAGCCAAAAGGTGTACACATGCCACACAAGGAATTAAACCCCGTTGCTTTTGGTGGGTGCTACTGCCTGCCAATCACAACCTGTTCAAGTAAATGGAGCCACTCTGCAAGTGTCCTGCAACTGCATGCTTCTGCAGGGTCCAAGGGATTAAAGCAGGTGGTAGGAAAGCAACACAATGCTGCCTGTTTTAACTCCTTGTTTGCCTTACAGCACAAAGTTGACTCGCACTTGCAGAGCGGCCTCATTCACTTTAATGGGTCATGCTTTGCAGATGCTACACTCACCAACCATGACAGGGCATAAAACTGCTGCTACAACATGTGTACACCCCTGGCCACTGCAGCTAAAAGGGTGCAGTAAAACAGGTCTTAATCTTGGGGGGGGTTACCACCCCCAAACTGAAAATGTAAATAAACCCTTAGCATTTGCAACTTTTATAAAACTGCTGCCTGTCCTGTTTTTGCAAATTTGAGTTCAATACCTCTGTATAATATACCTTAGTTATTGTGTCTCTCGATAACATACTACAAGCCTAAAATACTAAACACATAATTTAAAAGGCTGTAGAGCTGTGGCCTAACAACATATCTGACAGGGCATATTTATTTACTTACACTATCTTTATGAGTATGTTGTCCCACAAGCATACACATCTAATTATGATATAATTGCATGCAATCTGTTAACCAACAATAGACAATATAATAGAAAGATCATAGACTAAAGCTGCCAGTTCAACTATAAAGAACTACTTTAAAGCACAGTGCTCCAGACTTTAGCATGATTGTGTCAAATGTCACTGTGCAGATAATTTTAATAAGATATTTTTTGGAAAAACCCCTCCCTAGTGTACCTAAAGCTCAGACAACACATTACATACTAGTAAATATTAATATTAGTAAATATGATAGTAAATAGTTTCATATATTGCTTGACTCCTGGGCAGCAAGCCATAGACTATACTATATTCTTTCCTTCCACTATGGGTGGAAGGAAAGAAAAAAATTGCTGGATTCCTCCATCAACAGTCCGGGTTGATGGGGGAATCCCTCCCGCAGTGCTATTGTGTCCCTCCCACAATGCTATTGAAGCTCCTGGCTGATATATGCTGATATTCAATTTAGATGCCAAAATGCCAAGCATCATAGATATGTCAGCTGGATGGTTGTATGCAAATATCCAAACCTGAATGGAAGACACCACTTCAGTGCGCTGTGATCGGTATTTTAACCTCCTAAGGGGAACGTCGCACACAGTAATATGTAGAATGTAGTTTATCCATCCAGAGCAAATAGTCGAATATGCAAAGGAGTTGCCTTTTTTAGGAGCCAAAATGCACTGCCAAGATCTAAAGAACTATAAACTGTATGTCACAAATATCTCTGAGCAGTCTCAAGAAATCCAGACACAATAATGAAACCTGGCATTGTGCTTAGCTCAGCTCTATTGTTTTGTGTAGACAGTTCTGGATAAAAAGTTTGTCCAAACCAATATCAACCAGAATGGACAAGGCTAGGTCAACTCTAGGATAAATTGTATGATCTGGAGTGCAAACATCCACTTGCAGAATGATCAAACAAGGGGGATCATACTGAGTCCTTCACTTATCTGCATGCATAAACAATAGAAATACTAGTTTTTAATGAGTCCTGTCACAAGCTGTGGGGATACTGAGAATAGCTCAGATACACAAACTAGGTGTTCCATTGACACATTTAGCAGCTTTTTAGGAGGTGCTCTTAAGAAAGATTTTTTTTTTTTTAAATAGGCACACTATTTTTTTTTTAAATACTTTACTAGTTCTCTAAGCTTTGTTGAGCTGGTGTTGCTTATCCACTCCCCTTACTCTGCTATTTCATCACAAACCATATCCCAAAACATCATCACTGTGCACCAAAAAGAGCGAGGCACAACCTTCAGACTCCATTCAGCCAAAATTGCAGCTCCCTGCTGTACATAGTAAAACAGCTCAACTAATCTTAAAGTGATATTTAACCCAGAAGCAACCATTATATTGTAGCTTACCAATTCTTAGAAGAAAGCAAGCCTAGAAAAGAAAAATGTACGCAGCCATAATATTTATTTTCATCTGGTGATCCAGCCAGCAAACCTGTATTTCACAAGCACAAGTTCACCAGCAGGATATATCAGTTTACATAGATGAGACAAACAATTTAACACTGGCAGGGGTGTATAAAATGATCAGCTTTTATTTATTCATGTAAAACCTTTATAATCAGTTACCGTATTTTTTTTGAATAGTTGCAGTGTGATCTGGAGTTTGGCTTCAATTTGTTAATGTATTTAAATCTGTTAATACATAACACTCCCCTCCCCCAGACTGCC